>NW_026249962.1:0-396289 GCF_024043155.1 Alternaria arbusti
CAATCGAACCCGCCAACCCCCCCGTCCCAGAACCAACAAAGAAATACCACCAAAACATCCCCCGCTACCTCCTCGATCTCGATGCGCCTGAGGAATCATCCCGTTTCGCGCGCGCAAACGCCATGACGAACAATCTGCCTGCGCCGCCCTCCCTTCCTGGTTTCCTCGGTAAGAGTATATTGAACGGCACGACGCCGATGAAGGATGATAGCAGTGTGTTGATTCATCCGAATCATACTGTGCTGAATCATCTGGCGACGAGCAGTATTAAGGATAATATTTTGGCTACGAGTGCTACTACGAGGTATAAACAGAAGGTATGTGGAATTGCGTGTTTGGGGGGGAAGTGGATGATGGGGATGCATGCTAATTTGTGGATAGTTCTTGACGACGATCATGTATAAGCCGAAGGAGGAACATGGGGAGGTTTATTAGATGGAGGTGGATGTGCGGTGGTGGTGATGGCTTTACGCCTGGTATGAGGGGATGGGGAGTGGAGTGGAAAAGACTGAAGTCTGCTGTCTGGAAGGTGGTGAGAATGGTGAGAAGATGGGAAAAGATGGACGAGCTTCGGCGTTGGGCTTTGGCTACATGTGTTTTCAGGGATCGTACGAATTGTTTTGGTTCCCAGGGCTATGAGAAGGGTGTTATGGGGAGTTCCAAAGGCGTGTTCTGGCAAGAAGCATACGAAAGCGGGCTATTCACGAGTTTACGGGCTTTTTTTTCTTGGTTTCCGTATAGTTCAATACCCCATAGTGGTAGCATTTCTTGGTGTATATATTTATTCGATATATTTGCGGCGATTATGAGTATGCAGTTGGTTGTGCTTTGCCTCCTGTTTTGGGATTCGATGTGGGGGAAAGGCGTGGAGACGAATGGTGGGTAAAGTCAAGGGTCTGGGTGATGTATGAACAGCGTGGAAGTATGGCCGTGAGTGAACCCTTGTTTGTCTGCGAAATTCGGGTACTTGCACTGACATGAAGAAGCCGTATCTGCGCAAAGATCCTTCTAACTTCACGCCTGATCTGCTTACTTTCCTTGTTGAACTGTCTTTCCACTTTTTTCTCTTCTTAACGCCAGTTTCCCTGTATTTTTTCATAGTGGGATTGTGCTGCGGAGTATAAGTATGAGAGGTCGGTTAGTTTGTGTGAAGGGGTGTTGAGGTGCGTGATTACAGCGTCAAGACCCTGATCCGGAGGATTTAGCTGTTCTCGACATCAGTATAGTACCCTGATACTCAAAGCAGGCGGTCGATGTGTAAGGAATGAGGTGAGGATGATCTATTGGGGGGTTGATGAGAGGGGTGTAAAGACGTCGTCTGCACTGTCATAGTACTGAGGGGAGACGTTTCCTCCTTCTTCATCTCAGTAGCCAACACTGAACTCCTATCTTTTGTACCCTACAGCACAACGGGATAGGAGACGACGAGACATCGTGTCACATCACCCTACCACTTCTCTCGTCACAAGCACTGCACTCACTCGTGAGTCAGTGAGCGAGCAACCATGCCCCGACGCAACACATCCAAGTTCCGAGCCGCCGCAGAGGAAGACTTCGCATTCCCCGCCACACCATCCGCATCCTCACCTGGTCTACCCAACGCCAACACCACCAACTACACTTACACTCCCTCCCCATGGCCATCTCCATCCTCGTCTTCAAACTCCATCCCCACACCCTCCCACTTCCATGACGCACCCGAAACACCCACATCCTCGCCACCCCCTCCCTTCTCCAGCACCGGCAAGGAAACCAACACCACCACCAACAAACCCTCCAACACCTCCGCGTCCAAAGCAAAGCACGCAGCGCCATCCTCTCCATCTCCACCAACGCCCTCCCGTCTCCCTAGAACCGTCAATGTCAAGCCCACTCCGAACCCAAGCCCCAGCACAAGCACGAGCAACCTCCTCTCTTCCCGCATCGCGTCCTACGAAGCACGCACCGCGTCTGCGCGCTCACCCACGCGCGGTGCGGCAAAGGGGCGGAGCACGTCTGTGGATCCGACGTTGATGGGGTTTGGCAAGTATTATGATGCTGCTACGAAGAAGTTTTGCGTTGGGGATGATGAGGGCGGTGCTGAGCCGATGGAAGAAGAGAGTGAGGATTTGGGGGAGAGGCGGGGACGCAGTCAGACTATGATACGTGATACGGTAGAAGAAGAGGAGGACGATGCTGTGTTGTCGAGGATACCATCTGTGGCCTGGCCTCCGGGTGTGTTTCCTCCAGGTTTCGAAGCGGGCAATCGACGTGATGCGAAGAAGCTTCTGGACGGAGAGAAGGATGGTGTCGTTGCAGTCAGCCCCTCTGTCGCGCCATCTGATTCCTGGCTCGCGTCGCCCGATGCCGGGCAAGAAGAGGAGGCGAGGGAGTATTGGGATGATGTGTTGGCCCATGTGAACGAGGCGGGTGATGATGCGCTTCGGGAGAAGAAGCAAGGTACGCTCTCTCTCGCGTCCCTCCTCCATGTATACTTCCAGTGTGACAATACTGACAAACGCCGTCTCACAGTCCTAGGCTACCCCTCCGACAACATGGACTACCACCGCAGCAAGATGCCCGCCCGCGACGAACACAGCGAGCCAACCGAGTTCTCGGAGCGAAAAGCCAACAGAGACAAAGTCATGCAGGTCCTCATCAACAGCGTGTACCCCAAGCACAAAGTCGAAGGCGGATTCTTCGACAACACCGAGGTCTTGAATGAGGATCGCAGGAAGCGAGCAATTTGTATCGATGACCCAGATGCCGACGCATCTCCGCCGCCCGCCTGTGACCACTGCGAGTACGTCACGTTGCCGCTACACGACCGACTGAGGAACAAGCTGCCTTCGCCAAGCATCTTCACGCCCTGGACGTACCGGTCCAAGTACCACGAGCTTCGAGCTGTTGAGATGGCTAGTATGAGCAAAGACCTGCCACTCAAAGACGACTCGCTCAAAGCAAGAGGTATGCACTACGACAGAAATAGAGCGGTGCTCGAGGCCGCGCTGGAAGAAGACAGGATCTTGAGGAAAGAGCCACACGTCGTCGATGCACTCAGGTGCCACTACGGCCACAATCTCCAGGCACCGGGAAATATGTCGTGTGGATCATATCATCCGCGAATGATATCCAATGTCGACACGATGCAGTACTTGCTCCTCGGGCAGCAGGAGCTGAGACGCGATATCGAGCGCCTCGAGTGCGTGAGGCGTGCTGTAGGAACCTCCATCTCGACGGTGCGTTTACTGCCGACGCGCTACCTTGGACAGGCCCAAGGAAAGGTCCTGGGAAGAATGACGGCAGAAGAACATCTCGAAGAGCTCGCGAGAAAGGCACTGATGGTGGATGACGACACATCCGATGTGCCCGTGGATGAGCCGTTTCCAGTCCAGTCTGAGCAGCACCGCACCTCAACCAGCCTTGATACCATTGTGGAGAGTCCGCCCAGAGCGCGTAGCATGAGCGTTGGGACAGCACTTTACGTGACTGAAGAGTACACCCCTCTCGTCGAGCAGCCGAGACCACGTCAACACGTTACGTCGCGATCATCCTCAGTATACAGCGGCAGTGCTGCAAAGACCAAGAGGAGTGTTTCCATCCCGCCCGCTCTGCCTGGACTATCAGAGACCAGCGACGCCGGAGAATGTCTGCCTCGGGAGAAGGATCGTGCGTCTAAAAGGATTATGCAGAGTATCCGATCATTTCACAACCGCGGTCGGTCTCGTCCTGCGTCATCAGCCGGTAGCGAGTCCAGTCGTACGGGGAGGCGCGAAGAACGTGGGAGGAGGGAGGGTGTCGTCACCAGTCCGACCCGGCAGGACGAGGAGAGGTATCCCAAACGCCAGAACATTGTGCAGCAGTGAGTGATGGAGTCATTCCACCACCTGGCCGCGTTCATCTTGGAATACTTCTTGGACGATTGTTTCGGTGGTCTTTATACTGCGTTGACATCCGGAAAGCAGTATAGCAGTCGATATGATGAATGGCGTACACGTGTAGTGGCAGTTCTGACGGCGTTTCAAGTTGGAATGAGAATGGTGCTGTCCACGATGGTGTGGCATGGCTCCATCAATGGCGGAGCGGTTGCGATCAAACATGGGTTGGAGGTTGACCGTACTCAGACGTCCGTTTCGGTGGACTTTTGTCACGGCCAGAGGGCGATTATCGTCAGTTTAGCCGTAGTCTGCGCCTATCTATTAGTAGATAGTCCTCTGAATCCGACCACAAACATACATATCAAATCTTGCCAATATCCTATTGCCTGTCTTTGTGCAAAAGCTTCCGACTTGATGACCGAAGTTGGTCCTAACCCAGGATATCATCGCTTTGATATGAGAGGTATTGACCATAGTCATGACATCGTCAGTTGGCAGCGAGTGAACCGAGACACCAGGCCCAAATGAAGCCATGCAGGTACCTGATATCAGCACGTCTTGTGATGCTGACAAGCAGCCCCAACCCAGACAACTCTGTCAACCACAGGATGTCGTCCATAGTAAGCGCATCGATCCACCGAATGCGTGTGGTAGATACATCCGCAAACAGGAAACTTCTCGACTACTCGAATACACATACTGTGGGGCTGGTGTTCGGACCGATGGCAGTGTCGTCTTGAAATAAGTTCGCGCGAGGTATGTGGAAGGGAACGAAAAGATACATGAGTACTCCAAGATATCGCAACGACGGCATATAAAGGGAATTGTTGACCCTCTGAACAGATCGCAACATCCGCGACGAGCCTGCTCTGTAGGCACCGTCTCGAAGCCCGGGACTAGTGGGATATGATCCTTGCCTGGTGTGAAGCATAACGGTTGTTCTTCCTCTGATGCGCTTAGCGGCCATGTCAAAAAAAGCTGATCAGCGTTGTCAAATCATCAAAGATAGTAGTGGGAAACAGTCTCATTGGTGCCGTGATACTCTTCCACCGGCCGCAGACACCCGCATACGAGCAAGGAGGAGGACGGCAGACACGAAGCCACAGAGCAAAGCCTCGTAGTTTACGTCCAGGTATACTTCTTGGCTACCGAATGACAGTCCAGGGACGCCTGCTGTGATCCTGGTGATGTCTCACCAGAGCACATGGCTTCGCGGTCACAGGACGGCTGGGGCTTGTGGTTCGTCCGGAGGGAGCAGAGCTGAGATTAGAAGACCAGAAGGCAGCAACGGATGTGCGCTACCGGCGGCATCCGTGCTGTGAGCACGGGCTGACAGCGATGCTTCTCTCGTTACCACAGGAAAGTGCCGATGCTAACTCAGACATTCCAGTGCCCAAAGTGCGCGGCGTGCGGATGCATGCGGCGTAGTGGCAAGAAGGATTCGTACGTCTCTCGATTAGCATCCTTGTGGATGAGCAACAAGCTTCGTGGTGTCGTGTGTGTGCAGGGGGTCACGATGTCA
The DNA here is from genome assembly GCF_024043155.1 of Alternaria arbusti. Classification (NCBI taxonomy): domain Eukaryota; kingdom Fungi; phylum Ascomycota; class Dothideomycetes; order Pleosporales; family Pleosporaceae; genus Alternaria; species Alternaria arbusti. The sequence continues at coordinate 5,380 of NW_026249962.1, forward strand.
GACGCGACGGAAGTGGCATGAAGCACTGACCACCCGACGTCAGCCCTAACTTCTCTTACTAAGCGAAGAACTACCTTGGTAACTCCAACACTTCCGAGGTCATCCATCACATTGTTCTTCATCTATAATCCTGAGATACCGTGTCTACCTCCGCCGCGTCATCAGTTGCTAGAAGCTTCTGGAGGATGCAGCTGGGAAGCAGTTAGTAATGGAGGAAGCAGCGATGCCCTCCTCTCCGCGTTCTGTAGTCGCCAGGAGGGCTAGAAACTGGCATTACTATCCACGGTATATCTAGTAAAAGAGTTGTCAACAATAGCATTGATGTAGTCGGTACGGGGACTTATAGAGCAAACCTTGCCTGCTGATCTGCGAAGTATGTACGTACGTTCAACTATTGCTTTTGCGACTAAATACTCGAGAAGCGGATAAATTACAGAAACATCTATTCGTAAATTCGTAAACCCCATCCTGTCATCTCAGACCAGCTGCTCTTCCTCCCCCAGCCAACTAGTACACATGCCGCCACCCCCTCTCAACACCCGTATGCTCACTCCACCCCTCCGCCTCATCCAACCTCCTATTCAAACTCTTCGCCCTCATCTTAACCAGCGTAGCACTAACAACACAAGCCGCACACCCAAACAGAATCAACCCCCCACCCAACCGATAAAATGGCTCCTGACTCGTCGGAAAGAAGTACGGGCTAAACCAATGACTAGTCTGACTAATGCAATTCGCAATCGCAATGAGCGCCGCCTTCTTGCTCCTAGGCGCGGGGACAAGCGTCGTCTCCCAGCTCAATTGCAGGTTGAGGCCGGAGTAGGTGCCGCTGATGAGCAGGATGAGACCGACGTAGCGGGCGCCGATGTTGAGGGTGCCGATGAGTGCGGCGCAGCCGACTGCGGACATGAGGATGGGGAGCACGATGTGGTAGTAGGATTCTTGGAAGCGGCCGGATGTGTATGCCATTCCGCAGGCGAAGGCATAGGCGATGGCGTAGGGAGGGGCTTGGACGAGGTAGGTGGTCAGTTCGGAGAAGTGGAATGTCTTCATGATCTGTTTTCTTGGGGTTAGCACGCGGGGAATAAGTAGCACAGTGGTGCTGGACATGGGGACGTACCGATGGCAGGAAGTCCTTGAAGCTTTGCGCTGTTACGAGGGCGAAGTGCATCAAGCAGAAGTACCAGGTAAATGGATCTGCGGCTGCGGCTTTGACACCATCCCATGTGCCGCCGACGCCCTCGTCATGGCCGCCGTTGGACACTTGAACGCGGTACATGGCCATTTCGCTCTCTTCTGGGGTCAGCCATTTGGTGTTGTGCGGCCACGATGGAAGCAGGAAGTAGGCACCGGCGGCCACGACAATAGATGCAGCGCCCTCGATGATGAAGAACCATTGCCAAGCGTGGAGACCGAGAACCTCGTCCATGTTTGTCAAGATACCGGCAGCCAAGAACCCAGACAAGATATTCGACATGGTATTTCCGGCATGCCAGATAGCCATGCGCATGGGGTTCTCCTCTTTGGTGTACCACGACGATGTCACTGTTTCGTGTCAGTTCTAGCTCGTTGGATATGGGCCTGATGTACGAGAACATACTCAGCGTGATACCCGGGAAGAAAGGTGCTTCAGACAAGCCGATGAAGAAGCGACATACGGCGAAGCCAGCTCCACTAGTCATGGCCGGCATGCAGATTGTGGCTGTACTCCATGCCATCATCATGGACGGTAAAAGCCATCTTGGGTCCGCCTTTGCAAGCCATAGGTTACCGGGAAGTTGGCCAACAAGATAGCCGACGTAGAAGGTTGACTGTAGGTAGAGGTACAAAGTTAGCGTAAGCTCTCAACATCGTAGGTGTAGGGGTAAGCTTGGGGTGGTGGGAAGAACATACTATACCCGTATTCCAAATAGTGTCGCTCATGTGCAAGTCCTTCTGTAGCCCAGCCAGACGTGCGTTCGACACGTTGATGCGATCGAGGTAGCTAGGTTTGGTAAGCCCGATGGTGCAAGACCACGCTTCAAAAAACTTACTTCATAAGAAACATGAGTGTGATGCATGGCATCAGTCTCCAATCAAGTCGTTTGACAAGTCTCTTGTTCAACGCATCCATTTGTTCCTGGCTCAAATCTCTCAATGTTTCGAAGCGAGCCTGAATCTGCTGCGGTGTGATGGGTCCAGATTCTGGAGCTACCTCCTTGAACTCAGCACCTGCCATCTTCTCGTCGATGCTCGTCATCTTCTCGTCGGTGTTCGTCATGTTGCTGGGTCGAGTGCGTCGATGACCGAGCTGTGAATTGATGATGCATCTTCACGACACCCACCTCGTCGTTATATAGACAATCGGCCATTTGAAAAGCCTTTGCACGATTGGCCGCGGGCTATCTCACGGATTCAGTTGCCAAAGGCGTCTAGCAAGCATACCAAGGGTCTAGAGAGGAGGCTAAGAATGCGAGCAGGCCTGGGGAATGCGGGGCCCCAGGAAACGGCGAACCATGGCAGTGGATATGCGCCACTGTCAGTCCCCGTTTGGCAACTAAGGCTGGTTCCAAGAAGCTAGAGCGAGGGGACGCCGGTACGCGAAGGATCTCGGAGCGTTGTTGACACGCCATGCCTCGAAGCGAGCCCTTCCAAGATTCCTTCCCGCGGGTAAGTCGAAGCCGCATGCGTTGCCGCGGGATGTGTAGCCCATGCCGTCCCGCGGCTGGACTGTAGACTGCGATTTTCGTGAGGTCGCCCTCGCATGACATTGCCGCGGGAGATTGCAGAGCAGAAGATGCGCCGTTGACCACGTGCGATGAACGACGTTGTACCAGCCCGTCGGTTGTCGGATCAGATAAGGCGCCCAAACTGCCCCACCCTAGCACGTCGGATGGTGCACAGTCAGGATTACTTTGATCTACCATCACAATACAACACAGCGCAAATATGTACTCTCTTGAAAGCCATTAGAGCTATGCAGCATAGCGCGTCTATACACAGTTGATTGATTATAATGTCACATGTAGTCTTCGGCTAGGGTTCAGTGGCACGCGGTTTGATAGAGACAATGATGGCAGTAATAGTAATTTATCGTAATACTTGACGACATGGAGTCAAGCCAAATTCATGAGGATATCATTCAACGCCACTAAAAACACCCGATCTCTATAACGATGACGGAGTCATAAGAGCTGCGAGCTTCTCATATACAGTGAAAACTATGCCGCCACTGAAGACCAATCGACCCAGTCGCATGGTACTTCCACTCCAGAACCCGCGAACACCAGCGTGTTGCATAACGCTCCAAAAGGCCTCCATTGTACTCGCGCCTTGTGCGCTCTGGGCGCGCGTCTTGATGGTATCGAAAGGCTGTGTTGCATAGACAGTAACGGTGCCGGCTATGGCACCCAGCCCGAACGTGACGAAGCTATTCTGCGGCAAGTTCTTCTGGCGGGCGACATCCTTCAAGACATTGTAGGAGCCCATACGGACGGCAGAGGTGGCTGACTGCTTCATCGTGGTGGAGACGAGTCCGCGGTACAGGCCAGGCAGGCCGTGAGTGTGGAGGATCATTTGGGTGGCGTGGAGGCCCCCGCGATAGCGCGCGGCACTGGTGCTCTTCGCGTTGTCGATCAGGGCCGTCTTGACGCGCTCCGTGGGCGTAACGGCGACGATGCTCTCGACGCTGCCGGCTAGCATTCCGGCCAGCACGCCGCGCGCGGGAGACAGCACGCCATGTTCATCGGCAAGGTGGTTGCGGATAGAGTCGAAGGAGAGGAAGCGCACGCCAGCTTTGAAGGCGGTGCCTACTATCAGCGTGGAGCAGCCTGTGTAGATGGCGCCGACGCCATGGGTGCGTGCGACGTGAGCGACCACGGCGAAGGGGTTCTTGGAGCCACCGCTGCCGGCCTGCAGTTGGGCGCGCGTCTTGGCAAACTCGAAGGGATAGGTTGCTGTGGCCTCGACGCCGCCCGCGACGGCACCGGATAGCAGCGAGACTAGGGCGGTTGGGGACTGTTTCTTCGTGGCTGTGAAGGCACGTGACTTGGCGGATGCGGGCGCGGGCGACAGGGTGCCAACGTCGACGCTGGGGGGTGCAAGTGTTGCGCTCATGGTGTGCGATGCCGGCCCCGAACAGCCATGTTGCTATCTATATCTTCGCACTCCCGTCACCATTCCCGTCACCACTCCCGTCATCACGGCTACCCGTCTGGCCTACTATGAGTGACTGACGCCTACCCGTCTGAACGGGCCGGACACGCAAACGGGCGGCCGAGTCATGCACATTAAGCCGCAGGAGGAACGTAAGTCGTGGCAGAGTCGAGTGCAGCGACGTGTGAGATCAAGTGCAGTGCGGAGCACCCCACGTGCGTCTGCGTCTCTAACAACCTGCAGGTGGGAGAGACTAGAGGCGGGGCCTAGGCAGAGCCTATCACGCAACATCGTAGTAGCATAGTAAGTCATGAACCAATATGCCGCTCCGGGAGACGGACCCCGATTGTCAACGTGATCTCTTCGAACAGACCAAAGCAGCCCTCAACGCCAAATACGGGGTTCTGCAATACGATCTCCCATTACCGCTCATCCTTGTCGATGAACAAGCAGACCCACCACTACCATGCCATGAACCTGCAGAGGAGACCCTCGCCATCAGCGCCCACGTATCAGCACGCATCCATACCCTTTACTCGCAGAGTGCCGCTGCGTATAAAGCAGCTGAAGACCCGCCAGCCAGCATCGCCCTCAGTCTCGAAATCGAGACACAAAAGTACGACACAGACGACCTAGAATATCTGGTATGCTACCACCACAGACACCACTCGCGCCGGCTACAGCTGCACAACCCGGAGACACTACCAGATCTACCCTTCATAGGCAGCCTATCCATCAGGTCAGCGTGCGGCTCCGACGCCGATACCGCAAGAGACATACGGCCTCTATCTCCCCTCGTACCACTGCAATGCCTCGTCCACCTGCCAGCTATCCAAGAATGGACTGCCCGCTGGTTATGGGAGAGACCCATGCCTTCCGCCCTTTCGAGCAAGGTGATGCGCGAGCATTGGACCTGGCCGTGGGAAGGTCCCTTACGAGACGCCCGTCACGAGTTCGGCGCTGCCATCATAGACCAGGAGGAGCACCTCTGCGGCAAAAGGATCCCCACCAGCTTGACAAGAGCCGCACTGCACTTCTACCCTTTCTCCTCACTCCCCAAGCACGACCAGTCGATAGCCCGGCCCAACCTGATCCACCCCGCAGACAAAGACCCAGTCTCCATCGGTCTGCGCAGACTCGGTACACAACTAAGCAAATTCGACATTCGTGCCATGGTCACTCCCGACCTCTTCCCCATTCCCGACGCACCAACCCCGCAGCAATGGTCACAAATGCAGCGCTTCAGACTCGAATTCCATTCCCTGCGTCCAGACGGGCGGTGGTACTTCATCGGCCCCCGAGGCGAGGACCCCCACGACTCTGAACAAGGAGGGTACAAGATCTCAGACACTGAAAATTACCCCCGCGAGATCGACGAGGAGGAATGCGGGGATCTTCGTGGTCAGTATGATTACGAAGTCACCGATGGGCCCGAATACAATGTAAACATGTTCCGCGTCCAGCCTTGCAGAGAGCGCATCGAGCCGCTGCTTGCGGCGTTTGCGAAGTCGCTGACTCGCGACAATATGCCGGATCTTGAGGACGCGGAGATGTTTACGCACTTATGGTGGCACCCCTCGGACGAAAGGGAAATAGAGGATTATGGTTTAAGGATGAAGAAGGGGCATAGATGGGGTGTCAAGTTCATTGCTGGGCGTGGTAGTGAGACGCAGAAGAACGGCGATGCTGCTGCAGCACCAAGACCACCGGTGGTGCAGTGGCAGGTTGGCGACTGGAGACCCAGCGAGAAGGTCATGGGTTTGTTTGAAGGACTTGGACAGCAAGAGTGGCTAGATCTCGAATGGGGTAGGTATAGAGATACGGCGGGGCGCGATTTGCTGGGTAACAGCCAGTCTACACCTATATAGTCGGGCACACATAATGATGAATCATCTCTACACCCCGATCGACTTCAGCAAGGAATTGAGGCAGGACTTGAGAGAACCTCTCAGTAAATCACCACATCTCCAACAACACCAGCAAACGCGAACATGTGAAGAAGTGGGGTATCTAACATTCCTTCTCCTTACTACGAATAGAAGAGAAAGAAGAAAAACACGACATGTGCATGCAAACAAGAACACAGCCGTAAGAAAAAATGCCAGCGAAAAGCGCGTGGCTGATAAAACACTCGATCCAGTCGTGACTGTCGTAATCCTCCGCAAATCAAATACAACATCCCATCCCGTCTCTGCTCCACTTCGTCTTTGTACAATCTCTCATATCCACCCGTCTACCGCCTCCTCCTCTTCGCACTCGCACTCCCACCTCCCGTTCCCCTCCTCGTCTCATCCTCCACCTCCTCCACCGTCGCCGCGGGACTAGTACTATTACTACTCCCCCCACTCCCTGCACTCTCAATCTTGCCCACGCCGTTCACATTCCCATTCGCACCCGTCGCATCATCCACACCGAGCAACCCAGGATCCTCTCCACCAATCCCATTCGCTTCATCCGCAAAATCGAAACCAGCATCGCCGTTCGCGGGATCAACATCAAACGGCGTACTGGCATCGAATGTGAAATCAGGTAGGCCCCCGCCGTTGGTATTGTTGTTAATGCCGTTAATCCCGTTCGTAGCTTTTTGATCGGGGGGATTCGCGTCTGCGGTGAAGAAATCGTCGTCGTTGACGAAGTGGCCCATGTTGAGGTCGAAACCACCGGGTTCGCCTAGGCCGCCGTCGTCGCCGGTTGCGCTACCGAAATACCCATCGTTGCCCTCGCCAAGTCCGGAGATCTGACCTGTGGGCGAAAGTGGTAGGATACGTTCGTGGATGTGTTGGATCTTGCTGTTTTGCTGGTCAGACAACTTTTGTAGCATCTCTAGTTGTTGCTGCGTCGCTTGGTACTGCGCTAGATCGCCCAGCAAGCGGTCCATTTCAGGCGGATGCGGGTTGGTAAGCGCGTTGTTTGTGTTTTGGGCAGACGTGTTGTTTACGATCTGGGAGAGGACATCGTTGCGTTGTTGCGGGGTGAGAGGGACGTGGCCGTCTTGGGTTTGGTAATTTGATAAAGCGGCGGCGTAGTCGAAGTCTGAGGGTGGGGGTTGCGAAGTGCCCGAGTGGTTGGTTGCTGTGGCATTGGCATTTTGGATGGCGGACATGATGGCGGAGTTGTCGGCTAGTGGGTTTAGGTTGGAGGCGGGGTCGGGTTTGACTTGGGAGGGGGTTATGCTGTCTCTGGCTTGTTGGGAAAATGGTGACGACTGGGACTGCTGGCGATTCATCGATACTGAGGGCCTGAACACTGATTGTCGACTGCCAGGCCGTGTGATGGGACTAGCGAGTGGCCGGGCTGTTGGGCTCATGGTCGTGGCGCGGCCTGTCGTCGTTGGAGCGAGGTAGTCCTGGTTCGGGGCTGGCGCTGGTAGAATTGCAAGCGGTTTCTTGTTCCTCTGCAATTGCGGTGACTTTTGTGCTTCCTGCATGGGATAGTCGTCGACGTCGACGACATTGCCGTGATGTTGTTGTCGTGCCGCGGGGAACATGTCTGCAAGATTCATATTCGCGTTACCCTCTAGACTCCTATTATAGAAAGTGGCGAGGAATGTCAAAATGGCATTGATAGAGTTCTCGTGGCGGTCGTGCAGCGCTTGGAAGGATGTCGCTCGTGAGTACAACTCCTCATTCTGGCGTTTGATCTGGGTAAGGACATTGGAGATGAGCTTTTGCTGTTGCTGGAGTTCCCTGACTTCAACCCGCAGGCTGTTGTACTCGGATCGCGGGATCATGGCCATCTGCTCGTTTCCTCTGACGGCCACTTCTTCAACATAGCCTCCGCCCCCTGTATCTTGAATGTACTTGCGGTCTTCGTCGCTATCGCCCTTGTTTTCTTCATCCCGTTTCCGCTTCGGTCCGGTAACAGGATTCTTCGGCTTCTGGATCAGCCATAATAACTCTTGTCGACCGCGCTTGAAGTACTTGTTGTAGTACTCGCTAGGTGCTTTCGCTTTTGTCTCGCTGGCTTTCATCGAATTGTCCGAGAGTCCCACCTTCTTGTGGAAACCGTACATGTTCAGTTGTCGTACGAAGGACGCGTAGTTATTGTGCTTGAAGAGCTCGGGTATCAGGGTCCTCGCAAATTCGTCCTCGTCAAGCACGATGAAGGAGTTGCCGTCGTCCGACCAGCGAATGAGGTTTTCGTTTTTGTTGTTATCGAGGAAACTGTCAAGGTCAGTCGCTATTCCAGGTACAGTCTACAAAGATACTCACCTGCTCAACTTCTGCACAAACGGCGGGATCTGTTTCCGCCTCGCCTGTGCATCCTTCTTGGCAATAGCCGCCTTCTGCTCCAGCTCCTCATCGTCATCCACCGTCTCCCACTGTTGCGTCGGACTGGCAAATCCATCCCATTGATTCCGCCGTGGCGCAGGTGCAAGTTGCTGGTTTGTGTTTCGCCGTACCAATTGCCCCGCCATTTCCGCGCCGTCGTTGTATCCATCGAGCGACACAACGCGGCTATGGCCTCCGCCCATGCTCTGGCCGTTGTAGTCGTACAGCGGCGGGTCGGTGAAGTTCATGTCTGCGCCAGCCGTAGGGTCGTTCCAGTTCATGTATGAGTCGGTCGCGGGGATGTCGTGCTGGTACGGCTGAGTGGGAGCCTGTGGTGAAGCACCCGGCGCGCGCCGCTTGCGGTTCGACATGAGTGCTCGCGCGCCTCGTGTGGCTGGAGCGAGGGAGATGTTTGATGGGTGCGTCCGCTGTGTGTATCCGGTGATCCCGCCGGCCTGAAAGATTCTTCGCGGGTCCTCGAGCGCGGCTATCAGCCTTGTCAATTCCGTGCAGAGGCGAAGCCGTGGAAGTGCGAACAGACACTCCAAGTCAATGATGGAGTTTAATCGTAGGCCCTAGGTCGCGCGATTCCGTCACGATTATGTAGCGGCGCAGTCCAGATTGTTGTCTTGTTGTCGCAGTTTTACTACACCACGGGGTGATTGTTCGAAACAGTTCGTTGACTCGCACAAAGAATCGGGGGGCGTTCCAGCAAAGGGCGCAAATACAAACGCCTGGAAGGTGGTTCTGGAAGGCAGCGGCGTCGTGATCAAGAAGGGCGCCGCGAGGCAGACATTCGGCGGAGCAAGATGAGTCGGGTCGTTTAAGTTTTGGTGGAGAAATCCGGGGTACCGGCGACCAATGGGTGGGCGGGCAGGCGATGGCGCTGTCGAAGGGTATGCGCAACGTGTTCAGATGCGGCGGAAGCCTGGAGGCGGGCGGTTGGATGGCGTGCAAGGCAGCGTCGGCACTGTCGCGTACGAACGCTCACGATGAGATCAGTAGACTTCACCGCACCGCCAGCGTCATTCGCTTAGCCTCGCGCTAGCATGACTCGCGACATCGTCTGGGTCCTGTCAGTAGTAGTAATGCTAACGTCCACTTTTCGACACGACTTACAGCATGCTATTCATATTCATTTGCATCTCTCAACACCAGTTTTGCAACGACATAAGGGCGTCAAAACTCTGTCATCCCGCCCCCCAGCCACGTCGACCCATGACAGCCGGCATGATTTGCATTCGGCCCGTTTGAGGTGGAACGATGGCATTTCGCCTGGAATTCCCATGCTTTACTACAGATTTCCCATATTATTCTCCGATCAACAGCGCCACTCATCGAGATCCATCCTGCCGCCGGTGGTCTATCATGCCAGGGGCTCAAACGCTGAATGGTTCTGGCTTCTGTACACTTGCTCTACAGTATTCAACCACGCCTCGGATTCCTACCTAGGAATTCTTGAGAGCAGATGCCTCATACATCATCTGATCGACAGTGCATCTTGTCGGGATCTTTGGCAGTGCAAGCAGTTGACCATCGCAGCTCATATCTGAATGAGACGGCCACTACCTCCCCTCTGCCTCCCCTCCGCCGCCCCCACCCGACCAAGCTTACGACGTCCAACAAGAGACCTTCACCCCCTCCCCCACCCATCCGTGCCTTGACCTCCCCTGCTTTACGACAGATCTCCTATAATCCTCCGATCAACAGTGCATCCCATCATGACCCATCCCGGCATGGCACTCCTTCATACCAGGGACTTCCCATGGAACGTTCCAGATATCACCTGATTTGGTATAATGTTTGTTGACTCGTACGTTGCAAGATAAGTAACGTGGTGTCAGATCGACTCAACAGCCAGGGTATAAAGTCATGTGCCACGCGGTAGTGCTGTGGATGGGAAGGCATCTCCGGAGAAGTGAGATGTGTGAGTTCGGATTGGCCGGAGAGCGGAAGCGAGTGGCCCGAGCAACATGATACACAGAGTGGTGTATCGGACATGAGCGATACTCTGGCTTTGAGGTTTCCATGTAGTCGGGACAAAGTCCTTGCACCAATTTGTAATAATACTAACTAGGAACCCCGACTCCAGACACCGAGTCTAGAACGTGACAAGTAGCAACCAGCGGGGACAGCAGCATGGCAAATCACTCTTCCGCCTGCTATTTTGTCGCAACACGCACGAGCATGCTACCTAGGTATGCGACGTAACGAGCAGAAAAAGCAGATACATTCACCTCCTGCACTACCCACCCAGTCACTAGCTTATATCAGCGATGAGTAACACTCCAACACACTTCGAGAATAGCCGCAAGATGAAATCAAAGACGTATTTGGAGCAACGGCCTGGACAATCGTTATCGGCAGCACCGGAACCTTGGTTAGTAACCATGTAGTCGGATCAAAGTCTATGCATATTGCCGAAATCTCGGGTACAGAACCACAGTTGATACACGAAGGACGGAGCCACAGAAGCAGAAAACACAAAAGATCAGATCAAAAATTGCACACCTTCCATTACAATCCTGTCGCACCACCTGGGGGCCAGCACTATCCAAAAGACTATAATAATAAAGAATCGCGAATCGAAAAACTGAGAGGAGCAGGGGAAACGACAGACAAGAAAAAGGCGACACACTCAAGCGCAACTATCTGTTTTGAGATCATCAATCTCCAGCCCAAGGCAAAAAGAAGATGTGTGAGATACAAAAAAAAACGACAACAGCAAACTACAACGACATGAAATCCCAAATGTTCATGATTGATAAATATGCTTTTTTGCTTTGCAACCCCCCGAAATGCCAAGTCTGGGAACTGAAGGAATGGATGTGGGAGAGTGGGAAATATTTCGGGGCAGCGAGCCCGCATGGGGGGAAAATTCTGGATCTTCTTGGTGTTATACTAATGTCTTATCTTTCTACCGTTTCGTAGCATCATTCTTCGTATGCATCGTAAAGGTTCAATCCAGGGTTTGGGGTAGTGTAGCGAGGGCCGAGGGCGGTTCAAAGGCCGTTAAAGGACGTTCGTGTCGTTCATGGGGTGGCGCCATCGCACGTTTCGTTGGTGATAGAAGGAGTGAGGATACGTGCGTCGACATTCATTTTCGTCGTTGCGTGATTAAGCTATTGGCCTACGAGGATTTCGACGTTGGATTGACTCGACAGCTCATCGCTGTTGCGGTTCTGATGGCCGTTTTGGCGGGGGCGGCCGAAGCCCTGGCCGCGCTCAGGGAGGGGTCCACGGGGTTGGCGCGACGGACGGTCATCGTAGTTTGTGCTAAAGGAGCGGTGGCCGCCAATGGGGCCAGGCGCATCCCAAGACGTCATTTGGCGCAGAGCACGCGGGCTGCTGTTTTGCGGGTAGCCTGAGCTGAGTTGCATTCGGTTCATTTCGCGCTCGAGCAGGCTGTCGTCGCGTTGCGACATGGAGCCCGTCGTGGGGGTGCCGTTGGGGTTGGTAGAACTACCGCTGTAGCCGAGTCCTTCAAGCGAGATGCCGCCTGGGCGGCCGATGGGGTGGCTGGCGGTCGAGGGCGCGGGCGAAGGCGTGTAGGAGCGGAGGTCGGCGTAGGACTTGGCGCCGCGGAGGTTGGGCACTGCGTTCAGGCCGCCGGGCGAGTCGGGGAATCCGAGAAGACCTGATGGTTGCCTGTTGAAGGCGTTGTAGAATCCACCCTCGGCGCGCACATCGCTAAAGTCGGTGGTCGCTGCGCGGTTGAGGTTGCGGCGAGGCTGCTCCATGTGGTTGCTGGGCATCTGCGGCATCGGGGGGCTAAGGCCCTGGTTGTCGTGGACCTTGAAAATGTGCACCTGTCGCTGTTCGCCGGTGCCCTTGGACACATGCGCGAGACCTAGCTGATGAGCTAGAGTGTGGACGGTACGGCGTTGGAGAGGCGCCAGATTCGGGGGGAACGTCATGCTGTCGCGCTCCTTGGTCTCCTTGAACAAAAGCAACTGCGTGTAGAATTGGAGCACTTGGGGGTCGTTGAGGTCGACATCTAAATAGGTGTTAGCAATGTTCCCGTCATATGTTCCGCCCCCAACATACCAACAGTCTTTGATGCCGATCCAGCTCGCATGGCGGAAACTGGCGATGGCGATGTAGCGGGCATGTGCGAGGCAAGGGAGCCAAACGAAGCCTGTGATTGCAGACCGCCGCCGAGGGGCCGGTGCTGCTCCTCGAGCTGTCCACGGCGTTCACGCTTCTCCCGCTCAATACGCTCCCGCTCGGCCAATGGCAGCATCTTCTTGTACTCGACACGCAGCTTCCGGCCGTTGAGCTCAAAGTGGTTCATCGACTCGATGACGGCGGCCGTCTCCTCGGCGGTGGTGAAGTTGGCAAAGGCCAGACCCCTGAAGACGCCGTTGTCGAAGTGGTAGTTGAAAGCATAGGGCAGGGGTAGGCGCAGTTCCGTCATGAGGGAGACGAGCTGCTCCTTCTTGACGGCAAAGGGGATGTTCTTGATGACGATGGCGGTGGGGATGAGCTCTTCGTCGACGTCGTGGCCGTAGCTCGTGTTCTGCATGGCGCCGAGGTTGTTGTTGCCCAGGGCAAAGCTAGGCAGGCCTTGGGGCTGCTGGTCCATCCATCCCTATAAAGTCAGTATTGACTCCATTCATCTATCGAGTATCGAATGTTCTTACCGATGGCAGTGCGCTCCGCCCTCCGCCGCGCTGCTGCGACTTGATGCGGGCCTGCTGGGCGCCCCCGAGCGAGCCCAGGCCCTGGTTCTGGGAGAAGGCGTTGGTGTTCCAGCCTTGGGGCGCGCCCATGTCGTAGCCGTAGGCGCCGGCGTGCATGGTCTGGTTGAGGCGCTCGTAGTTGCGCGGCTGGTCGTACCTCTGCTGGTGGTCGTCTTGCGCGTACATGGCGTTGGGCTGCTGGACCTGCTGGTAGGCGTCGAACTGGCGAGAGGGCATTCGGTGCAGGGTGCCAGAGTGGGGCTGGTTCCGTTGGGCAATGGGCGAGCGCGACGTCGACTGGTCGTACGCCGACGAGTACATTATATGTGTGCGGCGAGGGAGGGCCGGGGCGGTGTTTGGGTGCAGAGCAAGAAAATTAACAGCGGAGGTAAGAGTAGCACGTGGTCCAAGCTCGTAATGTCGTGAAATGAGCGGAAGGCGGCCGTCGCAAACAGGTCAGGTCGGATCGGAGGAGAAAAGGGGTCGGTGTGAGCTCGAGCTTGCGTGGTCGAGGTTGGCTGGCGATGGTAATAATCAGGGATGCCTGGCGGACCCAGCGCAGTCGTCCCCTTTCGAGCCGCACTTTTCGGTGGGACGCGAACAACAGGCTAGCAGACGTCAGAGGGCTTCAATATCGCTAACACGCGACAGGGTGGATGCGTAGCTGGCTGGATGCGACGACGATGCCCGCCGCTTGGAAGCAAAAGTTGTCCTGACACCCACTAACGGCGCGGGGAGACGGCTGCACACGTGCCCGCGACGACAGAGGGCAGCTGTTTCAATAGTCTCGCGCGCAGCGAACGGCTGGCCAGGTCAGGAGTCAGCGACTTATCCATCTTGATTGGCTGACGCCCATCGTAAACCATCTCCCGCTGCACTCTGCCTAGGTCGTGTTTGGTATTAAGTTGTGTATACGGCTTGTTCCTCCCGCCGTCTGAGGCCGCTACCTCTTCGCCGCCCTCTACCATGACATCTCTCTTAAAATACCCTCGTCCGCACAGATGCCCTGGCCAGAGCCCAACACCTCCCATTACTCATGCCCACCATGTCTGCCCACGCGCCACATCATCGCCCTCCCTAGACGGGCCAGCCTCACAAAAGGGCGACAGAGGGATGGCCCGGCGTTCTGGAAGTCGCCAGGTGGCGGGCCGTAGCGTTAGCTCCCTGCCAATAACGTGGAACAACACCAACTCTGCTTTTCCCTTCCATCAACGCCTGCCAGAAGTGTCTGCTGTCAACGGCGTCGAGACAGGCCAAATCTGCCCCGTCGTGAACTCGAGGGACCTGCTCCTTTGGCCAGAATCCTCCGAGACGCTCGGGGTGCATGATGAGCACACGCGACGTCGTCAGCTGCACCCTGCCACCGGTAATCTCCCCTGGTACGGTTCATCGTGCTGCACCCCAGATGTGCAACTGGAATAAGGCTGCATATTCACTGCCATCGCTTGACACTGCTTGTTCATATTCTATTGTGGTCTACACATAACTCTGTATAATCCTCATCCACGCTGCGCAGTCCACGCCGCACAGCACACTCACTCATCTCATTTGACAGACCATCTGAGAGCTAGGCATATACTCGGCCATGGAAGACGATCAGGGACGGCTTCCCGCTTTTATCAAGTTTCCGACTGGCTGAGCACAGCAGATGTGGTTTGTAGGATCGCTTAGCCTGCATGCATAGCTGATCATGTGAATCCGGCCACTGGGCCGAACACCACTCTCAGGCGCGACGTCTCGCCATCATCCCTTTTCTGCGGACTGGTTACGCGACAGACATCGTGGCTGTGCTTACATCAATTGCATGCCCCTTCAGTCCTCAAAGTCGAGCAGCCGCGAGAATTCAGTCTCGCCGACGCGTCGGAATTCGGCTCCCGCTGCAAACTGCCCACTTGCTTCCCACGCTTGCATGGTCGCCTGGTCGTATGGCCCATTAATCTCACCTTCTGGTGCGTTGAGCCAGTGGAATTCCCACTGCACTGTCTCCGGGTTCGGGTTCTTCCAGTCCTCTCCAGTCTCACGCTTGTACTGCCGCATGATGGATTCGCGGGGGAGTTCGTAAATATCCTCGACGCCGCGATCAGACAGCCGACTGGCGCATTCGGTTATAGAATCAATCACCTCCTTTGCCTGGATCGCCGCAGCATCCTGCGATGGATCTGAATCGACCTCCATAGCCTGGCTCTTCTTCTTCTTGGCCCAGTTCTTGGCTGGCTTCTTCGGTGCTGCCTTGCCGTATCGGACGAGAGCCTCCATGGGCGTCTCGCCAACGTCCAGGTGCGTGATAAGGGTCGATAGAACGTCGCTGGTCACGATGGAGTCTTCGGCTCGTTCTCGTGCCTTTCGCTCGGCATCCAGCTTGTCTTGCGCCTCCTTTGCCTTTTTGATGTCCTTCTTCGATATGCCGTCCAACCACGAGTCTTGGGCAGCTTCAGGGTCAAAAGCCTTGCGCACAAAGTTTCCTGCTTCGTCAAAACGACCCTCTTCCTGCTCGGCGCTCATGTTGAAAGCATCCAGCTTAGGCGCATGCTTCTTCTTGCCACCTGCACCTATCTCCTCGTCGACGTCGGAGGGAACGTGGTCGCGCAACTCGTCATCTCCCTCATCGCTACTGCTCTCCACTTCTTCTGTTCTGCTCTTCGGGCCCTTGGTGAAGTCCACGGCTACGTGACCCCCAGACTTGCTGTTCGCTTCCTGGCCCTCGATCTCGGCGTCGTCCAGGAAGCGCAACTTCTTCTTCTTGGTCTGATCTCTCCGCAACCCCTCGTCCATATCATCGTCCTTGTCATCCTCGGCGAACATGTCGTCGTCATCGTCCTCGGTTTTGGGCGGCTCGTCCTTGTTGGGTCGGGCTTCTGCGCGCGCCTCGAAGTTCTCCGTGGAGCTGTCTGAGTCGTAGCCGTCGATGTTGACTGCGTTCCGCTTGATGCCTGCGCTTTTTCCTATCACGTCAGCCTCGAGAGCAGGATCTTCTTCGTCGTCTGCATCCGGAGCCAGCGTGGAGGGGTTGCGCGGGTCAAAGCGGGGTTTCTTGGTGGAATGTTCGTCGGCGTCCATGTGGTGGGTTCGCGTGAATTGCTCGCCAGCGCGCTTCGGTCGCGCGGGATTGTATGTTCCACTAGAGCTGGCCATGACGATTAGCAACGTTGCGCGGTCTTGCGGCGTCGAGGTTTGGCGATATGTGAATCCAGGCGGCCAGGCAGTGACGTCGGACGCGATTAATTTGAAGCTTGGGCCATGACGCGCTAATCGGAGTTTAGCGGACTTCCTACTGGCTCAAACGGCCCGCTGTACTGCTACCAACCACGGTCGTCATCTCAGGCCTCTCTCATCGAAGACATATCACTTCCACCACCTGCCCGCCGTTACCTAACAATTCCTGACCCATTCACTCCCCACCGGAAGACCCTCTGACTCACTGATTCCGCACACTCAAAATGGTAAGAGCGACCCCACCACCTTCTTTGTCCTACACTCACCACTACAGTTCAACCCCAACTTTTACGACCAAGACGATCCCATGGCCATGTACCAGTCCCTCGCCGCACGTCGCGGCGGCGCTCCTCGACGCTTCGATGAGTACTTTCGATGCTATCCCATCGTCATGTTGCCTGGCCCGGAGCGCCACGAGGCAAACCACGGCGGCAAAGTGTTCCTCCCTCCGAGTGCTCTCGACAAGCTCACCAGGCTGCACATCACATACCCCATGCTCTTCGAGCTCATAAACGGCAAGGCGGACGGAAAGAAGACACACGCAGGTGTGCTAGAATTCATCGCAGAAGAGGGCAAGATCTACCTGCCATATTGGCTTATGGAGACACTCCACCTGGAGCCCGGTGACCTGCTACAAGTCAAGTCAACCGACATCCCTCTCGGCACCTTTATCAAGCTGCAACCACAAGACTCCTCTTTCCTCGAAATCTCCGATCCCAAGGCCGTACTCGAAAACGCGTTCCGCAACTTCTCCTGCCTTACGGTCGGCGACATATTCACCTTTTCATACAACGACAACGTGTATAGCATAGCAGTGTTGGAGGCCAAGCCAGAACACCCAAGCAAGGCCGTCTGCACCATCGAGACCGATCTGTCAGTCGACTTCGCTCCCCCAGTAGGCTACCAAGAGCCCCAAAGGAACAGCGGCACAAGCACACCGCGCAGTGGAAAGGGCGTCATGAGCGGCAAAGGCGGCACACTACACGCTCAAGGCACCATGGCAGATGCTATCAACTACGCTGCCATCGCACCATCATCGGCGGCCGCAGCCAACGGAGCCAAGGCCACTTCCTCAAATTTCCTCACCACCGGCCACAAGCTGCTCAAGAAGGGCAGCAAGGCGCCCACCCCGCAAGCCTCCACCCCCATCGCAGGACAGTCATCAAACCCGCCCCCAACAGTACGACGCACCAACGGCCCGCAGCCGCTCAGACTACCACCCAACAAACTGTTCTTCGGGTACGAGATCAAGCCACTAAAGGGCAAGGAAGAGGAAGGCGAGCAGAAAGATTCGAAGCACTTCGAAGGGTCTGGGCAGTCTCTGCGCAAGAAGAAGGGCGACAAATAAGGTAGATACCCGAGCTGGTGGTGCTGATGGGGTTTGTAAATCGGATGTTCCTCGGAGCAGCATTGTGTGGCGCTGATAACGGTTATTGGGACAAGGACATGGCGTACGGCGTTTGATACCTACAATTCTAGTTATGTGTGGCATAAATGAAGCACTTATTTCCTCCCTTTCTTATGGTGTTCATCTGCGTATATGAACAGTTCGATAACTTGCGGAGATAGTTCTTGCGCTTTTGATCTGCAGTTTAACATTCTCTAAGCCATGTTTGCATCCATCTTCTCCCAAACACACCTCACTCTTCAAATACGTCAAACAGCACAAGCATGAACGGATGCAAGAGGATTGTATCATCAATGAAATTTTCTCGCTCAAGATAGACGATCAAGTCAAGTGCTCAGCGCATATCCACCACCAAAGTAAATCCGGCAGAAGCAAGTCTGTCTCGCGTACCAAAACCCCAGTACTGTCGTTAGACCGTGTGTGTTCCACTCGATGTCTGATGTAGCATGCGAACTTGCATGCGCAACGGAGCCAGAACCAGTGATTTCCCCTGAACTAGAGAACGGGAGAAAGAAACAGAGATAGTGAGGTGGATGGGGGAGAGAAGGCAAGACAGCCTAGACCATCTCATCAAGCTCCTCATCAAGAACCTCCTCTTTGACACCAACACTCTTTCCACCACCACCTTCCTCACTACCATCTTCTTCAACCGCGTCCTCAACACTCTCCTCTTTCTTGCCCTTAGCCTTGCCAGCCCCCTTCTTACCCCTCGGTTTCTTACTCGGCGTAGCTGCCTCTTCACCTCCGTCCTCCAAGCCATCACCATCGCCCTCGACAACACCAGCGCCACGTTTCTTGCTAAGAGGTGTCTTGCGCGGAGTAGTAACGGGCGTCTTTGCTTTAGCGCCGCCTTCGGGCAGTGTCCAGCCGTATTCTTCGTAGAGCTTGCGTTGTTCGACGCGGAGGAGGGAGACGCGGACTTGGACGCCTTTGATGGATGTTCCTGTGGGGTGGGGGGTTAGTTGGGTGCTTTGGGATGGAGTCGGGAGAGGGAAGGGGATGGAGGATGTTGGAGGGAGAAGATGGGAAAGTGGGAAAGTGGGAAAGAATATAGGAAAAAACCAACCAGGAAATACGCCGACAATACGCTCGTAGTCTTCGGCTGTGAGGTAGCGTCCTTGTGTCAGGATGAGGAGCTATATGGAAAGGAAGCTGTTAGTCCCGATCTACCAGTCATCAGGCATTTTGAGCGGAGGCTTACCTTCTTCTCGTTCTCGAGCGTCCAGCGGAACGCCTGGGATAAGTGTTAGTTGTTGGCTCATTAGGTAAATACTGGAGGGGGAAGAAACGTACGCCGCCTTTTGCCTCGCCGCCTTCGGCTACTGTGGTCTTCTTCTTGGGTGGCATGGTTGGTAAGTTCCAAGGTTGTTGGTTGTTTTGGGGGGGCTGGGATTAGGTGTTGATTTGGTGTGGTGAGGTAGATTGTGTAAGAGAGAGGAAGAGCGGGAGAGAAATCAAGTTGAGAGACGAGTGGGAGTGAGGGATTTGTACGTGTCTCGAGTGGGAGATTTGGAGTCTGGCTGGTGCTCAAAGTAGAAAGAGGGGAGAGGAGAGGTGAGAGTGAGATTCTGCTTGATTTCCTCTTTGAGGAAACAGTCACCTTCACCTTTGCATTCTACTCACAGAGAAGAGACACGGGAGATTAACACTGGCCATCTTGTTTTGCAGGAAGATCAAATTCCACTGATATGTGCCTATGATTCTACATTGCTAGAATACCCATGATTGAAGTAATCATCTCTGGCTGTCGATCCTAATGAAGTCGTACGTAGAAACCGAATAGTCGCGCCTCTGCTTGACAGCTCAGTATCTCAGAATATCTACAAATCATCTCCAACCAACTCCTCCTTGACACCGCCATCCTCCACCTCCATCTCACCACCAAGTCCGTCATCCTCCTCGACCTCCTTCTTAACAACCTCCTTCTTGCCCTTCCTCGCACGCGGCTTCTTCGCAGGTGACTCAGTCTCTCCCTCAGCACCACCAAGCTCCTCGCCCTTCTCCGCACCACCTGCAGCCCTCTTCTTCGGTGTACCAGTCTTAGCCGCAGCCTTGGTAGGTGTCTTGGTCGCAACACCATCTGGCATGTCCCAACCGAGTTCGGTGAAGCGCTCGCGCTGCTCCTTGCGTAACTTGGAGATGCGCTGGCGGACGCCGTTGTAGTTTGCGCCGGCTGTGGGTATGTGTGGTTAGCGTGCTATCTTTGGGAAGTAGTGAGGAGGTAATGGGCGTACTTACGTGGAAGAGCTTCGACGATCTTGTGATAGTCGTCTGTGGTGAGTTGGCGTTCAATGATTAGGACGAAGAGCTGCGGGTTGTGTTAGAGGAGTTTGGGGGTGTGGTTTGAGGGGATGACGCACTGCGCGCTCGTTCTCGGGGGTCCAGCGGAATGCCTGTGTGAGTGTTAGTCTCCGTGGGAATGAGTGTGGTGCTGGATCGTACTTACACCGTCGCCGCCGGTCTCGGCAGCTTCATCTACGACCTTCTTCTTCGGGGGCATGATCGCTGTTGAAGATGGTATGGTTGTGGAAAGTGGTTTGATGAAGAGCTGGCGGTTCCGTTACGCGAATTGCTGAGCGACGGAGTATGAGGGGGTCGAGTAGATAGAGAGTAGGAACCAGGTGAGATAGCAGTGTCAAAAAAGGTCTGAGCGACTGATAAACTAGCGAAAATCGAGACGAGGAAAAGTGAGAGTGAGATTACGCTGCGCGGGATGGTAACCCAGGTAACTAAAGCTCGCGCCTTCACCGTGATTTCCAGGAGAGGAACATCGGCGCAGGAACAGCACAACGCACGGAGAGCAAGGATGTCTACATTGCAGTCAAGTCAAGAACACCCCTCATCAAAATATCATAACATTTTCCTTATCTATCCAAACCCCAGCCCCAATATATACACATCCCTTCCCTAAACCCTCCCACCCCATCCGCCACCCCATCCGCCACCCCCAGCCCCTCCAACTCACATCCTCATCCCCTCAGCAATAACCTTATACTCCTTCCTCTTCTTCTGCATGCCGCTCCCCCCAAACTTCACCTTCGCAACCCCAATCCACTTGCTCAACCCAGGGAACAGCATATTCTCCCCCACATACGCCGCCGCAAAGTTGCCCAGCCCCAGCGCTAAGATGAAAACCTTGAACGGGGTATCCAAAAACGTCAACTCCATCGCCGACATGACCCACGCGGCGGGGTCAAACAGCATATACAGCGTAATGGCGAGGGTAACGAAGATGGTGGTGATAAAAGGCAAGTTGCGGCCCATGGGTTCGCGGTAGGGTTTCCCGACGCTGAGGACGACGGCGGAGAAGATGTATTGGAAGCAACTTGTTAGGAACAAGGCCGTGTTTTGGCTGTTCAAGCTGTTGCTGTGGTTGGGGTCCAAGACGGGGGGCATGTACCATTCCTGTTTCTGGACGTAGTGGAAGGCTATGAATTGGACGAGGATACATAGGACCATTTGGCCCAGTAGCGGCGTAAGCACCTTTCGTGATACGAGGTTGGCGGTCGGACGTTTGCGGCTGAGGATCGGGTAGGCGCCGGACCAGCCCATGAAGATGGCGATGGGCAGGATGAGCAGCAGGTCGATGAAGAGGAATTGGAAGTCGCCGAGGTTACTCGCGCTAGCGTAGAGGAAGGATACAGAGCAGAATTGGATGGCGCTGTAGAGCGACATGTATTTGAAACAACTGAAGCTGGTGACGAGGGCGGCGCGACCTTCTTTGATGACTTGCAGGACGCAGGAAATGTCGAATTGGCGGGAGGTAAATGGCGCGGCAACCGAGGCTTCGGCTTCAGAGAGGGAGATGCCCACGTCGGCTGCTTTGAGGGCACCGCAGTCATTGGCGCCGTCGCCGCAGAAGCCGACGCAGTAGTCGATTGATTGGAGCTTTTCGACGAGTTCGTGCTTTTCGTCGGGGGACATGCGGGCGAAGACTTGGCCGCAGACGAGCATTTCGCGGAGGACAGATTCGGAGGCAAAGTCGACGATCCAGCGGAATACGTCGCCGCTGACGGCTAAGCTGTAGTTGCGGAGGTTGGAAATGTCGTAGGGAAGGGATACGTCGGCTTCAGGTGGCGGCGGCAGGGGTTTGAGGGTATTATCGTCAAGCTTGAAGACCGGGTCATCCACACTTTCCCAGCTGAGCTTCGATAGTGCCGTCCGAGAATCACCCTCTTCGAAGTGAGGCACAAAGCAGTGAGCAGTCTTGTTGATCAGTCCACACTCGCGAGCCACACTGATAGCTGTGAGAATGTTGTCACCAGTGCACATGACCTTGCGGATGTTTGCGCGTTCGAGCTCTTCGATGACAGGAGCGGTGCTGTCCTTGAGCTTGTTCTCGAAGATGATGAAACCAACAAAGTCCAGGTCGCTCTCTGCTTCCTCACGCTTCATCTTCTGAGTCTTGAGCCAGTTGAGCTTGGGGATCGATTTGGTAGCGCAGGCAATGACACGGAATCCGCGGTGGGTGTAGAAGGCGAGAAGCTCCTCGTAGTCGGTAGGAAAGCTGTCAGGTCGGCAGATCTCTTTCATGACTTCAGGTGCACCCTTGACGTATACTTGTCCGCTCTTTGAACCAAACTGGCGAACGATGACACTAGCTCGTCGTAGTTGAGACACGAATTCGAAAGCCTTAAGTACGCCAAGCTCGACTTGCTTCCTGTTGGCTTCATCTTCAACATCGTCAACATCGTATTCGCGGCCTGGTGGCGGTCGGGCAACAGATGGCGAAAGCTTTTGCTCGGGGTCGTCGTCACCAGCGTTGCCAGCTTTCTGTTCTCCCTCTTCGTAGCTCCAGCCGGTAAAGTCGAACATCTTGACATCAAGCGGGTCACCTACTAGCTCATCATCGATCTTACGGAGTGAATGACAAGTGGCCATGGTGTATAGAATCGTCTTGTGTGCGAGGTACTCAACTGTCGGGTCGCGGTCGTGCTGTGATGCGGGCAGGATGTCATAGGCATCTGGAAGCAGCTCACTGAACCTGTTCCTTGGTCGCTCGACTACGCGGACTCCAAGAACATCAAGACCTTCCTCGGTAAGAGTTCCAGTCTTGTCAAAGCAGACGACATCCAGCTTGCCACCTACGTTGACACGCTGTGGACTGATACAGAAAATCTGTTTCTGTTTTAAGCGCGATAGGGCGAAGCTGGTACCGATGGTGAGCGTGGCTGGGAGAGCAGGAGGAACGACAATGGTGATCAGATCGAGAGCTCGTACGACAATCAGATGCCATGCAAGGCCTAGATGCACAAAGTTGATGAAAGATGCGACGAAGCCGATCATAGCAATGAATGCCATGACGGAGATGTATCGGAAAGAGTCGCGGTAGAACTTGAACCCTGATGGCTTGGGGAAGAGCATTGAACGGACGAGTGCGCCCTTGGTGGTGTTAAAACCAGTGCGCACAACCATAGCCAATGCAGCAGCTTCGTCATCAACGTGGTCTTCATGTGGTCTGCGAGCGCGAATGATCTTGGTTCCGCTGAACAGCATGTGTCGTGCAACTTCAGGATGGACGGCCGAAGCGCTGAGATCTAGGAGGTCTAGAGCGTGGTTCGACATGGGTACCTTGGAAACAGGAATCGACTCGCCAGTCAACATACTCTCATTTACGATGCAGTCGCCAGAGAGCAATAGACTGTCACAGGGGAACAGCGCAAGGGAAGGATCGGTGACTTCGTAGACATCTCCCGGTACAAGCTCTGCCGAGTCGATGTGGGTCCAGAAACCGCTGCGCAGTACGCGCACTTCGCATTCGAACTTTGACACCTCGCGCAGTCTCTTCATGGATGCCTTTGTCTCGACCAGTGTGGTGACGATACTGACGGCCGAGATGATGAAGATGGCGCATGCGTAGTAGTAGTACTCGTCCATGGACCAGAGGATCAGACTGGCGATCTGGAAGACGTAGAAAGGATGAAAGACTTCATCGACTAGGAGCTGACCGATAGTCTTCTCGGCGATATCGATGACGTTCTTTCCAAAGACCAGCTCGCGGTAGTCGCGCTCATCATTGTCGAGACCCTCGCGGAGAGCTGAGACTTCGGTCCAGGTGGGATCTGTCCAGGTGTTTGCGAGGACGAACTTGTCCTTGATGGGGTGATACACGAAGCGGATGTATCGGTAGTCCAGGCACCTAAGCTCGCCGATGAGCGGGTCGTCTTCCTCATCCCATTCCCGTGGCCGTCCCTTTTCAGGGTCGCCGAACACAGTCGAAAGCGACCGGCCGTAGGTTTGCTTGCTGACATGCTGCACCGCAAACTCGCCCCACTGATTCTCTGTGACTATCCAGTCGCACTCCTTCAGTGGTGAGCTCTTTCCTGTTATTGCGACCCTCCATCTTGGTAACCATCTGAACAGGAGCCAGCCGAGACCTAGCGTCACGAAGCAGAGAAGCGCATAGAGCGCGTAGCCAATGGGCGATGTTCTGAAGCCGGCGATGACAATGGTGAGGTCCTCGGTCATAATGTAGATCTTCTGGTTGGACCTGCGCCCTCTCCAGTCAATGCCCGAGCCTGCGCTGCCTGTCGAAGAGTGCCTGCGCAACAGCGGCCGCTCGGATGACTTCCTGCTGCCACTTGACTTCCGCCGCGATGGTGACGGTGAATGCGATGTTTCCGACGATATCCCCGCTTCGAGGTCCTCCAGCTCTGACACGGTATAGCCGTTGTTGTACGTGCTCTCGCCGTCCTCCAAAATCGCGCTATCCTCGTCCTCACCCTGTGAATCCTGCTCTTCATCGTAGAATGCGAAACTCGTCAAACTCGCACTCGAATCGGCGCGCGACCGGCGGTGGCGGAATCCAGAGACGCTCGTGGGGACGCTCTCGCTCATGGGGCCGGAGAAGACCTGGATTGTGGGCGTCAGCTGCTGGCCAGGCTTCCTTCCACGGGGGTTGTAGGCAGGACGGGAAGGAGGCATGGGCGCGAGTTCGAATACCTCATCTTGCGCCATCTCGACATCTTCCATGAAGCTTGCCCTGAGAAAGTCAATTAGTCGCGCCCGACGCTGAGCTGGCCGTCACACGTACTCGCTCAAGTGGGAGCCACGGCGGTACATGGCGCTCATCCGGCGCGGCCGCCGCCTCTCGGGGCTCTCGTTGTCGGCCATGGCGACTTTTGGTGTTGCGAGTGGTGGGCTATTGGGCCATGGTGAGTTCGTGCGACACGAAGTTTTCTTGTCGCGTCGCCTTGGGCCTGCGAGATAGGCCGTGCGGTGTATGACGTTTGAGCTAGTCAGGGATCAACCTCCGTTCAGCGTGCTTTCATCCCGACTCAACACCACCACCAGCACCACGAAAGATGAATGCGTCTCCCGTGTTGAACAAATTATATGCAGTCGCATGTAGGTGATGAGTCGCTAATCACGTTATCATGCCGCCATGGGATCCTGCACGCCAATGCGGTGATTGGCTCAGCTACACCGGTTAATCAGCCTCGCACTACGTACGTCGTTTGTGAGGCCTGCTACAGCCTGCCAAACCATTTCTCCTACCATACATTCTTCATTCGGGTTTCTTATTGTACCCTCTTCTCTAGGATCGCCCGGCTTCATGGCTCTTACAAATGACCCCAGTGTCCGCAGACACTCCTACGCAGCACTCGAGAGCCCAGAGCACATCAGGCTGATTACTCTGCACCCAGCCATGTCCAAAGACGCACCCCTGCGGATCAACTTTTGCTCGTCGACTCTGGAAGATGTCGAAGGGCGTTACGAAGCCGTATCGTACACATGGGGGCAACCAATTCTGGCTTTCGCTCTACATGTCGATGACGGTACTCAAGTCTTCGTCACAGAGAATCTTGACCGCGCTCTGAGATATCTGCGCCGAGCCGACCGGGATCGACTTCTTTGGGCTGACGCTGCGAGTATCAACCAGGTCGACAATGAGGAAAAGGCAGTGCAAATCCCTTTGATGGTTCAGATCTTCCGAGGTGCTCGAAGAGTCATGGCTTGGCTTGACCCGGGTGGAGATACTACGGTCGAGCAACAAGGCATGCGGGAACTGAACCGGCTTTCTCGAGCATCCACGATTCAACTTGAGGCTCTACATGATGGCTTCTCCGACGTCCTGCGATTTCTGAGTCTGCCATGGTTCAACAGACTTTGGATAGTACAGGAAGTCGTCTTCAATTTGGACATTCACTTGATCTGTGGCAGCATGGAGCTTACTTTCTCCCGACTCGTGGTTGCGCTATCTGTCTTGCAGAGACACATTCGAGTCAATGAACTCCACGAATCAAGAATGGCGGTCCTTGACGAGATGGGGAAACTCTGGAACCGCCATTCGCTCTTTGGTAAAGCTTCTCGTCAGGCGCCATCATCCACATCTGAAGGCGCCACCCAAATCCTAAGCCTAGTAGAAGGTTTCAGGTTATACGGATGCACAGATCCCCGGGATCGAATACTCGCCTTGTATAGCATGGCAACAGATGTACGACACTCATCCCAAGCAATCGGCTCTACATCAGGAACAGACGAACGAGTCTCCATGAATATCGATTGCTCGCTGGATGTATACGGCACTTACCAAGCCTTCGCACTGAGTTGCTGGGAGAGACCCAGGACGCACGGAAAGATGTGGGAAGCTTTGCTTTCCCGCCAGCACTCTCCG
This sequence comes from Alternaria arbusti, assembly GCF_024043155.1. NCBI lineage: Eukaryota > Fungi > Ascomycota > Dothideomycetes > Pleosporales > Pleosporaceae > Alternaria > Alternaria arbusti. Next base: position 31,705 of record NW_026249962.1, read on the forward strand.
CAGCCGACCGATTTGGCTTCCTGGGCACCAGATTGGCGAGTCTTACCCCGAGATAAGTGGCGTATAGGTTCAAATCTCTCACGTAACCCACAGTACCTTGAATATCCCGACATGAAAGTGCATACCATGGGTCTTCGTATGGGATTCAACCACAGAGGATCTACGCAAGATGTTGGGTTAAAAGATCTTTGTACCGTCCAGCTCAAGACTTCAAGAACGCCAGCAGATGATCAAACTTCGTTCTTGGCGCAGCTATCGCAGTTGCATATGTTACTCCAGAACCCGAGACGTTCCTTGCATCTATCTGGTCTGCCATCGAAGTTATCACAGAACGTGTTAGGTACTAGGAGTATTCTCATTGACATGATCAAGGTGTCTTTCCCCTTGGTCAGCAATGAAGACATTATAAGACTTGAGCAGCACTTGGCAGAGATGGCAGTCTTCTCCGAGAAAGCTGGCTCAGCATGCAATACTATAGCGCCTTCAGTCAGGGTTCAAGAGATTGTGCACAAACTGGTTCGGCGATTAGCAACCAACGAGTTCTTTTGTTTCCAGGACCCAAGAACACAGGTTTACTCTGTGGGGATTGGTAACAAGAATATGGAGATCGGTGACCAAATTGTATTGCTTGATGGGTCTGATGAGCATCCAGAAGTTCAGGTGTGGAGAGAGTCTCTAGTCGTATTTATACTTCGAAAAGTCGGGCATCTTGATGATACGCAACTGCCGGTGTTTCGGTTCATTGGCAGTGGCTATGTGCTCAATTACAACTGCGTGTTTCCGCCTAAGAGTGTACGAAGACACGTCACACGAAATAAAAAGACGCGTGTGGAAGAGGCGGCATGGGAAGAGTTCCAGATGAGCTTCCTGCGAGATAAGCATTTCAGGTGGTTGAACCTGGTGTAGCGCTTCTTGCGGAAGACAGATCCTCGGCTTACACCCCCATCTTCGCCCTAACAAACGCCTCAGTATCATCAAGCACCTCCTGCACCGCCTTAATAGTCCCCGGCGGAAACCCAATAAACCCATGCGGCGCCCCCCTATAAATCTTAACCACACTCTCCGCCCCCCACATCCCCCACTTCGCCCCCATCAACACACTATCATCCAACAACGGATCCTCACTCCCACACGTAAACAGCGCCGGCGGCAGTTTCATTCCCCTCAGATCCTGCCAAAACGGTGATATCGACGGATCGCGGCGCTCCGCTTCCGTGGTGTTGGGGAGCAAGGCGTCGATGTAGGATTTCATCACGTCGTAGTCGATTACGAGGGATGATTCGTGGTGCAGGACGTGGGGCAGGAAGGAGGACATGTCGTAGCAGCCGAAGTGGAGGAGGAGGCCGCGGAAGGAGAATGTGGGGAGCGTTTTTAGGAGGTGGAAGGCGACGAGGCAGGCGAGGTGGCCGCCTGCGGACTAGGGGGGTGTTAGTATGGGGTCGGGTATGTGTGCAAAGAGAGAAGGAAGGGGGTAGTGTAGGGGAGGTAATGAAAGCAGAAAGGAGGGGGAGGGAAAGACACATACCTCACCACCCGTAAACATCAATTCCCCACCAAACACCTCCGGACCGTTCTTCACCAGCCATTCCGCAGCGTCATAGCAGTCTTCTGCGCCAGCGGGCCAGGGGTCTTCGGGCGCGAGCCGGTATCCGATTGATACGACTGTTACTTCGAAGTGGTCGGTCATGTATTTTAGGTATGGGTCTTGGCTGTTGTTCATGTCAGCCTTATTACCAATCCCAATACCCATATTCCCCTTTCCCTCCCTTCCCCTCCCGTCTCTATCCACCCATCCACCCAAATCCTACCACTGGACACGAACCAGAAAATCAACTTACTAAGCTTCACTCATCAACACCCACCCCCCACCATGAATATGCATATGAATCCCCCTGCTCACCCCTCCACTCGGTTTAAACACCCTATACGGTATCTCCCTTCCTGCGTCTCGAGAAGGGAGCGTGCCGTTGAAACCTTCGGGAAGTACGACGGGTTTGGGTAAGGGGGTTTTGCCTTCCCAGCGCATCTGGCGGTACGCTGCTGCGCCGACCTGTACATTTTTACGTTGGCACAGGGTTGAAGGATATAAGACTGGGTGGGGAGGGGATGGCATAGGGAGGGAATGGGACGGAGATGGAAACTGGAGACATACCTCATACCACCGCGGTCCATCCGCCCAGATCTTAATCAACTTCTCGTTGAACTCCAGGGTTTGTTTGTCGATGCCGCTGCGATCGAACTTCGTGGCGTCGACTGTGACGTCTGATTTTGGATACATGGTTGTGGCTTGTTACAGTTTCTTGTGTCCTTGCTCTTTCTTCTTTGCCAACACGCTGCTTGAACGTCGCGGAACGGCTTCTTCACAAACAGTCGGGTATCTAGAAAATGTAGAATCAGGAGGTGAAAATCGAAGATGAGTCAAACAGAACGAGGCGTACAGAGGTAGTAGTAGTAAGCATGCGATTACCACGTTACATCCCCCATCGGCCACGGCAGTACTCCCTCGTGTTTCTCCCCTCGCACGTATCAAAGTGGGGGCGGGGTATACAACACGGCCATGCTAACTTGGAAAGGACGTTAGTCGCTCTGCTGTGGTTGGTGTACAGGCATTTATTATCTCCGAAGTAACGTTCGTACCTGCATTTTCGGGTTACTCTTTCGGAAGACTCCGGATGTCGTGCGGTTGCGACGATGGAGACTGATATCGCGTCCGGTATCGGCGGTGACCTCGCAGCACGACCATGTCGAACATCGCGATAACATACTGTACAACCCAGTTTATGCACAGATAGCAAGGTGATAGGATGGGAGTGAGAATGGTATTAAAGTATTAATAGAACTGAGTAGACTACCGCACAGGTTTCGCTTGCATCCGACTCGTCGACATACCCGTATGCCCATTTACCTGCCCTCCCTTCACCCTCCGTTTCGCCTGCCGCTCATCCCGTACAAACAGCGATTTAGCTACTGAAACTGCTACCGCTGCTGTGCGGAAGGGGTACATGGCGATGTCCCAAGTCATCTGCAGCATGTAGCTAATAGTACCGGCTATCCAGCTCAGCGTCATGGCAATCACGCCAGGCCGCTGACCGGTTCTGGCAGCTGCGGCAGCCAGGGCGAGTGTATCTCCCAATCTAGCTTCTAGGTCTTGGAAGCGCGCTTCGATCTGTAGGGACTGCGCCATGTGACGTTTTTCGTAGCGCCTAACTGCGCGGTTCAGCGCGTCGAGTTGGAGTTGTGTTGTTTGGCGGACTTCGGCGCTGAGTTTCTCTACGTCTACCTCGTTGTTGTTGGCGGGTGGGGGGCCATCGATCCGTCCTTCTAGTTCCGCTATTCGCTGTGAGAGCTGTTGGGTGTCGGCTGATCGAACGGGCTCTCTGGGGGCTTCTCGGACGATGCGCTGCAGGTGGAGGATTCGCTCTGTTCGCATCTTGATGAGGCGATTTACGGGGGGTATCTCGGCGATGAGGAGGAAGATGCTGAGGTTCGCGTCGGATACTATGCCTTCGGCGCGCATGAGCTGGCCTCGGATGGTGTGCATGAGGAGGGCGCCGAGGAGGGGACCTAGGAAGCAGCCGATGAAGGCCAGCATCTCCGACCGCTTCAGCGCTTCACGAGCCTCCTTCTGCGCTCGCGAGACAGGCGCATCGGTAGTGGTGTTGACCTTTGAGTCCTGCGTCTCGCCTGCTTGCTCTTCTGCAACATCTGGCGCATCCTCTTCCTCCTCATGTATCGTGTCGTCGTATGTCGCGTCATCCGTGTCGTCGTTCAAGTATCGTCGTTGCTGTGCCTCGTGGTACCAGTCCCTGCATCGCGTCAGCTGTGATTCTCAGCCATGCTTGCTACAACCTACCATGGCACCTTGACGCTCCAATGGAGGAACCATCCCGCCAGTACCAATATCAAGACGTCTGTCGCGACATCTGCGCCGTTCTCTACCGTCAATCCAATGATGGCAGGGACCACGGCGGCGACCACAGGCAGCGCAATCCATCGTGACGGCTCGTCTGGAGATGCATGTCGGCCCATATCATTCTTCCCACCCGCTCTCAGAAGATTGTCGCTGGAAGACCGCAAGGAATAGCGCGAGTCGGAGAGGTCGGAGACGAGGGAGCTGCGGCGTCGAGGGGCGGCTGTAGGGGGAGTAGAAGGTCGCGCACCCTCAGCGAAGGTGGTAGCGCGGTTCAGCATCCTCTGGCGAAGTTGAGGGTGGATGCTGGGACTGTCGACCGGCGCACCGTCCATGGCAAGTACCGGTTGAGACGTCGGGATTGAAGAAGCAACGTGGACGACGTCGTTGCCAATGGATGCCTAGACGCCGCTTCAAGAAGGCGCAATGTGGTAGAGATGCGAGTCACCTGATCGCGATGGTTGCAGGCGCCGCGGAAGCATTGCTGAGGCTCTGGTGACGCTCACACGTACTAACGCGACGGTCGTGTGCCGTAGTGGAAGACGCCTCGGCGAGTCGTTCGTCTTACGTCATGTCTCGATGCGGTCAATTGTAGAGCTGGGACCCTCTCCGAGCTTCTTCACACATGCGCTATGGCCTAGCTTCCCATGGTTTGCAAGCGATTCACTGCGAACACCATCTCGACACCAACAGGTATCCCGTGCGCATCCCGCATTCACGGCCATTCAGACCGTGACGACCATGCCACACGTGTGCAGGCTTCTCCTGCTGTGTAACTCCGCCTACACCATGACCGAGGAGACGACCAAGCGCTGCAAAGGCTCGCACATGCCTCATGGACTATCTTCCATTCGATCAATACAAAATCTCGCCACTTGATGGTCCCCGATGCTTCATACTGGGACGCAGCCATCTGCCGTAGAGTACCCCATCGTCCCAACGCACTTGTTCGGACTCCGACAATGTAACAGATGCCCACCAAACCGGGCAGGTAAATACCGGTTCCTGGATGCTCGAAGCGGGTGGGTAGGATAATCTGGCTAAACCCGCCACGTACAACCCGACCTGCGACCATGCCGCAGCAGCGGGGACTTAGCACCTCGTCTCCCCATGATTCCCTCTCTGATTGCGCTGCTACTTATCACAGACATGTCTCGTCTCTTTCTCGTTGGTCTTCTATTCAGAAGTCGTCTTTTTCTATTCAGACCCAAATGCGGACGGGCAAAAGTCTCACTTCCACTACCACAACCATACCGCCGCAACCGAATATCACGGGTACCAGGCAGCGCCCTGTCCCTGCGACGGGTCAGCCCGTTTCAAACAGACTGTGATTGACGTGGGCGAGAGCGTCTGCGGATATGCTATTCTAACGGCATACTCGTTTTCACCACTCAAGTGAACGTAAGTCCTATTGAGCCTTATTGAAGCTTGAGACACGCATTTGCTCTATTGAGAATTTCCATATACTCGGTATCGACGGGAGTGATGGGGCTTTCGAGGCTGCTTGCCGCCTGTCTATCTCTTCCGTTGCTTTTCTTTCTAATCATAATCTTTTCCATATCTAAACCCATCAACACTACCTGACACTATCCTAGAGATAGCACAATCGACAGCTCGAGTTCCACTTTATCAACGGCTACATTCCTGGACTGGATTCAGATCTGCCGCTTTGCAGCATCGAAGATAACTGCCCATCTTCATTGGTTGCTCCCTCCTCTTGACATCCGCTACCATGTCAATGACATCTGCTGCTATGGCAATGACATCTACTGCTATGTCTTTGACATCTACTTCTATGGCAACCAACACACACTCCTACGAAGCTTACTGGACTGGAGATGCGGCGGGGACGTATGAATACAGCACCAACATCACCATGGAGGAAATGAACGCACCCGTCTCCACCCAGGCCATCCTCTTCATCACCCTCTCCTTTCCAGCCTTCCTCCTCTGCGTTGCACCAATGATCTGGCATTTCCGTCAAGCCAACGTCGCAGCCGGGTCACTCATCTTGTGGATTGTCCTTCACAACCTCTTCAACTGCATCAACCCACTCATCTGGCCCCGCGACAACCTGACCGAATGGTGGGACGGTGCGATCCTGTGCGACATTCAGATCCGGCTCCAGGTCGGTAGCTATGTGGGATTGACCGCCTCGTTAGCCCTGGTATTACGCAAGCTCGCCAACGTTATGGATACACGCAATATTACTGTGTCGACCAGCCATAAGAGCAAAGTCAAAGCGAAGATCTGGGAAGTCTTTTGGTGTTGGGGCGTGCCGTTGTTACTGATGGGCATTTACTATGTCACCCAGTACAATCGCTATGCAATCGTCGGTATTGCTGGGTGTTGGTCTGTCCACGATGCTTCATGGCCTAGCATGGTCATTAGTTTCATGTGGTCAGCCGTTGGCATTGTGATCGACTCCTACTGGGCTGGTAAGTCGCATCTACTTCCTCCCTCAAGTCACCTTACTAATTACGCAACAGCCCTACTTATCTGGCGTCTTTACCGATACCGACGCGAGTTTCACCGCCTTGTTGCAGCGCGAAATACCACGTCCTCACGCTTCATCCGCCTCTTCCTGCTCAGCCTCATCGTCATCTCCTTCTATCTGATCTACACCATCGTACTCCTCATCCAGATGGCCGGAAGACTCCACGACCGTTACTCTTGGGATAGAGTCCATGATCCTGAGAGATGGAACAGAATTACAAGGGAGCCCGGGCTGGGTAAGATCAGTATCGAGAAGTGGGTTCAGATCGCCACGGGATTCATCATCTTCGGCTTCCTCGGCACGGGAGTCGATGCAAATGCTCATTACAGAGGACTATTGGTCTTTATTGGAGCTGGCAAGATATGGCCTAGCCTACTACCCGGATCGGCCAGCAGGAGGAGACCCACCAGTTTCTCCGCTCCTCGTAGCTGGACTACATACTTTTCCAGCAAAGCAAAGAAGATGTCGTGGTTCGGTGCTTCGGACTCTACACAGTCGACATCGACGAGCGCGGATTTCAAGAACGATACCTGGACCGCGTCTACATACAACAATCCCGTCGCTCTCGACTCCATCCCCCGCTTACACAGCGTCACAACGCAAGATACCTTGATCTCGCAGAAGAACGATCAAGACATGGCTTCACAAAAGCACAACCACTGTACCTCACCATCTCCATCAGCATCCCCAACACCTCCCCGCCCCACATTCTTCTCCCGCTACTTCACCCGCCCCTCTCTAAACGGGCCTCTCCTCCCCTTGTTCTCCTACCGTAACATCACCGAGATCAACTCCAAATCTTCCAATCCATCCACCAACCCCACCGATCGTACCAACCCTTCCACCACCGACGCAACCACTACCGGCGATACAAACACAAACCCAACCAAACCCCCGACCCCAACTCTCCCCTCCGGCGTCCACACCCGCGCCTGGGCCGAAGACATATCCTCCTCTCCTCCTTCCGCTGGGATGAACAATGAGGGACACGGACACGGAAGGAGTGTGCATGTCGTACGCGAAGTACATCAGCAGCGGGATAAGAAGCGAGGGGGTGAGTTTGAGAGGGTGGGTAGGGAGATGAGGGATTGGGCTTGATGTGTGTTTCGGTTTCGTCGGTATGACGGAGGGAGCTATGGGAGATTGGGACAGGGTAATGGTTATGGGTTTATTAGATGGGGTTTTTGGATAGGTGGGGATGGGGTTTATGATATTAGCTGGACTTTGTTATTTCGACTTTCGATCTTCTTGGCTTGGTGTAGGAGTAATGAGATCACATGGATTGGTAAATCCGTGGACTTGGACTTGAATGAATATATTGGTATCTTGAGTATGCGCATGGACTTGGTGATTATTGTTTATTGGTAGTCTACTGAAAGCGTGATGACGCAATATAACGGTTGAGATGGTGGCGCAATGAACCTCAACTCTTCTGATGTTGTCCATCACCTTGGAGTATACTTATGCAAGGGTTCAAGTGAGAAGTCTAGAACCTCAGGCGTGTGGAGCGAGTATCAGTATCGTCGGCGTGGTCTATTTACACAGTTGTCGGTTAAGACATGGTTCGCGCACATTGCATCATATCAAGGCCCTCGCATCATGTCATAGCAAGTTACATCACGCACAAAGGAAGCAATATTGTCGTGAAGCATTTTTGATTCCGTTATCGCATGTCCACATGGCGACGTGTCAGTCAAAGGCAAGCCTCCACAAGAGGTAGCGAGCCGGTGTTAGAGTGACCGTCGTAATCGTGTTCAAGTAAACTCCCGGAGAACCCCAATGTGCCATTCAGGCGATTGACCAGCATTCCATAACATTCCTCAGTCCAGCACAGTCGTCACCTCCCGAAGTAGTAGTTGAAAGCTCGCGTGCCGCAGTCCGCCGTGTGACGTAGCTTGAGGGCCGAATCGCGCGGTGGAGTAGAGTGAGTTGCGAACCGGTCGGAAGGTTGTGCATAGAAAACGTGTCGTTCAGTGATCATTTTCGTTCAGAACTGAGGTGGGTGATGCTGAGATTGAGGGGCGAGACGTTTATTTGCTGGGGGTTTGTTAGACGCGAGTGAGCAGGCGGTGGTGATGTGCTAGAACTTACGAACGAGCCCTAGTCTTTCTTCTCTTGCGCTTGAGACGGCGAACGCGCTTCTTCCTCCATTTGGCTCTCATCTTGTCGGCGGGCTGTGGTATGAGGTCAGCGGCTGCACTTGAGAGTGTAGAGGCGCCGGCGGGTGCAAGGACACTCGAAGAGCAACCATTGCGGTCAATTGAGTGTCGCCAGCGCCGCCATGGCCTAGGATATAGAACTTACATTGCTGTCGAGATGAGTGTCGTGAGTGTAGAACAAAGGTAGGAGCTCAGCGAGTCGAAATACCTAGGTGGGTGCGGGGCTCGCTTAGCTAGAACGGCTTAGCGCCCAGCCCTGAGGCAGGCGCCAAGCGTTCACGCGCGCCGCGTCACCTGCCTTACGTCAAACCTCAGTCGCGTCACTACCAACATCATTCCAGGGCAGTGTTATCGGCGGCGGAGGAGTGTTTTACGATGGCAGGTGAAGCAGTGGCATGGCTGCAGATCAAGGTCGGAGGTGATAGTGCTTATGGTGAGTCGATGTCCTTCGATTCATGATCAACAGACTAACGCATGCAGGAACGCACGGAGGCAGGATCGAAGTGTGCGGGAATGAGCAGTTCAATCTCGGGAGGGATCCAGAGCTCTGGTTAGAGCACTGTCTTCCTCGCTGTGTTGTGAGTTTGTTCTAATCCTTACCACAGTCGTTACTCGTGGGCCGATGACCTCACCATTTCAAGAAAGCATCTTCGCATCCATTGCATTCTGTACGAACAAAACCCAATCGCCAAGATTGCACCATTTGTATATGCAACTGATCTCTCGACCAACGGCACTCACCTCAAAAAGAGCAACTCGGAGTACACGGCGTCCCAAGACGCCGGTATCCTGATGGGTCCCAAGAGTACCTTCCTCCTAGAGGAAGGGGATGAGCTTCGCATCTCAGAAACCGTCACGTTGATCTACTGCTCGAGTACGCCGGTCGAGCTTGTGAAGTTGACTGGCATCCAGGAGCGAGAGAGACAGACGTTTACTTCGCGTTACCTCCTCACCGGTCGCTTGCTCGGCGAAGGTGGTAACGGCAAAGTCCTTGTAGGCATCAATCAAGAGACACAGCGACAACTTGCGTGCAAGATCGTTCGACTAGACAACATGTATGACACCTTGGCGTTGTCGAACTCACGTCTTCCTACCGGGAAGCGAGCGAAGCATCCTAAGTCAGTGAAGCAGCAACTGCCGACCAGGGTCACCAACTGTTTCCGCGAGTTTGACATTCTCAAAGACCTCAGCCATCCGAACATCATCACCATCGAAAAGGTCTTTCGGAGTAACAATACTATCTACATCTTCGAAGAGCTCGTCACAGGCGGCGACTTATTCTCCTTTATCGAGTACAAGGAGGGCCAAATAGACAGTCTGCAGGCCGCCACTATCATCTACCAGATATTGAAGGGGATCAAGTACCTTCACGACCAAGACATCGTACACCGAGATCTAAAGCCGGACAACATACTCATGTCGTCTCTCGAGGACAGCGCTCGCGTCGTCATCACCGACTTTGGCAGTGCTAGGTTTCTCCCAGGGAAAAGCAGCCAAAATCCGGCGAAGGCCGACAAGTACCAACGGATGTTCTCGCTCGTGGGTACCTTGGAGTACATGGCACCTGAGATTCACAAACGCAATAGGGCCACTCCAGCCGAGCACGGCTACTCAAGATCTGTCGACATGTGGTCCATCGGCACGATTGCAGCTACACTATTTACTGGAGACACAATATTCACTGATCGCAGACACCCGGAGTACCACACGAATCCTCAAGCTGTGATCATGGGTCTTGCAGCAATCTGTGACCTAAGTCACCTGGACGATCCGCATCATCCATCATGGGGCGGCGTCGGCGACCGACCGAAAGACTTTGTCAAGAATTTGCTTATACTCAAGGAACAGGACCGAATGACAGCGTCGGAAGCTCTTGCGCATGATTGGTTCTCTTCCTACCACGAAGACCTTGAGGTAATGTATACGGACTCCATTGTAGATTGGGAACCTCGCGAAACGAGCCATGATCTGGTCGAGATGATTCCCAAGTCTATGGTGAACAGTGTCGCTGCTGGCATGGTCGGCGAAAGTCGGGTTTCAGCAACGACTTCACGCTACTTCGCTCTTCGCCAGCCTACAGACACGCTGCGGAAGCATTCGTTCCAGCGCTGGCGTGCAAATACCCCATTGCCGTCCATCATGCAAGACCTTGAAGCAGCCCAGTTCGCTAGTCAATTGCAGGCTCCATCATACGACAACAGTGACCCATTCGATCAGAACGGACAGCGTCAATCACTCTCGGTCACAAGCGCGACTGGAACAGGTGTGTATCGTTCACGTGAAGATGCAGATGATGACCACGAGGGTTCCGAAGCGAGCTTGAACGGTGTTACGAACGACGACTCACAGCAAGAACACTTCGAGTATCTACCGCCACCCCCAGATCATGATTCCGTTCTGGTAAGCGAGACGCCCCTTGAGGTCTATCATCAACGACAATGGGCTGGGGATCAAGGCCACGATTCAATACTCGTATATGAGACGCCGCCCGAGTTCATTCGTCAGCATACCTACTCGTCGGACAATGAACTACCGACCTACGATGTGCGGGCTTACGATGACGCGTCAAGTGTGCGCAGTGCAGCTCATGTCGTGGGAAAGCGAAGAAAGCTCTCGCACTACGCTTGATGGTTTCATGTTCTTGATCTTTAACTAATCTATAGCGCCACTAACGCTACGCAAAAGCAGTCATGGGTATATAATCTTATGTAGCTTTCTTACTAATGCCACGGTTTTCTATTGTCAACGCGCACTTTCTCGCAATGGCCTTGCGCTGTGACTGCCGACATGTGCCCAACCCTGCATGAAGGAGCCTATATCGGAAGCAGCTTATTCATCGTCGCGAGCGCTGGCTAGATGTTATCCTGCAGGCTACATTAATTACTCTGTTGCTAACACTGGTAGACAAACATAGCTTCTCCTAAGTTCCCCTACCGCAAACTGTTTGACTTTACGCACGTCTACGCGTCCAGTAGAAGGGTCGATCGCTCAATTTGTACATGGCAAAGACTCTTTGAAGCTCGCAACCAGTACTCTGCTCTCGCGAATCTGCTGCACCCATTTGGCTATCACTCAGACCGCGGGTGACCCATGATTAGCGTCCGGAGCACATTGTGGCTACTGTCGCTGTGAGCAACGCGCGGATGTTGTTACTGTGGGAAGACTCAGACAATGACTCGAATCAAACCGCTGATATGCACTGCGCAGCAATAATCATAAAGATGGTTGCTCGTTGCGTGGTGGAAAACGGCAAGAGGCTTCCCGGGGTCATCTGGTGTGTTGCTGCTCGATTTGAGGCTAGCCGATCTTGCACTAGTGTCGTCTTCCCCTGTCGTTCCTTCCATGCCTTCCAGTCAGCCCCTCCGATCGTTCCATGCTCCATGTCACCAGCTACCAGCCACTAGCTACATGCCTCACTCTTGATATCGACAATCGCATCCTCTCGGTGCTCTCACGTTACATTACCATATTGCTCTTGAAGGCTGACTAGAGGGCTATGACGCGTCCCCGACTTTCAAGGCGTTCCCGCGGGATTCACACGCATCACGACGCATCAATCACGCTATATGTATACGAGCACTGCAACTACCATTGAGAAGCGGGCATCGTCTCTATTGATCACAGAGTCTGCATCGCTGCCCAACATCGAAGTTGGAGTGCCCAAGATGACAGCAGGCTGAAGCTCTTGTGACCAATAAACCGCGCCTCATTCTGGAAGCGAGAGTCCTCCATCTTACTGCGCCCGCTACTCGGCGCCACGAGAGTTACACGGTGAGGGTGTCTTGCGATGCCGACTCCCGCACGAATTATGAGCAAGCCTGTCATAGGCAGTGCGATATATACACCCGGACGGGTATCGGCAAGTAGGCTCTTTTGGCCTATTCAGGACGCCGTCATGGCCGGCCAATAACCAATTGACTGTGTTCAGACACCGTGCGACTATCCGCATCTCCTCTATATACCTTGTCGTGGCCTGGGGATCTGGACGCTACACACCCTGGCCACACCGGCCTGCTACTTACACACCCGGTTTCCTCTTCAAACCCACCATAATCATAACCCCGACTTTCAAATCATGATCATCCCTTTCAAGTATGGTCACACAAAGATTATTATGCCTGCATGCCGCTAATACTGAACGTAGCTGAGAACAAGAATGAGACCCATCAAGCGATCACAGCCTACGAGCGACGCGAGTCCGCCATGGGCAGGCATGAAATTTACTCAGCCAGTTGACTCAGATGCCCTACACGAGCTCCTGAAAGAACAGTACCCACAGTGCAAGACTTTGCGGCAGCGCAAACATATGGCCGCCATAGATTTCCTGAGGCTCGAACTGGAGTCGATGCAACATGAATCAACAGAGTCGATAACAGGAACATCATATGAGACCCAGGCACTATCAGCACTTGATGCTTCTAGGCCAGGTGTCGAAGAACTGGCGGCGCTTACGCATCGAAGAAGCGTCTCACCTTCGCTGTCACGGAGCAGCTCGTATCGCTCTCCTGTACACTTAGATGACCATATACCACAGATCGGGGTTGGCCAACAACACGTATTCAGTATTGTGGATGGATTTGCAACGCAGCCGAAAAAGAAGCGCAAGATGACGCCTGCCGAACGATCTGCTTACAAGACTACGAGAAAGGTCGGTGCTTGTGATAAGTGCAAGCGACAAAAGGGCAAGGTATGAGACGATTTGATGCGATAATAGGGCAGATTTAACAAGATGTAGTGTACCCATGTCATCGGAAAGCTAGTATCGATGGCAAAACCCTTGCAGGAGGAAAAGGCCGTTTCGCAGAGGTAAGAGATTGTGATAGGAGTCAGCGTTCGCGGGCAGGATACTAAGACATTGTTGCAAGACTTGACGCAACACTCCCAGAGTCGATGACCGCCTTCAACGCTGAAGAACCTGCTCGCACTCACCAGCAGACCCAAGAGCTTTCGCAGCAGCAACGCACGCCTCTTCGAACAACACCAACGACACAGTCGAACACAGTACCCGGCAGCCCGCAATGGACTCAGGAGGTACACGGGATGCAGGAGGACAGTCAATCAGGGATGTCGGGGTACGTAACTTCCCACATGACTGGACCGTACACAGAGGCTCCACAAACCAGCCAGGACGATCAATGGAGCAACCAAACCTCATTCGTTGAGCCACAGACATTCCAGGCCAATCATTGTGGCTACAACAATCCACTGGATCAGAATGGGGCCCCATCTTCGTTCTCAACCTTTTCAGGCCTCTCTCCAAGAGAGGTACAGTATCCACCGAATATGTTTGATCCGTCGTGGAACCAATCCATGGACTACTTATCTGGTGAGGCTAACCCCAGGTGACCTTCTACGAGTATCTAGAGTTTCCTGCCATTCATCAAGCCATGATGAGGATCGACCCGACTTATCACCACGCCTCAAAGGCTCTCGATACCTCATCCAATAACCTGGGAACTTGTGGCCACCAAGAGATCCAAATACTCTATGGTTGTACTTAACCGAGCCGTGGAGCCGGATTTCGTATAGAGCCTGTGCTCTACACAGCTTTTCATCTTGCGCATGCTTCTTGTCATGCAAGAAGCTTCCTTTGTTTGTCATGTCTACTGCAGGATCGACTCCCTGGCTCTCAACCCACGGGCAGAATCTCGACGACCAGCATATCCAGCTCCATCGTTCCTCTAAAAGGACAGGAGCGGCTAGCGGAGATTGTATTAGCCTGACCAAGGTTTACTACTCCCGCCTTAATTACCAGAAACTGAGGGGGAGAGGGGGGAATGCTGTCATGCAGAGGATTTTGTATTCTCGTTTCACACGGGTACGTTCATGCACTAAAAGTAAGCAGCTAACGCGACAACGAAGATGCTTGCATCAGTCGATCTCCGTCCATTCCCTTTCCGTTCACCATCTTTCCTTCTCTCAAATGATATATGGCCGACCGGCATCTCCTTTAGGCTTTGGTCCAGCGTCGTGTTGGCGTCGTGACTAGTAGGCTTAGTACTACTAGTATACGGTTTGCATGCTCGCTGTGGAATGCGCCTTGTCTTCATTTTGGTAGGACGTTACCCCACGTCCGCCCACGGTCTCCTTTGTCATGTCGCTGGATATACCTAGCAAACGTCCAGACCGGCTTCTTCTTTCTCACGGCCAAGCGAACAAAACAACACTTCATACTGCGCACAATTTCTGACAGTCTTGGCAGAACACCAGCATCAGCCACGCCACCCAGCTCCGAGGCATCATCTCCAATCACGAGCACGACTTCTTCTCCTGATACTCCCGAGACAACAGTAACGACACCAACAGCGACAACGCTCGCTTGATCAACGCATCATACGTTTTAACGATAACGATTATACGACACGCCTTACGATTTGATGTATTAAGTTGATTCTTTTTCGATTTTTCAACTCAATACATTCGCTGCGGACGCTGGAGCTTGTGATCGTGATGGACCGAACACAGGCTACAATGAGCCATGGCAGAGGGGAAATGCATTGCTACTGTATTTATCCAGTTCGAAATGCAACTGTTCCTTGAAAACCTGACCTGAGTGGCTAAAGACATTTGTTGATTAGGATAATCTCGTGATCAAGTACAGCTTGGGTGATGCAGCATGTGTGGGACTCGGATTACTGAAAGTGGTTTGGTGATGACAACATTCTGGGGGGAAAGCGGCCAGGGCTTCCTATCCCGAAAGGGCAATGGACCTCGGCCCAATCACGAAGGCTTGGTGCAACCGGACACCAACCTCGCATGCGCTGGAAGCTGAACGCCAACATTGCTCTTTCACGACTGCACATCTGGCATACACGTTACCGCTACACGATTAATTGGACTACGACGACCCTCACGCTACGCATAGCCGCATCGACGCACCCGTGACCTCCCGGAACGCAGCGTTATCTCTGGTCGTGTTCCGAGATTCCCCACACGCGACGCCTGCTCCACCCCCGAGTACGCGGGCTGCATAGCCCTCTCAACCATCACCATGATACAAGGCACGCGTCGCTGGCTCAGACGCAACCGCACAAACTTTGCCATCGGCGCCGGAGTGCTCGGCGCGGGTTATCTGGCGGGGCAGTATGTCCTGGGCAAGCTCGGGGAGGCGAGGCAGCGCATGAGCGATGATCGCATCGCCAAAGAGAAGTCCGCCTACACCGTATCCATCACATGACATGCTCTAACGACAATGCAGTCTACGCCGCCGCTTCGAGCAGAACCAGGAAGACTGCACCTTCACCGTCCTCGCCATCCTGCCCACCGCGACCGAGAACATACTGGATGCCATTCCCGTCGAACAGGTGCTGGAGGAGCTGCAGAGACAAAAGGCAGAGCGCCTATCGCGGAGTGTCGGACCCAGTGAGATTGCCAGTTCAGCGCCCCCGAGTGTAGCAGACACGACTGAGGATGACGCTCGGAGCTCGAGTCTCCAGACGGATAGCTTCATCCATGCCAGCCAGATCGCTACGGAGGGAGAAAGCAGCACGGGCCCTACCGATGCCATCCCAGAGGTCAGGGAAGACAGGAAGAGCAAGAAGAGCAAGGCGCAGCTATGGAGCGAGATGAAGATCAGCTGTGAGTACCGTCATGTCGGCGTTGAGACTTGACATACTGACGCGACCAGCAATAACACGCGCCTTCACCCTTATCTACACCCTCTCTCTCCTCACGCTTCTCACTCGCATTCAACTAAATCTCCTCGGCCGCCGAAACTACCTCGCCTCCGTCGTGTCGTTAGCCGCGCCGCAGTCGACCACCGAAGGCGCGAGGATCAACTTGGAGAACAACGACGACGACAACTTCGAGCAAGCATATGGCAACGACTTCGAGACCAATCGCCGATATCTTAGCTTGAGCTGGTGGCTGCTGCATAAGGGATGCATAGAGCTTATCGAGAAAGTACGGACCGTAGTCAAGGACGTCTTCGGGCTCGTGAACCCAAGAGAAGAGATGACCTTGGAGAGACTGTCAGAACTTACCCTGGAAGTGCGCAAGAGGGTCGAAGGTGCAACAGAGGAAGAGCGAAGGTAGGACCCCCATCTCATCTCAAATGACACCCGCTAACCCCTCACAGAACATGCAAGTGGCTCACCTTCCTCCTCCCACCGCAAGACCAGGAAGACTACGTCCTCCGCGAATCCGGCATGACCTCGTCCTCCGAGTCCACATCGCCCACAACAACAAACTCTCTCCGTCGCCTTATCGACGAAACCTCTGACCTCATCGACTCGCCTGCTTTCACACATGTCCTCACACAGCTCCTCGACGCTGCCTTCTCCCACCTCGTCGACGTCAAGATTTCACAGCTCTCCTACAAGATCCCGCCCATCTCTGACAACCACGCTCGTGTGCAGGAGATTGTTGGACACGACATCAAGGCCAAGGTTGCGAACAGCTTAGCCGTATTCTGTAGACAAGCGCACAGCATCGGCACCGGAGCTAATAACGAGTACCTCGCTGCTATCGAAGCTGTCGGTGGTCTTGAAGCGTTCGCTGCTGTCGTCTACTCCAGCAATTTCGAGTACGAAAGCCCAGAGGCTGCTGCTGTGTTGAGTCAATCTGCTCCTGCTCCTGTCGAGCTAACAGCGCCGAGCGTGGTGCCTGAGGTTGCAGCTTTACAGGATGTACAAGAGATCAAGTCAGACGATCCGTTCGAGAGCGCCTGGGGCAAGGCGCTGGCGAAAGAGGATGGGAAGCAGTTTTAGGGGATTGTACGATTGTTGCATGTAAAAGTGGCCGTCGCGACGTAGGATTCTTGAGATACCCGTAATTTGAACCTGTAACACTAATATTCCCCGTTCTTCATTCCTCACAAGATTCTGTTCATCTCAATTCCGATAACACGCGTTGTGCCTTCCGGCCTCGGATTGTTGAGTCGTGACGTCAGAGCCATAGTGGGACCTGTGAACACCTCTCAACCACATGTACCTTACGATATCCCTGCCGGTATCCCCCTGAACCACCAATACCAAGACACAATCATCGTCGCAGAGCCTCTCCGGTACTCACAATGGCAGACCAACAAACTGCCCCCCAAAGCAAAAACGCCTACGTAACCCTCCTCACCCGCCCCAGCTACCTAGCCGGCGCAATCCTCCTCGCCTACACCCTGCACAAACACTCCCCTTCCACCCCGCTCATAATAACCTACACCCCGGAAACCTTACCAGAAACCTGCATCAACGCCTTCAAAGCCGAAGCCGCTTACTCAAACATAATCCTGCACCCCGTGGAACACCTCCGCCTGCCAGAAGATGGAACTGAACACGGCATGGTCGCCGAGCGCTTCATCGATACATGGACGAAACTGCGTGTGTTCGATTTGTGGGATATGCCTGGAGGGGGTTTTGAGAGGATTTGTTGGTTAGACGCTGATATGATGATCTTCTCGAACCCTTCGCCCTTGATCTTCAACGAAGAAAACGACGCGTATCTCACTGGCGGTGATGGCATGCGTACAATGGCCGTACACACCTGCGTCTGCAACCTCGACCACGATTCCTGGGCCCCCGCGGAATGGAACCCAGAGAACTGCGCGATTGCCAAACTCACCGCACCGGATCAGCTAGCGGAGGTGAAGCCGGAACCATACACATTATCGAACTTCAACTCTGGGACGTTTTTGTACCGTCCTAGCAAGGAACTGTCTTCTTTCGTATTGAGCAAGTTCGAGGAATTGGGCAACACCAAACTCCGCGCTATGAAATTCCCCGACCAGGATTTCCTCAACGAAGCCTTCGACGGGCGCTGGAGCAGTTTGAGCTGGAAAACGAATGCGCTGAAGACGTGGCGGTACTGGCATGAGAATATTTGGCGCGACGATCAGGTCGCTGTGCTGCACTATATCGTGGATAAGCCGTGGGTGGCGCGGCTGGACGAAGAAGGCAAAGCGGGATACTTGGGTAAAGACGGTGTGACGCATGGGTGGTGGTGGGATGAGTTTGAGACGTGGAAGAAGCAGAGGGAGGGCCAGGGAGAAAAAGAGTTGCTGCAGATTGTGGGAAAGTATGCGGCGAGGGAGGATGGGGTGGTGGATGAAGAGATGAGGGCTGTGGGGGGTGGGGCGCAGGATTTTGCGAAGAAGTGGCCTGCTAAGGATGGGGAGGGTGTTGGTGCTGATGGAGGGGACGAGGAGAAGGAGGCGAAGAGCAATGGACCGCAGTTGACGGCGGAGGCACAGGAGAAGGCGGAGCAGTTTGGAAAGGTTGATGCGCCGCAGGGGAAGATGTTGGGGGAAGGGGGGCATGGGCGTGTTGTTAGGGGTGGGAGGGGATTTGGTGGAAGGGGTAGGGGGGAGGGGTGGAGTGTTATGCAGGATTGAGGGCGGTGTAGACGGTAGATTGGAGTTCTCAAAAGTGTGACAGACGGTTGTAAAAGTATAACGGATAGACGGGCGGGAGAGATTCAACATGGTCTTACTAGAGAGGAAGGGATAGAGAAAAGCATACTGTAGTCGTCAACACGATCGCCTGCAAGTTAAAGAACGGGAAAGTATCTTGTCTTGTATCACTTCTCGCATACATATTCTAAATCAATCATATATATCCCTACTATCATCCCATATGTCGGAAACCCGAACACTGTCATTCAATCCCATATCAATAATATAGACGCAAGCTTTTAGATCGATCTCCTGCCTCCGCTCATCTCCATAGTCAAGCCCCATCAACTCATAAAACCACATCCTTGCCCATGCTCACCCGACTCTTCATACCAGGCATACGCCCCGCTACATAAGATCAATCAGATTCACGCCCTCATCCTCATACTTGATAATCGGACGACCAGTCTCCTTGGCTGCAGGCGACGCGACGTTGTTAGCAAGAACAATGTGTCCGTTATGCGTGAGCGAGGGGCCGCGGAGTTCGGCGGCGAAGGTCGGGCGGGGTGGAGGCATCTTGATGGCTGGTTCTTCGCGCTTGTGGATCATGGTACCATTGTTGTGTCCGTTGATGTTGCCGTTGGTGTGATTGCTGTTGGGGCCGTTGGTGTGGCCACTGGAAAGACCGCCGTTCATACGACCGTCGACCTTGCGATTCATCCTGGAGGTTTCTTCGGCGTCATCATCTTCCTGGACAGGCGCAGGAGTCTTCTTCTCGACTGGAGGTTCTTTCTTCACATCCTCCTTTCGCTGCGCGATCTTGTCGTCTCGCTGCAGGCGTCCAACCATCTCCCCGATGTTCCAAAGGTTATGAGGATGATTGGCGTCATACAGGAAGTCCAACTCAGGATCATCCCGCGCAATCAGGCCCTGGCGTACTTTACTCAAAGTGACCTGCGTACGATGGCAAGCACCATATCCCTCTAGGAAACCGCGCTGGTGAGACTTCTTGAGTGCTTCCTTACGACCCGCCTCTTTACCCGCACCAAACCCATCGTTGTACGCCTCCTCCGCAATCTCATCAGCCTTCTCATGAGTGATGGAGTTGTCAGCGAATTCAGCTTCAAGTTGCTCGCGGGCGATAGCTTTCCAGTTTTGCTCGCGCATCTGTTGAGCTGCTTCGCGGAGACGGAGGGCTTCGATCTTGATGTTGAGTTTACCGTTCATGTCAGCCATGGCCCTCTGCGCGCTGAGATCGGCTTCGCGGCGAGCGTGCTCCATCTGCACGGCACTCATCGGTCTATCGCCGTTCTCTTCTAACGCGTTCATGAGCTGTTTCTGGCCTTCAGAAAGATAGACTTCGAATTGTGTGATCTTCTGTTCCCGTTCATCGAGGTCACGCTCTCGGGCTTCGACTTTGGACTTGAGCGTGAGGATTGTGGCTTGGTCGCGGAGGAGGTTCGTCAACATGACGGATGAGGCTGCTTCGACTCTCTGTTGCTGTTCAGCTTCGATAGACTTGCGGAGACGCACGCCCTTATTGCGCTCGGCATCGAGTTCATTCTTTAGCTTCATGAGCTGTGCGTTCATGCGGACGACTTGTTCGCGATCGCCGTGGTCGCCTCCTCGGGATCCGTGGGAATTGAAGTGGGAGCGAGGGGCGCGCGGAGCGTCGTTGAATCGATTGACCTCGTTTGGCGACATCATCTGCTGTATAGGTCAGTTTTGCATACATCCAAAGGCTTGTGGGACTGCCTACCCTCGGATCTGCAAGGCCGAAGAGGCGGGATGGAGGCGACTGGAAGTCAGGACGCATGTGTGGAGGTAGACTATGAGCTGGCCTCGAAGGCTTCGGCGCCTCGGTGTTCGCGTCTGTGTCGGTCTTGAAGTCGCTGTCCTCGGTTCCGATGTCAAAGTCGGTCTTGGTGGCGTCGACACGTAGTCCAGGGGGCGATGCCATAGGAACTTCCTTCTTGGGAACTGGAGATGCTTTTCTTTACATTAGCAGATGACTTTGGTGATGATAGTGAGACAAACCAAGCTTAGTCTTCTCCTTATCATCAATCTGCTCTTGTTGCTCTTGTTGCTCTTGCACAGTCACAGAGCTCGCTCCGACTGCGCCGTCAAGGTCTTGCTCTATGATCTCTCCGTCCTCAAGAGAGGCAATGCTTTTGCTGTCCTCTGCAACAAGTTTAGGCGAGGGGAAGGGAGAACCAAGGGTAGGTGTCTTGACATCAGCCGAATCCTTGATAACGACTTGGTCTTGGGTACTAATTGGCTTCTCGACCTCGGGCGCAGACGTTTTGGACACGGCAGGCGAAGGATCGAAGTCCAATGTGTTCTCTTGACTGCAAACCTTTCCCTCAATTGTCTCTACATGAGAAGCAGCTGTCTTGCCGTCTGAGGGCGCCGCGATGTCTAGGTGAGTGGCTTGGTCGCTGGAAGTCGCCATGCTGAAGGCCTGTGACCGATACGGCGGCAGTTTGGGCTGCAGGAGTGCTGTATCGCTTCGACGATGTTGTTGAAACCGATTGCTCTGTATCCTTGCGATGAACCAGGCCGCTATAGTACCATTGGCTCAGGCAGTAATCAAATAAGAAGAAGTTGTGCAGGTGGTATCGAAGTCGATGCCGAAACAGAGTAGAGAGTAGATAGACGTAAGTCTAAAGCGGTAGATATACTGACTTATATGGATATACAATCGCCCGGTGAGGGGCGCTAGTACGTGAAGGTTCATGGCCGCAATGGCCATTACTAAAGTAAGTAAAGGCAGGATCCTGTCGTCAGGTCGACGGCGGTGCGATTGAGGCAGATCCACATGCGCTCTTCCAATGAATGTCCCGTATCAGCGTCGCGCAATGTCACCGGACCTTGACTACCAGGAGGAAATAGGCTTATATGACCTGGTGTTTGCGTTTGACAGTGTCGTTTGATGCTCCCTAGTGCGCTTGTCGCGTCCTTTGGTACCCGATGTTGTCACCGACTATCGCATGATCAACGATTTACAATACGCAAAGCGCATAGCCACTCGACAACCTCTACCTGAAGGCTTCGTGGACCCAGTACCGCTCTAATACTTGCTCATAACGCACACCAATGTCAAGGAACGCCTTCGTAGTCTTGGGCGCCGCAGACAACTCGAACTCAGCTTGGAAACTCACATCTTCTAAGCTCAGATCAAACGTCCTGCATTCCGCGATGAAATCCCGAAGGACAGTCGATTTATCCAAGCTCTTGTATCCTACCCGATATCGGCTTTCAACACCAATCAGCATCGTGAAGCTTGTGAGGGACGGTGATAGCAGCTCGGCTATTGGGAGCGCGTTCCTCGAAAAATCAGCATACGGAGCAGAAGCACCGAGCAAGCAGTTCTGAGATATAACCAACTTGCTCAAACGTTCGAATGGTCGAAGAGTACCGAGAGGGTTGAGCGGTACCATCTCCACGTAATCTTCGTCTAAATCAGAGTCCGAGGCCTCCTCCTCTGATCGGAACATGATTTCACGAATATCAAGATGTAGGGATTCAAGCGTATCAGCGTGACGTAAAAGGCTGGCGTACAGGTCGGATGGCGACCCTTCAAAATCCTCCATAGGCATCCATGTACAGACAACATGTCTTAAACCTTCGCATGCCGATAGAATACTGGCCATCGCGTCTATCTCGAGGCGACATGCGGTGATTTCGAGACGCTGCAGCGTTTTCCATGAGCCAAGCTGAGGCATCGATGCTGGCGATCGTGCCACGACGCTACGCGCTCGGAAGTCGGTGAGCATAGGCGCCGTCGATACCACGGAACAAATTTGATCAAACGAAATGGTTTCGGCGTCGAGTCCGTAGTGCTGGAGAGTCGTATTGACGCACAATGTTTGAAGCTTGCTAAAAACATGTTCGGCTCCTGGATTGGGCGTAGGCGAAAGCGTTGTTTCCCGTCCAGGGACAAAGTGTCTCCAGAAGGATCGCTCATGGTCTTCTATATTCTCAATCGACAAGTGTTGTAGGTTGACCGCCTGTTTGACAATGTCGGCTAGCATGGTAAGGTAATGTCGTGCAATGGTGTGCGGAGGTGTGCTGTCGTTCTGGCACTTCTTGTCCATGCGTCGAATCTCCACGTACTTCAGATACTTGTTAAGTTCCTCACCCGAGCCAGAGGAGTCTAAGATTCTTTCGCGAAACAATTGGAGAGGTTTGGTGCCATGCTCGGCGGCGGTCCCTATGAACGAGGCGTACAGGATTGGGGTAGCCATTCGCCTTAGACAACGAGATGTCAGACAGAGACTGTGCAAGGCTAGCCTGCGGATATGATTGTCGGATTGACGGTTTGCCTCTATCGCCACGTTCTTCTGGTGTTCGGTGTACCTGAAGAGCGTGTCGTAAGAGCGAATGGCGTCGAGATGTGTGATTATCTCCTGCACCAGCTCATCTGGTAAGCCCTCAAGCGACGCGTTTTTGGAGCTCATGGTCGATCAGTGTATTTGGCTGCTTGAAGTGCGTGTGAATGAGTGAATGCAATGAAACTGAGGTTTGTTGTTGCATGAGCGCAGAGATAAAGGGCGTCGTGGAAGCTGACAGGGCGTTAGGCTGCCACGCCGCTAGCTCATAAGAGGAAAGGTATTGACTGTTACACACCTGGGCAGGCGCCAGGTAATACCGACAACTCCACATCACGATAGTTACACCTGGGCTGGTGTGTACGTTGACAGGCAAGGCTCACAAGATGTTGTTACATTATTATGGGTATATCGCAAGCTCAATCAAATCCTCCAATCAGCTCACACCACTCTCGTCGTCTTCCCCGTCTCGACATCGTAGATCCACCCACTGAACCGAATGTTCTCCTCGATCGCTTTGATTCTGAGCCATTGTATATCCTTCTTGACTTGAATCTCCAGATCACGAAATGGCCGGAAGTCGAGGGTCTCCACCTCTCTCGCGGCTATCTCTCCCCTCTTCTTCATAACCACGGCTTTCGCAGTCGGGTTGTCGAATGTGAGCATGCCGCATCCGGTGTGCTTTACGACGATGACTTCTCTTGTTCCAAGCAGTTGTTGCGATATGACGATGGATCGGAACGCGTCGTGTACACAGCCGCCGGCGTTGCGGATTACGTGGGCGGCCCCGAGAGGGATGCCAAAGGCGGCAGTTGGGTCGATGCGCGCGTCCATACATGTTACTGACGCGTCATGTTAGCGGCCGACGGCTGGAAATGTGGTTGCAGATGCTTACCGATGGTGTATCTTTGACTGGGTGGTAATGCTAGATGGCCCTGGTCGAAGGAAGCAGCATACGCCTGGTTCCCGAGCTCGAGGTTCCTCTCTCCGTGTGTCGGCATTGTCGGTTCTGGTTATTTTAAGGCGTAAGAGGGTATGATGGGTTTACTGCTGGATGCATCGCCATCCCCTGCGACCTTATATATCGCCATGTCGCCGTCCTGATTACTACGATACGCGCCGGTTGCTTTTCGCACCTGAGGAAAGTTGCGGCATTGCGGGGGTGAATTTCGCCATGTTACTGGCCTGATACAGTTGGCGTTGATACAGGAACGACATGCGACAGACGTTACCGCAGCTGCACGTCTCCGGCAGAATGGCATCAACCCAAGCGCGGTTTCATTGGTCATGTCGACAAGGGTCCTCAGGCGGATCTCAGGCAAAGACGGCAAAGGGTGGGGCAACCCTTCTAGCGTGTCGCATGCGCATCTTCAGATGTTCCATTAATCCCGATCCTTCATTCTTGCTCCCACAAGGCGTCAATGCTTCTTTCTGTTAAATCTACTCTTTACCCTCTTGGGTTCCATGCTCATGTAATTCGGCATCCTGACTGAATCGCGCAGAGGATAGCGTTCGGCCTGACTCAAGATATTCGAGACATGAAGAGAGATGGAGCCGCTCATCAAACCCGGATAGTGGATATACCTTCCAGGAGATAAGAGATGCGTTACCGGACGAACTACTGCACACTCCAAGTCGCCGTCGCCGTCGCCGCGAAACTGGCATCAAGCGCCACTCCCCAATGGCGCAGTAGAAGTCTGACAGACCAACAGCAAACGGCCAATAGACTGCGCGACGTAGACAATTATCCATCGGACAAAGCATTTCAAAATTCAGGTATCATTGCAATGGCCATTCTGTATAACGAGATCATTGTCGAGATATCAACACTGGAGGAGCTAGGCCTGAAACGGAACAGCTTCCAAGACCATCACTCCAAGGACAACGCCTGAATCGCCATGGTGCTTCGACCTAAGGAAGACATCTATAAGCCAAGGAGCTTACCGACTTTCTAGGAAGAAGTCGTCGAATGGGGTGAAGGAGAATATCAATAATATTTACAACTCTACTCCGCACGCTTTGAGGCTGGGTATGACGCTGCAAGAGCGTCATGCCTTACAAATCAACTCACGGCCTCTCATGAGAGCATGCATTTCAACGGATACGTGTAATTTCCTCTTTATCCCCTACTAAACCCGGTATTTCTCAACCATCAATTCATCATGGCCTCTCCGCAATCCCCAGCTATCGACAGCTCGCGCTGGCGTCAACGAATCGCGTCAATCACCACGACATCCAACGAACAGATTCGTCTAAACTACATCGAATGCGCACCACCACGTTTAGCGAGAAACAAAGGCGTCATACTCCTCATCCACGGCTTTCCTCAGACATCATACCAGTTCCGGCATGTGATCACGCCGCTATCAGAGGCCGGCTATCGCGTCATCGCGCCCGACTACCGTGGCGCAGGACAATCTTCTAAACCCTTGACGGGCTACCAGAAGACGCAGATGGCGGAGGACTTGCACATCTTGGTTCAAGAGCACTTCGGTATCAAGGAGAAGATTCATGTTGTGGGACATGACATCGGTGGTATGATTGCGTTCGCTTATGCATCGCGCTATCCCGATGATGTCGCTAGTGTCATCTGGGGTGAATGTCCGCTACCCGGTACTTCGTGCTACGAGAACGTCAAAGGCACACCAGACGTCTTCCACTTTGTGTTTCACCAAGTGCCGGATCTCCCAGAATTCCTGATCGCGGGCAAAGAGCGGGAGTATCTCAAGCACTTCTTCGATAAGATTTCGTATAACAGTGCGGCTATTTCGCCCGCCGATCTTGAGCATTACGCGCTTGCGTACTCGCAACCCGGTGCTATCCGGGCGGGCTTGGAGGTTTACCGCGCGTTTGAGAAGGATGCAGAGGAGAATAGGAATTGGGTTGCTGAACACGGGAAAGTGAAGGTACCGTCACTACTCATGAACGGGGAGAAGTTTATGCTGGCACAGGCTGCGGAGGGTATGGCGAAGGAGTATCATAAAGGTGCGGAGATGGTGACGATTGAGGAGGCGGCGCATTACATTGCGGAAGAGAATCCCGAGGCATTTGTGAAGGGTGTGTTAGAGTTTGTTGCTAATCACTAAGCGCACTCAGATCGTAGACAACTATATAGGTGCACTGAATTACGGCTTCCACATCAGTTTCATATTGACGACGTGATGGAGCTTTCAGTAACGAAACGTACACTATTCACCACCGCGACCCCAGCCGCAGAGACCACTAGCGATTACTACCAGTCTGGATACATGAGCGGGTATGCAACCTCAAAGGGCTGTCTTGGTAGATGGTTCTCACCTGCAATCCATATTGGCTTAGACCCAAAGTCATACAGTAATTCATTCTGGAACCCCAGTCGCTGTTCAAGGTGCAGAGTTTCACCATACAGGACTTCCCTACAAAAGCGAGGGAAATTTAAAGACCCGCCGAATCGGCTGATGTATATGGCAACAGGGAACTCAGGGGCAAACTTGCGCCTGCATGCCAGAAATGCAGAGTATAGCCCTATGCGCTCTGGCTCACGTCTCAAAGGCAGCTGTATGCGGAGTCCCGCGTTTGTCATGTCGTAATTTGGCATCGGGTCTAGACGATCAATCAGACCGGGTGGATACTCGCATGGTTCGTAGCTTGCTCCGTTAGAGAAGCACGACACACTTGGCGCTAGCATGTCGCCGTTGACTGTCTCTGACTCCCAGGCGAAAAGAGAATGGTCAGTACTTGTCCGCAGGATCTCGAGTTGTAGTCGCCTGAAAGCGCTGCTTCTACCCTCTCCGTACAAAGTTGCCATATTCACACCAAAGATACCCATTAGGGAGTACGCTTCGTCTTCCGGTCGCGTTGTGACTCTGCTCGCCGCCCACGACATCTTCTCCGATACGCCCATAGCACTGATGGCTTCGCGGTCTCTCAGGACCTCCACAGCAATGTTGGAGGCTATAGAGACTTGATGGCACGAATCAGCTTTTGTGCCGATCTTTTTCCAGCTCTTTGCGTAGAAAGTCAACTTGAGCGGGGCGATTAGCTCTTGCAGAGTCCACCCTCTTGAAAACCAAGCTGATCTGGAGAGAATTTGATCTTCACCGAGCTCCACATCGTCCAAGTATGCAATGCACCACTTTGAATGGGTGTAGTAACTGTACATCGAGTTGATGGCTTCTGATAGTTCGGCACTGGAACTCTTGTCGATGCAGCAAGTATCGCTCCAGACATAGCTAAGCCCGTGTTCAAGCGCAAGTCGGCACGTCATCTCAAGCTTCGCGTAACCTTTCTTGCTCCGTGCAACACTGCGGTTCGTGGCTGCCATGTCGTCGTACAGAACTTCTTGCTCGCGCCATCGGTGCGAAAGGATCGCGTATGGGGGGACGTTGCTTCCTACAAACTCCGAGAACGAGATCTGTAGGGTAGGATCGCGGGGATTATTGGACTCGATATGAAGGAGCCGCATTTATGTGTGACTAGCGTCGCTAGTATGTAGATAACAATGATTATCGGGTGGCACGCGTTCGTATTACTGAGAAGGTCGAGGCTGGGCAAGGGTAAGTGCGACGTGTCTTGTGCCTCTTAGCTAAGCGGTTCGAGCTCATTGGACGCCTATACGAGACCAATGGCGGGCACACACGGCACGTACAACATGAAATCATCCCGACTAGGTATAGCAGTCCTCCTGTAGTCGCGTGAGCACTACGGTACTCTCACGTCGAACTTCCCCGTAGCCTTCGGCTTCGAAAGCACCCAAAGTATGCCATCATCAACACACTGATCCCAATGCTCAGACGCCTTCAACGCTTTCCCAAACCGCCTATGGCCATGCGGCACGCCCTTGAAAAGCGTAGTAGAAGTCGGCACATTAGCCTCTGACAGCTTCTTTGAAAACAACAGTGCCTCATCACGTAGGGGGTCCAAGCCCGCAATACCAAACACCGTAGGAGGAAAACCCTTGACCTCCTCTTCCGTCGCATTGACAACATTCATCTTTGTGTCTTTGAGATCTACATCCCCGATCTTCAGCAGCTTGGTAAAGAAGTCGATGGTTTTCTTCGGCAAAACCGGTGCATCTTCGTTCTCAACGTAGGATGAGGTTGAGGGGTTGAGTAGCTTGCCTGGCCCTTGGTCGTAGGTGGCTGGGTGGGCGAGCATTGGGATGATTAGGATCTGGCCGGCTATTGTGGGCAGACCTGCGATGTCTTCGCTCTTTCCAAGGTGCTGCTCTAGAGTCAGGGAAGCAGCTAGGTTGCCGCCTGCTGAGATGCCACCGACGACGACTTGAGATGGATCGCCTCCGAGCATGTCGATGTTCTTGTGCAGCCAGACGAATGCGTCATGAGTGTCATTCCAGGCGGTTGGGAAGATGTGTTCTGGTGTATGGCGGTAGTTGACATTCAGCACCAGAGCCCCAGTCTTGATCGCGGTTTGCGCACATAGCGGGTCCTCGCTACTCAGCGATCCTGTCTTATCGTCAGCCAACAGACCTTGATACATCACAAGCCAAACGTGTTACCGAAGATGAAGCCTCCACCGTGGAAGTACAGGTATACAGGAAGCTTCTCGGATGCATCCCTCTTCGCGGATCGATAGGTTCGAGCTTCAATGGTTGAGCCATCGCGGGTCGGAATGGCGTGATCTTTGGTCTGGACATGTGGTGCGAACAATTGCTTCACCTCTGCAGAGCGTGCTTCTCGCTCAGAATTGACCGCATTACGCAGAACGATTGGATCCAGCGAGATGTCGAAAGTCCGGGCGGGCAGTGTCTTTTCCACTGCCAACCATTCATCGGATGGTCCGCCGTACTGAGAGAAGTCCATTGTCGATTTGATGAGAACAGATTTGCTGCCTTGAGTGGAGGGCTTGAAGCGATATGTGTCCGAGATGTAGCCAAACTTCGTACGAGCCTAGCATTGACGCGTCAAGTCCCTTTCGTCATATCTGCGCCCGGTCGCTAGCGTCACCCCGCAATGTACCGAGGTCCTCACATGCATGCCACCAACACCATGTTTGCCTTTTTGGAGCTGCTTGTTGTCGGCGCACCACCATTAACCTAGTCGCTTCGACTTTGGAACCCTTGGCTCGGAGATAACTACGTGCGTTTGCTTCTGAACTGAATAAGCCAAATTGTCATCTGCGAACACCAGCCGGAATAACGTCATATACCTGAGTCCAACAAGATGGCTACAGTGTCCTCTGAACCTCCCACACGCGGACTCAAAGGCAAAGTCGCCATCGTGACTGGAGCAGGTTGCGATGGTGATGGAATTGGAAACGGGCGTGCGATATCGATCATGCTCGCCGATGAGGGCTGCCATGTCCTCTGTTTGGATCTGAACATGGAGTGGGCTCAGAAGACTGCGGAAATGGCAGCCTCAAAACTGCATCGCGGAAGAGCCATCGCGATTCAAGCCGATGTCACCAAGGCCAATGACTGCGAGGCTGCAGTAGCCAAAGCAATGCAAGAGTTCGGCAAGCTGGACATACTGGTGAACAACGTCGGTGTCAGCGGTGCATCAGGAACGGCGGTTGATGTCGACATGGAAGCTTGGGCGAAGGGACTTGAGATCAATGTGAGCAGTATGGTGCAGATGGCGAAGTACTGCATACCGGCTATGCAGAAGAATGACGGCGAGATGAAAGCTAGCATCGTCAACATGGGTTCAGTCGCTGGACTAAAGGGCGGCACACCGCATCTGTTGTATCCGACCAGCAAAGGCGCGGTGGTGAATATGACAAGGGCGATGGCTGCGCATCATGCAGCCGATGGCATCAGGGTGAACTGTGTCTGCCCGGGCGTACGTTCTTCATTCCTGCTGCACAACAACAAATTGACACAATATAGATGTTGTACACACCCATGATGTACGCAGGTGGCATGAGCGAAGAAGCCCGAGAAGCGCGAAAGAGAAGAAGTCTGCTGGGTACGGAAGGCAACGGATGGGATGCAGCATGCGCTGTAACCTTTCTGAGTTCAGATCATGCGAGATGGATAACGGGTGCGGTTTTGCCTGTCGATGCTGGCGCGACAGCCGCAGTGGGCGTCGGTATGCCAAAGAGTGCCAGTGTCAATGGCTAGAGTATGGGGTGGACGGGGTTAGATGGCAGGCAGGAGATGATGAATTTGGTGCAAAACGGGAAAGAACCTCGGCACATCGGCACCCGACGGCTCATTGGCTGGCACAGGCGTCACAACGCAGCTTCAAATCCCCGACACCCTTTCGTGTACTTCTCGCGACAACTACACAGCACTTCCATCCCCACATGGCATCAGTCGTACACACGTGATAGGAGTCTCGTAGTCCATATGAGGAAGGACCACATGTGGGGCGGAGGGCTGCCCGATGCGCATACTCATTTGCACCAATCGGAGCCTTCCACAGACATTGAGCCCAGCGGTCCGCTCCTCTAGTCCTTTCTAGTTTTTGCGCTGCACCCCGGATCTCCGCTAGAGATATCTTGGCTTCTGAGCAGTCATGGTGGTCATTCGTGGAAAGCCGGATGATCACAAAATGTAGGTCGTGGACGGAAGAACTGAGCTTGTGGCGCATGCCTTCAATCTCGTTGCGGCTCAAGACCAAGTGCGATGTCAGATCTCTTATAAGATAGACTGCTACGAACACACTGAAAACCACCAGTTCGACTGCAGGTTTCATCCTCTCTCTTTACCGCCATGAAGTTCTTCCAGTCACTTAGCACATGTGTGCTCGCACTCTCTTCTCTCGTCAGCGCAGCAAGCTTCAGCAACCCACTCAAGCAAACGGATGGCTCAGACCCTCACATTGCCTACACAAATGGCTACTACTACATGATGACGACAACATGGACGAACCTGTCAATCACAAGGGCGAAGACGCTTGGAGGCCTGAAGACAGGAGAGACGAAGGTTGTTTGGACTGACACCAACCCAGACCGGTGCTGCAACATGTGGGCACCAGAGCTGCACTACCTCGATGGTGCTTGGTACATCTACTATACTGCCGGCCGCAGTGGTACCGACAACCTGGATCTCCAGCGCCCTTATGTGCTCAAAGGTGAGAATGTTTCATCGTATAGATGATGAGTAATCTAACAGTCGCAGGTGGTGCGGACCCATTCGGGACATACACCTACCTCTCTCAACTAACAAACGTATGGGGTATCGATGGCTCAATCGTTCGTTTCAGCAAATGGGGCAACTACTTCACCTGGTCTTGCTTCTCCGGCGCCCTTCAATCACTTTGCATCGCACCCATGACCTCGCCTGGTAAACTCGGTGCTACCAAGATTCTCTCTACACCTACTGAGTCGTGGGAAACCAATGGTAGCCCTGTGCAAGAAGGCCCAGTTGCTATGTACCACGGCGGCAAGACCTACATCGCCTACTCGGCAAGCTTCTGTTGGACACCCAACTACAGCTTGGGTCTGCTCACCTGGAATGGCTCTGGTGACCCGGCGCTCAGTGCGAGCTGGAAGAAGAGCGATGGGCCTGTCTTCACCAATGCCAACGGCAACTACGGGCCAGGTCACAACGGGTATGTTGACCAGTCGATACCGCGCGATATCCATGCTGACCACGATGTAGTTTCTTCACCAGTCCCGATGGCACAGAGATATGGAACGTTTACCATGCTACTGCTATTCAGACTGGCGCCTGCGACGGCAACAGGTACACGATGGCGCAGAAGGTTAACTGGAACGCCGATGGCACACCGAACTTTGGAACTCCTATCAGGCCAGGCGCCACACTTGCTGGACCTTCTGGAGAGTAGATTGTCGATCGTAGTTGGCCTGCGATGGAAGCCCTTCTTGTATATATTTGACGTTGCGCGTGGTTGAGATGTACTAAACTTTGTTCCATATCAGAATAGTAGTCGGGATGGTTTGCGCAAATTACTCGTACCACTCTTCGTATCATACCGCATATCTGAGCAGCGATTGGAATGTGTGATCATCGTTGTTACCAGGACAACTGTACCGAGGGTGATTGATCCCAAGCTTGGATCGAAGTCAGCTCATGCCGCTGCACAAGAGTCGGTGATGGGGGCTGGGGACCGAATCGATAAACTGAGCTGACCGGGCCAGAGCCGAAGGTGCGCCGATCATCTGCCTTGCTGTGCACGATGCATGCTCTGGTGGAGGTGTAATATGCTTAATCTAGGAGGTGGGAATAGCAAGATGCTGATGCACGAGTAAACAACGTCGCTGCATGCATATACAAGATGACAAGTGAAGGTGGCAGGTGATAGAGTGTCGGATGACGTCGGGGATGCACGAGTCATGGAATCTGCAAGGTCCCGCACGTGCTAGCGCGTCCCGCGCCAACATGCGTCAGCTGCACCCCGGACTCCGCTTCTGGCCAACTCTATCGCCTCCGCCTCCCTCCGCTCTTCTTCTTCATCATCCATCATCACGGTGTTCAGCTGGCTGGCATCATCAATACTCTCATCAATTTCCAGCTCGATACTGTCAGCTCAGCGATTCAATATGGCTGCTGAGAAAACACCGCTCGTCGCGTCGGACGCGTCTGCACCCGTGCAGCCAAGCCACGTGCAACGCTACTTCAAACGTCAAGCGGTAGGAAGACTGTTTGCCATCGCCGCCACAGCTACACTCATACTCTATGGAATTCCGCAGGGTATGTGTATCGCACGTTCAACTTGTTCGCGACTAACCGATGTCCAGTCGACTATGAGCCGACCGGCGACTATCCAGAGGAGAGCGAGCTATGTCTGACTCCAGCTTGTGTGCATGCGGCCTCAGAGGTTCTCTACAACCTATCACCTCAGTACAAGGAGCTTGACCCATGCGATGACTTCGAAGAGCTCGTCTGCGGTGGCTGGAGAGACCGCCATGACTTGCGAGCTGACCAGGGTGATGCCTTTACCGGCACAATCATGTCGGAGAACTCACAGATGCTGCTTCGCCACATTCTCGAAGCTCCTTACCCCAAAGACTCCGAGGTAAGTGCAACCTTACTATTTAGATCAACCCTAACTAACCTTTCTGTAGCATTCTTACTTCTCACCCATGCAGCTGATGTCAACTGCTAAATCCGCCGATGAGGAGAACTTTGACAAGATGAGAGCGGCTTACGACGCGTGCCTCAACGAAGACAAGATCAAGAGCATTGGCGCTGGGCCTTTGAAGCAGGTCCTTGACGAGATTAAGAAGACGTGCTCTGCCATCGCTTCGGACTCCAACTCGATCAAGGACACCATCCTTCTTCTGGCCAAGTACGGCATCACTGGTCTTGTTTCAACTGGTACAGGTGCCGACGACACCGACCCCGACACTGTCGTCGTGTCTGTTGGTGCCCCGTACAACTTCGGACTACCTTCCAAGGAGCGCTACGAAGACGAGAAACTCGTTGAGAAATACCGTGGTGTCGCTGTTGAAGTTCTTAGCGCGATGTACCCCGACCAGGACAAGGCTGTATTTGAGGGTATCATTGATCTGGAAAAGAAACTCGCGGCAGCATCTCCGAGCGAAGAAGACCGCGAAGATGTCACGAAGTCTTACAACCCGTTCTCGATCGACGACGCGGCTGCGATCGCTCCCGAGATCGAGCTGAAGGCGCTTCTCGCAGGCCAGGCTCCAGAGGGCAGCGACATCAAACGCGTCATTGTCACGACCCCGAACTATCTGAAGGAGCTGTCAGTAATCCTCGCAGCTACATCCGAGGATGTTCTTCAGGCCTACTTCATTTGGAAGGCCGTCCAGTCTCTCTCTGCTTACGTCGATGCGGATGCTGTCAAGCCTTACCGTCGGTTTGTTAATGTCCTCGCAGGCAAAGACCCTGACTCCGCCCCTGAGCGATGGCGATCATGTGTCAGCCACGTCGATAACGGATTGGGCTGGATCTTGAGCCGCTTCTTCGTAGAGAAGGCCTTCTCCGCCGAGGCGAAGAAGTTCGGCGATACCATCATCACAGACATTAAGACCGAGTTCGCCAAGAAGTTGAACGCTGCTGAATGGATGGACAAGGATACTGCGAAGAAGGCTGTCGAGAAGGTGCACAACATCGTCCAGAAGATAGGCTATCCCACCAAGAGCCCGAACATCATGGACCCGCCTACGCTTGAGGAGTACTACGAGACCGTCAACGTTTCATCGGACGCATTCTTCGCCAATGCACTTGCCATGCGTCGCTTTGAGGTCAAAGAAGAGTGGTCCGCCCTTGGAAAGCCTGTGGATCGTGATCAGTGGGATATGTCTGTCCCAACAGTTAACGCCTACTACAACCCTCCCGGCAACGAGATCGTCTTCCCTGCTGGCATCATGCAGTTCCCAGTCTTCGACGTCAATGTGCCCGCGTACATGTCCTACGGTGCTTTCGGCTCCGTTGCTGGTCACGAACTCAGTCACGCTTTCGACAGCACTGGTCGGCACTACGACCAGAACGGCAACCTCACCGACTGGTGGTCGAACTCAACAGTAGAGGCCTTCGAGCAGAAGGTCAAATGCTTTGTTGACCAATACTCCAACTTCACCGTTCCCGGCCCCGACGACAAGCCTCTGCACGTCAACGGCAAGCTCACTCTCGGCGAGAACATTGCCGATGCCGGTGGCCTCTCCGCGTCTTTCCAGGCTTGGAAGCGCCGCTCGGCCGAGACGCCCAACCAGAACCTTCCTGGTTTAGACCACTTCTCGCAAGAGCAGATGTTCTTCGTCAGCTACAGCAACTGGTGGTGTGGCAAGACCCGTAAGGATACGGCCATTAACCGTGTGTACACCGATCCTCATGCGCTTAAGTGGGCGCGCATTCTGGGTACCATGGCGAACTCGAGGGAGTTCAGGGAGAGCTTCCAGTGCAAGGTGAAGGAGCCTACGTGCCAGCTTTGGTAGAGGGTGGCGGTTTGGGATGTATTGGCTTGTACTGGCTTGTACGTGCCACTATATTTTCAACATCATAGTAGTTTGCTGGCACATTGAAATCATATGATGCCCCATCATGCTTGACAATTACTAAGCTATATATGTAATCTACGATGTAGTATTATACCTGCAAAACCAACTCATACTTACCCGGCTTAAGCGCTATCCTCATCCCGCTCCTCTTTACTTCATACCCACCCTCACCAAGTCTCCTCACAACGACACTACTCTCCTCTCTCGGCAACAGCAAATACCCCGTCGTACTAGTCGGCACAGTGACCTCCATCTTCACCTCCTCGCCCCCACCACCACCATCCCTCCTCTCATACCTAACCTCAATCCCCCCATACGGACACTCCACCCTCCCCTCCACAACCCCAAACTCACTCCCCAACGGCGGCCTAACCCTCCACGTCCTATATGCCTCCATCTCCGCCTTCACCCCCAACACGCCCTCATAAAACCACTCATATATCGTGCCCAGCATATCATGACACTTGCTCCTACAATTATCCTGCCAGAACTCATTCAACGTCGTTTCGCCCCGCCGTATAAACCGTAAATAACTTGGATGTTCTTCCTGGCGCGCCATTTCCAAGATTATGTCTGGTCGGTTTAGGTCGGAGAGCGTGTTGAAGAGGTATTTTAGGCCGATCTCGCCGGCTTGGATGCGGTTGCCTGCGGCGGCGCAGTCGGCGAGGAAGGCGGTTTGGATGTCGGTGGTGTGGGCGCTGGGGACGAGGTCGAATTGGAGGGCGAAGGCTTGCGCGACCATGTTGCGGTCGTGGGTTGGGGGGTTGTCGCGGGATGTGTAGAACGCGTAGGGATACTCTTTCTTATTTGTGATGAGGAGCCGCTCGTTGTATACGCGGTAGATGCGGTCGGCCCATTCGCGGAATCGCTGCTCGGCATCTGGTTTGCGGAGTTCGTGCGCCATGCGTTGGATGTTGCGGAGGCAGCGGTAGTAGATGGCTGTTTCGATGTTGGCTTGGTTGTTGCCGAAGGCGATGTCGCGGCCCCAGTCACCCAGGCCGTGTTCGATGAGTCCACCGTCGCGCTCTTTGGTCTTGATGTATTCCATGTAGCGGACGCAGGGGTCGAATAGTTTCTCGAAGACGTGAGTGGAGTCGTAGTAGAAGCGCAGTATCTCTGGGAGTAAGGCGACGGCGCCGCCCCAGGTGATCGTGTCGTGTAGGGGGCCGCACATGTATCTAATCTCGGGTGCCATGGTAGGGCAAAGACCGTTCGGCTCTTGTGCGTCGACTATGTCATCGAGTATCTTGGAATAGAGTGACTCCATGTCACGGATGTACTGCGTGGCTGGTGCGAGAAGGTGTGTTACTTCGAGCCAGCCGAATTTCTCTAGTTGAGGACAGTCAGTGTGGTAGCTGAAGAGGTTGCTGACGAAAGACCAGTAACACATATTGATGAGCTGATTGACATCTTCCTTATCCGTCTTCACGTAGCCGAGACGACGTGCGGCAGACGATACGTGCCTGCTCACCAATGAGTGCACGACTGGTAGCCCCTGGCCCTCTTCTAGCGAGGCACCCTCGACCTGGATATAGCGTGCACTTGTGAAGCAGAAGTCTGGCTCCCATGTTTCGACTCCCATGCCAGCAAGAGTGAACTTGCAGAACACGCCTGTCTCGAACTGCTTGAAGAGTGGATCGGGCATGAGTACCTTGCCATCCTCACCAATCGTCTCGGAGAAACGAATGATGACTTCCGAGCCTGCCGGACCGCTGACTTGTATCTTAACCATGTTCGTCATGTTCTGTCCAAAGTCAAACATAACGACACCAGGTTCAACAGTCTTTTTCGATCGCGGTTCGAAGGTCTCATGCAACACAACGGGCGGTTGACTTTGGTACTTCAATTTCCCCCTCGGGCCTGTCACCGGCGTCGCAGGCTTCCACTGCTCGTCCTCCACGAAGCCCGGCGCATCCCATCCGGTAGGATAGGCGCGCAAGTCTTTGGTTTCGGAAGAGTATATGTTTGCTAGTGTGGTCGCACTCTTACGGACACTCCAATCTGGGCCTGTAGTGACGATCTCGTGGCTACGGTCGGGGTAGAACAGATGCAGCTCCATGAAGAAGCAAAGCTCATTGCCATATCGAACGTATGTGTTGTCTTCATAGCAGGGCCAGAAGAATCGGTCGTCGCCCTGGTCACCCGCGTAGAAGCCATTGCCAATATGGGCGCCAAGCACGTTCTCGCCCTGGGTTAATATTTTGGACAAGTCGTATGCGACAAACTGCACCGTGCGATGGTAATTTGTCCAGCCAGGATCTAGGACATGGCCGTTCGCCGCTGCGGGATTGCCATTACACACGAAGTTGAAATGGCCAAGACCCGATGCGAACGCAATGGCGCGAGACGGCTTCCGGTCGAGATGTAGCGCCTTGCGTACATATAGCGGCTTGTCTCCGTTGTCGCCGATCCAGACGCCCTTCCATCGATTCGGCTCATCTTCAAACCATGTACGGAAGATAAGGCTGGTGTGCGGCATGTAGGTCTGGTTCATGCTGTATGGCGGCAGTAGACCAGAACATCTGGGGTATGCAGTGAAGAACTCATTTGCTTTACCAACCGTGACACCGCCGTCAGAATCCCACACTGTGACTCTCCAGTAGTGGAAGGTTGCCGATCCGAAACCTCCGTCAGGTGCACAGAGTATGTTGCGTTGCCTACCGCTTTCCACCTTTCCGGAATTCCATACTATTTTATCCCACAGTCCTGGTGTCGTGAAGACTTCAACGCGATATGCTATCTGGCGACTGTCTTCGCGATCCGAATGAAGAACCCAAAAGAAGCGGATTTTGTCTGTGTCGATACCGAGCACCTCGTGGAAGCCGTGTATTCCGCATCGCGTGACTTCTAGAACCATACTGAGCGATTGCGGAATTGAGATGGCTTGCGTTCGTAAGGTTGGCTTGCTTGAGCAACCACAATGTCGTGTAGCATAGGTTATCGGAAAGGTGGAGGGTTGGTGGCTGTTATTGCGAGAGGGTTCAACTAATCATTTACAACTTCAACTCATCGTTCAGAGTACGCGTCGTAACAAGATGCTGCGAAATTCGGGTGAATTGGCTGCGAGACCACCGACCGATAGCCTGTTAGGCGTGACATGAGTGTTTGACACGGTCTTGTCCCGACGTGGTCCCGAAGTGGAGATTCGCCTCCGGACATGTGATTCGATGCCGAGCGCGAATGCGGGGACCCCACCAAGACATCGCAGCTTGGCCTGCAGTTCGATCTTAACCCGACCCGTAGCGCAGGGCCTTACCGTTCGTAACAATCCTTCTCCGATATCTTGACGACTTGCGAGCACGACCTCTAGCATCGTAGCAAAAGCTCAACAAAGGTATCGTACCTTATGATAGTAGTTGCAAGCTTTGGAATTCGAAGTGCTGATGAAATCACGTAGAGGGCAGCATCATGTGTTAGCTAGGAAATCTTGCGAGATCTATGCTGTTGTTCCATCTAGCCCGAGCTTTGGCGACGGCAGTAGAGCGTGACAAGCATTCTAGGCCCCTTGTACAGTCTCCATGATCCGTGCATGGACACATGCGCGTGTCAGCCAATGCTGACTTCGGGGCAGTAGAGTCCGGGGTAACAAGGGACGCGAAATGGAACCACAGTCCGTTGATACATAAGCCGTGGTGTCGCATGGCGATAGATCCACTTCCCCACACACTATCTCACATCATCGCTCAAGATGGGAGTCGCTGTCACGGTCTTTAGCGCAATCTTTCTGGCGACTGGAGGTAGGATTCCCACCTGGCAAGCGCACGAGTCCACAAGCTGTGTACTGATTCATCTACAGGTTTCCTTTTCGGATATGACTCTGGTATCATCACCTCGACCATCGCCCTTCCTACCTTCAAAGAGTACTTTAACGACCCTTCGGACGATGTTGTCGGTGGTATTGTGTCCGCCTTTCAAGGTGGTGCCATCGCCGGGACCATCTTCAACATGTTGTTCGCGGATGTGCTAGGCCGTCGCTGGACTATCTTCGTAGGAGCGGTCATCTCCATTCTGGGTAGTTCTCTTCAAGCAGGGGCTGTGAACATGGCTATGCTCATCATCGGTCGCTTCATCGGCGGAGTCGCAGTAGGTCAGCTCACTTCGACCATCCCTATGTACGCTGGTGAGCTGTCCGAGGCAAAGTATCGTGGCACTCTCTCTGGTTTGCTGCAGTGGATGCTGAGCTGGGGATTCTTCGTCGCTCAATGGCTCGGATATGGCTGCTCCTTCAACAGCACTCAGTTCTCATGTAAGTCGACCTAGACATGAGTCGCTGTCTTTTCCTGCTAACATGTCTCAGGGCGCTTTCCTCTCGCATTCCAGAATGTACCTGGTCTCGTCTTGCTTGCTGGCATTTTCTTCCTGCAGGAGTCTCCTCGTTGGCTCATGGAGAAAGATCGACATGAAGATGCCATGGCCTCGCTCAACAAGCTCCGAAGGGGCCATGACGCTGAGACAATCGATCTAGAGTTCCGCGAAATCCGTGATGTCATCATCGCAGACCGCGCTCTGGGCAATATCAGTTGGCTCTCGATCATTACGAAAACCTCCTGGCGCAAGCGTCTCTTGCTGGGTTGTGGTGTGCAAGCATTTGGTCCGCTTTCCGGTATCAACGTTATCAACTACTACGGCCCGCGCATCTACGAGATCCTGGGGATATCGACACAAGAGTCGCTCATGATCATTGGTATCAGCGGTGCTCTGTCGATCGTGTGGTGTACCATCGGACTGGCGCTAGTCGACAAGTTTGGACGTATCAAGCCCCTTCTCATATCGGCAGCGGGCCTGGCGGCTGCTCTTCTCGTCAACGCAGTACAAGGGCAATACTTCGACCCCAACAATGGTGCGCAGCTGCGCAGTATGGTGGCCATGAACTTTCTCTTCTCCTTCTTTTACACACCTCTTGGTATCATCTCGTGGGTTTACCCTGCAGAGATTTTCCCCATTGAATGCCGCGCCCTTGGCAACGCCATCACGA
The DNA here is from genome assembly GCF_024043155.1 of Alternaria arbusti. NCBI lineage: Eukaryota > Fungi > Ascomycota > Dothideomycetes > Pleosporales > Pleosporaceae > Alternaria > Alternaria arbusti. Next base: position 71,772 of record NW_026249962.1, read on the forward strand.
CTTTTACAAACTGGGTTGTGAATCTCATCTTCGCCCAGTTCTCTCCCCAAGCACTCAGCACGATTGAGTTCAAGTACTTTTACGTCTTCTTCTGCTTCAACATTGTTGCTTTCTTGTGCTATTGGTTCTTCTATCCAGAGACCAAAGGCAAGACCTTGGAGCAGATGGACGAGCTGTTTGGCGATCAATTGGTACCGCATGCATTGCAAGATCCGGCAGCGGCATCGGCGGCTATGGAAAAGGACGAGAAGCTTCATGCGGAGATTGCAGTCGTCTGATTGCGGTTCGGTGCGGCCGGTGCATGCTTTGGGTAGAAGGGGTTTCAGAGGGAAGCTGCAGGAGGCGTTGTTGGAAGGTGAATATGTGATACGTACGCGGCGTCTATAGCGACTTATTACCAGATATACGATCTATAACCTTCCGAAATTGCCATTGCGATGTGTACAGACGGAATGTATGAGCTAGTGCCTCATGAAAGGAACAATAACAATCGGGTTGGCGCAGGCAGGATGTCGATTCCGGACGGCGGAAAGCAGCCGGAACGAGCTAGTGCGTAAAAGGAAAGGCGCTGCGCGTCATCGATTTCAGGAGGTCCACGTGCCAGGGGACTGATCTAATCCAGGGATGGACCTTCCCCAGCCCCCAACGAAACTCACACTCTGCATTCAATCGTCGCTATGCGGGGCTTCTTACTCTCCTCCAACAGCTCGAGGTGTGTTTCCATGTCGCCGCGCAACACCGGTTACTCTTCGCCATCCTAGTCATTTGAGCGTTTATCAAATAGATCAGTACCATGGCGAAATCACGACATGGGCTGTTGAGAACTACACGATATGAAGGCTCATTACACATGAGCAGAAGAGAGACCTCAAGTCGAATTTGCTCCTTGAAAGAGTTATTCCTAGAAGCTAAGGTTGTCGTCACAGCACGCACTAAACGCTTGGATACTGCGAGCGTTCCTACGGAAAGACACTGGTCTGCAAACACTCGCTGTCTCAGCGGAGGTCTAATATGTCCTTCAAGGGTATGGAAGAATCTCCATCTTTAAGGAAAACGTGAAGCGTACCTTGTCCCAGGAGACGCACACGATGGAAGCTCTTTTCACCCAGGTATCCTGCGTGTGCACAACGCTGCATCGAATGACGAGCTTTTTGGAACTTGCACTCTTCACAGTATGGTCTCTCGCGTTCCCAATTCGAAGTACGGATCTTCTTTCCATTTTATTGTCTTCGACACCTCCGGATTAACCACGTCATCAAAGGTCCTGATTAACTTGTGACTCATGGCAGCAGTGTCGAGAATACTCCGCGAGACGCGGACTAGCATTGCATTGCAAGTTCGCGTGAGCTTTTTGACGCAGCTCTAGGCACCCGTGGGGTTCAGTCTAGTATGAGTAACACGGACCTTGTAGGGCTTCTCCCCCGCACTCGAGACTTGGGGTGCGACCCGAAAGTGGAAACGAAGGGATTTCTGTGTGGCGACTCTCGCCGTTTCCAGCTCAATGAAGGCGTCTTTCGCACTTGGCTTAGACTCTTCGTTCCTTATATAAACCCTCTTTCTCTCTCGTGTTGTAAGTCAAGCTGATAACGTAAAGTCAACAGCGTTTCCGACTCGCCAGAAACCTGTCGCACACCCCGATACTAAGCCTGACTGTTCGCTGTTATCCTTACACCTCTTCCCGGAAGCCATAAGGAAATCTCTTCAACGGTTATTAGGCCCAGAAGCCTCCTTCTCAGCTCGTACCCTCCAGCCCATCCTTGACGGCGAAACTACAACGTCATTGCTACTGGCGATATCTTATCTCGAACCCCAAACCAGACGCCCCTCCACCAAATTTCTGCAGATTACAGCAAATCAAATTCGTCCGTATCACTGCGCATACGCGTTCCAGCCTCGATGTCTCCTTCCAGCACACCAGGACGACTTCCAGAGATAGCCAGCAGTTCTGGCTCCGAGCCAGTCAGACCAATACGTCGGAAGCCTCTGCATGCAACCAGCTCCGACTACAACAAACGTCAGAATGGAGATTTCGACAATCGCCACTCTGATCGCCCACCGGGCGCCGGCGATGTGTCTCTCGATCACCTCATATATCCTGACGAGGACGTGGGCTATAGGCCAGTTCTTCGTTCGCATCGCATAGCTCATCAAGTTCGACAAGACACTTGCTTCATACGAAAGGACGGAGACTCGCAATCGGATGAGGAATTTACACCTTTGTCCAAGGAAACTTCTTTACCTGACATGGACTCTGTCAATCACTTCGAGACTATCCCTGCAGGTCCTGGTGTAATCGCTGCACTCCGAAAGCACATTTCGGCCGCTCTCCTTGCAAAGCTTCCCGGTTTGAGCGACATCGATTTCTCAAGACATAGCAAGCCATCGTCTATAGCAAATCTGCGCTTGCTACTTGGAACCTACACTGAAAGGTCTCTAAAGAAGTGGGGCAACCCTGTGTATGCGTACCTCAGTCCGAATGCGAATTCCTCAATCGGCCCCAAGTTCATCATGGAGGTCGATGAAAGACACGGACATGGAGTACATGGAGGACATAACGTTGTGGAAGTCACATGGTATGAGGCCATATTTGAGCAGAGGGTCGCAACCAAACTTCCCTTCAAACAAGCTGCAACGAAAGACGAACTGTATGCCGTGGTTAAGTACTACTTCCTGTTGGCGGTGGAGGCGGGAGTGGAGAACTTTCACCATGACTTCATCCCATTGAACAGGTCCTTCGTCCAGCACCTGACCAGCTTATGCCTACATTATGTACCAGATCTTCGGACACCGACGCATTCCACTGAGGGATATACATACCACGAGGAGCCGCCTCCACGATATCCCACCAAGTTTGATCGACGGCGTCCCCCAGGTTATGAGAAAGAGCTGGGTGTAGCAAAGGTCCAGCAGTTTCCGCAGGTCAGCATCGATGCGTCCGAATCTAACCCTGGCAAGAGCGACAATAGCAATGCAGACGATGAGTCTTCCAGTCTGCTGCGGTTGAGACACAAGAATCAAGCTTCTCGAATGTCAGGCTTCGCAGCCGAGACATCTTTGCATATTTCAGCTCAACGAGGGCGCAAACCTATCACTGCCTTCTTCCGCAACGATCGATCAGCCCTATCACGTCCCCGTAGTCCGCACGAAGAAGTTTCAGTTCGCAGCTCGACTCCTCCGCGCAATGCCATCTCCTCGTGGTTGAAAACAATGACTGAAGAGCTAAAACTGCATCCGAATGCTCTACCTACCAAGGCACGATCAGGAAAAAGGCGGGAGTTGAAGACCAACGAATCCATATCGGATGAAATCGACTGGCCGCTGCGAGGATCGTCGCCGCAAAGCTCGGTGTACTCTGTTTACAAAAACATGGACCATTTTTCGAACCGCGACCAGGGCAGCTTGTTTAGTGGTACAGACAACTCCATTTACTCGTTCTCGGATCAATACGCCTCAAAGCCCGATGAAGAGTGCGCGAGCTTGACGCACCTCGCGATGACAGAGCCACTCCCTGATAACCATCGGCACGATGTAGAGTGGAGAGCGTTCCGTACTGCGACTGCTTCTCTTCCGGGTGTAGACAAAGATCGTCGTGAGCGCCGCACATCGAGGAAAGCAGAGCGGTCTCGTAACCCAATCGCCAGCCGCCGCTCCAGCTCGACTTTCGATCGGATCGTGTCGCCTTCCCTGCTTCAGCGTCAAAAGAAGGTTATCGATTCTCGCATCGAAAAGACACTTAATGACATCGGTGATCACTATATCCAACTGAAGAAACTTCGACAGCTTCAAACAAGTGTGAAGGCGGAGATGGTAGAAGCGAAGCGCCGTGAAGAGAAGGAGAACCGGTTTGAAGACGAGGAGATGATGCGCTGGAAGGACGAGGAGAATGGTGCTAACGATAGCAACAAGTCGAGGGTTTTGAGATTGTTGTAGTGACAACTGTATTCGTATGGGAAGAGGAGTCTTTGAGTCGATTTGAAGGAGGATGACTGGGCTTGCACAAGACGTTGCTTGTCAGGGTGGCGAGAGAGCAGGTGCTGTGGGCATGGTCTTTGGCTTCTTGGACATCACGCTGTATTTAATTTGATATGAGGTGTGTAACAAGATACTAGCAGTGTAACACGTGTTTCGTACCAATTTCCCGTTGTCCTTATCTCGTCTTCACCGCGTCTTTGCACCTTAGCGCGTCTGAGTCGAGCGTTTGCTACCTAGATAGGCAGTCCACGTCACGTAAACAGAACGCGTCCATCAAAACAACGACCGTGACTAACTCTTGTTGCAGTATACACGTACTTCCGCCTACGACCCACACAATTGCCACACCGGTTGTAGTCCCCTGGCTCTACAGACCCAAACCGATCTCGTCAAAGACGACACCTCGTATTCGGTGACCACGCCAAAGATGTCTGTCGCTAAGATCAACCTAACCCTGCTCTACACGGTAATCGGGGCTAGCTTGCTCGACCACGCGCCTTACGACCAAATAGTCACATCCCCACAGTGTTATGATCCACGCGCCATCTCCTTCAAGATTCTGTTCGGCTATATTATCGACAAGCGCAGCAAGAAGCAACAAGACGTCTGGGTGCTTCTTTACCCACCGACCAAGGAAGGACGGCATGCTGAAGTTCAGTTCCACTCCATCCATCCCGATACGGGTGCTTTTGTAAAGCATGACGATAGCAACATCAGCACCACGGTCTCCGCACTCGTCGTCGCATTCTGCAACCCCAAGAAGGCAGCGAGAGGAAAGCACGTAGCGCTGGCGAAGTACTACTACCTGGAGGCCCTTGTTGCAAGGGAGGCCAAGACAGGAAGCACCGAGTTGGAGATAACCATACCGGTCAACCGGACTCTAATCGACAGTATGAGGGTTGTTTGTAACGAGTTCAAAGAGGAAGCGAACGAGATGTCGGCACACATGCGCTCACCATCAGTGACACTTGTGGAGGACGATGACAGTGTCCTCAGCGATTTCCCAGAAGACCTCTCCGAGCCTACTCAGCAGCCCGTAGAACCGAGCTCGACGATCACACCCGAGACCTCTCCCGCTCCAGTAAGTAGGCCGGTCCTTTTCGTTCGTGGCCAAAACTAACTTCATCAGACTCTCAATGACAACTTCCAGCAACTCGATGCCCTTCTCGCGGTCCGCGAAGACGAACTGAAGCTCCAGAGTGCCAACAAAGCGCTGGAAATCGAGCAAATGGAGTTGGATGTCGCGCGCCAAGAGATCGAAGGGGAACAGCAGCAGTTGGAACAGCGGCGTCGCGCCAATGCAGAAAAAGAGGCCAAGATTCATGCTCGCCGGGATCAAGTGCTGAAGGGCATGAGTGCCGTGGATGCATTCAAGTTGGGCGGGGAGATGGAGCGAGAGGAGAAGCGCCGAAAGCTCGGTTAGAGTCGCTTGATGAAGGTATCGACGTCCTGTATTGTCAGTCACACCTTGAACAATTGGGCAACATAGCCTACCCTGGAGGCTACTTAGTGTCTTACTTGTATAACTTGTAAATGTACTGTATACTTCCGAGGTACCGATTTCAGCCGTAGGCCAGGATTGGACAGAACAGAGACTCCTCGTTATGCCGTTGACCTACCTTCCAATGATTCAACAGCAATGGACAATTATCAGGTAGTGAATGATCCAGAAGCAACTAATACACTCTCGTAATTAGCGCACCTCGCTGAGTATATGACTGCCTCGTTTAACCATTGCAGTAGGCACCGCATCTGCATCCGCACGCTCAGCTTTACCACACCCAAGCGTGCAAACCCATCAAAGACATTGCGACTCTCACCACTATGTTCGCTCCATCACCCCAACCTGACGACAGCCCTTCCTACGCCAAACTCAAGCGCGACCTTGGGGACGACGCGCCTCTCCTCAACTTTCTCCCCTACAAGCGCGCCACTTTCGAGCCGCAGAACGAGATCGCCGAAGCAGCGCCCGAGCGACTCCTCTATGGCGACATGATGGAGAGCAAAGGCTCGCTCTGGATCTACTGGACCCTCAACTACCACAACAAGAAGAAGAGCCACCACGACTACCGGATGATAACCTTCCAGACCATCGAAGGCGCCAAAGGCCATGAGGCGGGCGTGCGTCCGGGTTCAGTCCAGAACGTCGCATTGGCTTCAGCGCCTTTCAAGCATGCGAAAGACTACGATGCGGTCGCAGCTATCGCGAAGTACTTCTTTATCCGTAGAGGTATCGATATGCAACTGCAGCATCCGGTGTCGTCTGGCCCGTTCAAAGAGGCCCTTATGCGCGTGTGTCAGCATTACAAAGCCATATACAACGAGACGCAAGCCAACAAGGCAGCAAGCCGGCGTTCGTCGGTCATGCCTACTGGAGGTCGCGATCAGAGCGTTCTTTCGCAATTCCAAGACCCACGAGAACCTTCGTATGCAGCTTCATTAGCGCCATCAAGACCGGTGTCGCGCGCGCCATCCCGTCCCAAGAGCATGAGAAGTATGGACACTCGCAAGCGCCGGCACAGTTCGGGCTCAAATCTCGACCCTCGGCCTGAGACAGATAAGCGCAGCGCTCCTCGCGAGGGATCTAGCAACTTCTCATCCTATTCCCGACCACCTTCCCCGTTCCTCGCGTCGGTTCAGCCTTCCCTTCACGAGCGCCCTGAAGATGAAGAGATGCGAGACCTTTCCGTTAGTAACAACAACGAAGCAGATCAAGTACAACCAGCCGACGGCGCGCGCCCGAACGACATCGACCGCGAGACGATGATGGATCAATACATTGCGCTCAAAGCCCGGGAAGAAGATCTTGATAGTAGGATCAGCGACATGGAGACGGAGCGTGTACGTATTGCGGACCAAGTAGCGGGGCTACAAGCGGACATCAACACGATCTGCAACCGAAAGGGCGACTTAAAAGAAGAGAAAGATCGCGTGCGAGCGGAGAAGAAGCAGCTGCAGATTCAGCTAGATAAAGATGAGCATCTGGACTTTGGGTTTGAAGCTGGACGGAGGATGGAAACTAAGCGTCAACGGCGGGAGTAGTCTCCGGAAGGCACGAACCTATCCCCAACGCACTGCTTGGAGGTGCTGATAATTGCTTGTTTGATGGTTGGTTAGAGATATGGCGGGGTTAGATCCTGCGTTCTTTTCGCATGACCTGGGAGGAGCAAGGGATGACTAGCTGCAGATGGACGTGGCCCGAGGAGGATACCCAGGTAGCTCAAGTTACCAGTAGAGACGAATTGATCGTGTGTACAGAAGTAGAACTGGTAACAGATGGACTGTCTACAACACTCTCACTGCTTTGATTCAAATTAATTGGCAATATGTCGATGGAAAGGGGGAGAAACTGAAGGAGCTGTGAATTGAGTTTCAGGAGTCCTGAATCAGCTAGTGGCCCCCGCAAGTTCGATGACGCATGACGTAATCAGTAAATGCGCCAACGGTAAAACTCTTGGCTCCCCAACGTAAATTCGCGTCGCGTCCTGCCCTCGCGAGCGATTACCACCTCAACCCGCTTCGTAAACCTGGGTCTTATTGATATCTGTGGCCCACGTGGAATTGCGTTCACGCCAACCACGTCACGCATACCCGAACCCTGTGAACGACCCACAGCGCGCCGAGTAAAAAGCGGTCTGAACAACGATTGACACGATTTTTATCTTGTACTTTTCAATATATCTTATTGTAATCGAAGCTCTGATATCAAGACAACATTATACTCTAACCCTCCCACACGCTTCCCGTACTTATTCAGAGCCCGCATAGCCCTTCGCAACCCAACAAACAAACTATGGACTCTTCCGACGGCTTCTCATTCAATGATCTCAATTGGATGAGACAAAACGAGATACCAAATACTGTGAAGACAGCGCTGCTATATGGCGAGATCCGTGGAACAGGAGAGAAAGCCGATGTCTGGATTTACTTAGACAAAGCTACGACGTCCCTTATCTGGCAGATCTACTACCCCGAGGGTGACGCCAAGCCTCAAGTCATCACCGTTGAAGAGGCTCTAGAGGAAGCGAAACCCTGTGCCTGGTTCAAGCTTGCCACAACCCCGGAGAAGCTGGAGGCCTTGGCCACATACTATTTCGCGAGAAAAAAGTTGACGAAGAGATACCAACCGAAACTCACGTTTGAACAAAACCGACTACTCAGAGCCATGCTCGGTAATGAGGCTCCATCCAAGATCGTCAAATTACGAGTTCGTGTCCCCGAATATCTTGGTCGAGAACAATCACCAGAAGCCCTGGTTGAACTTCAACAACCTTTAGAGGTCGTTTCAAGTCAAAGAGCCCGCTCAAAGTCAACGATATCAGTCCATCAGCTACCCTCACCATGCAGCACTACCGACTACGACGCGAAGGTATGTTACGAAAGAATCCGCTGTAATAAACGTCACCTAACAGCATGCAGCGCGATGATGAATTACGAAGATTTAGTGGTGCTACATTGATCGAACCACTCGACCCAATGGACCCAATCGATCGAATCGACCGCTACTTTGATCTTCAAGACCGGGAGGAGACCGCCTGCACCAACCTAAAGCGCCATAATAACCGAATAGAGGACCTGAAGCGGAAGAGGTCAGAGATTGAGAAACAAATCAATATAGAGGCGGAAGCTGTAGAGTTGCTCATCGCTGAGAGACATCAAGCCAAGGTCGCGAAGGACCGACATTGGAGTGTGTTGTCGAGAGAAGAGGCCTACGAGCTGGGTGCCCGCGACACCGCAAGAAAGATTGCGAGACGCGATTGAGCTCAAAGCCGATTCATGGCCTGATGTCGACGTACTGCCATCTTCTGGAACGAAGCATTTGGATGGAAGTGGATGCGTCGCTCTACGAGTAGTCACGCAAGCCAGCCTACGACGACAAGTTGCCAGATAGGAACTCCAACCCTCTGCGATTGGTACCCAGGCGCGAAGAACATCGCAATACCGGCCACCAGTTCTCTCAGACTTTACTTCGGGACTTCGTCTATTCGCGCAAATCTCGTCGCGTGGGTATCATTTGGGTTGCGGACGTCGTGGCTGGCACGTCGCTACGTAACATCGCAGTACTAGTGGACGGCAGCCAAACTATCACATTGCGCACTCATGCGAGTCACGGGAAGCAACGCGTATAAAACTACTCGACCACACGCCTGTCCTCGTCATTACACACCACCACCCTCGCTGCCGAAACGAAAGCCTGCACCGACCGGCAGTGCGAAACTCGCTCCATGACGAGGACCAACTATCGAATAGGTCGGAGCATCGCGCTATCAACAAATTCTTCCTTAGACGTCATTGAGGCGTCACAATGCCCATATACTCCTGATGATTGACAAGCATCGAATAGCGAAAGGCGAAGTTGCGGAGTAAGCATGCAGATGAGCTGTCTGGCAACACTCAGCGACGCGAAGCCAAGATCTGCGCTTCAGACACCAAGCAGACCTACTAGTCCAGACCTTTGGAAGCCTGGTGTCAGGAGCTGGAGGAGGAGCTTGAAGATGGAACGCGAGCGTTGTGGCGCTGTAGATTGGACGCATGAATGATGTAGGACAGTTTTGAAACACACTACCGTGTGGAATACAATACGATAGCTACGTGATTACAGCAACTCCTAGAGTCTCCGTAGTCTGCAAACGTCATACGATCAGTCATCGTCCTGCTACTGCCGCTGCTATCACGGTATCAAGAACGTCACCGTCCAAGCTATCAACGCCGTACTAAGCACAGCGTAAACTAGTCTTCCTCCCTGCTGTCGGTCTCAGAATTTGCACCTTTCTTCGCCCACCTCGACGCTCTCTTCACGATCTCACCTCCAAGGATGAAGATTTCGCGCTCCTTCGGGGTGAGTGACGACCGAAGATGCTTCATTTCGACTCCAATGCGCCGGTTCTCTTCCTTCAGCTCCCGACCCTCCACCTGCATGTCGGCTAGCTGAGTCTCAAGAGCTTTGATCTCATCGCGCACATCCCCTAGCTTCTCCTGGTTGATCATAATGTTTTCCTTGCACCTGCTCTTCTTGTCGAGTGCGTTACGATAGGCGTCGGCGAAGTCGGGGAAGTCAATGGATGATTGCGAGTTGGGGCTCTTCTCGGTCTGGCAGCCTGTTAGTCTACAAGGGTATCTAGATGATCAGGTGAAACTTACAAGTGCCTCTGCAGACTCCCGGCGTGTTGATGAGGTACGCGAAGTGTCCATGGCGTCGCTGTTGTCTACCTCAACAGGGTCCGAGTGGATGAGGAAACCTTGGGCTTTGTTGACGATTGCGGTAGAAGAGGGCTGTGCTGTAGCCACCGGAGGAGTCGATAGCGGTGGTGGTGTGCTCGTAGTCACTCGCTTCCTGGGTAGGTCCGGGGTCATGGTGCGAGCCCTTTTGAGAGTCTCGCCTTCGGGGATAAACAAGCTCGGTTCTTTTGGTACTGCGGGAATCATAGAGACCGTAGGAGCGCGCTGAGGGGTAGGCTGCGGAGTGCGTCTAGCCTTGGCCAGTTTGACGGGGGGGCTGACCACTGCAGGCTGGCCGTTCACCTTCACCACCGAGCCCGCTCTTGATCCAGACTGAGAGACCGAACGCCTGGCACCGTCCACGTTCTGAGCGGACGAAACGCGCGTCCTCACCACCGAGCCATCTGCTTCTGGCCTAGGCTTGGAGACAGAGGGCTTGATACCGTACGCGTTTTGCGCAGTGGAGGCGCGTGACTTCTCCTTCTCACTGTTCGCAGCCAACTTTACAGCGTATTCTCCAGCCACCTTGCATGCCGCAGTCAGCGAATTGATGAAGTAATCACCGACTATCCATGGCACTGGTTTATTAACTCCCTTGAAGATGAAGTAGTACTTGATCACAGCGCGTAGCTGATCCGGGTCGATAACGCCCGCTTTCTTGAAGCATTTGAACGCAGCTGCCGCATGAGTGTGCCTGAAGAGGTCAGTACGTGTTCTACATTAGCTCATACAGCAGGAATGACTAACTTCACCGCTTCCTCCGCGCTCATAGCCCCCCGGAGCTTGTTGAGACGGTCGAAGATGTTGAAGCGTTGATCGGGGGAGCGGCCATCGGGGTGATCGTTCTGTAGCAGAATCCACACCTCGCAATCTTTATCCTTCCCGTCCTTGATGGTACCGAAGAACATACGAAACGGCATCTTATTCGGACGCTCACTCTTGTGGTCATCGAATGCAGCAAGCCGAACCTTGGCGACAGGGAGATGATGAAGAAGTGGGACACGGGCTTGGGTTGCGGCAAGGGCCGTATCGGCTGCACCTACTTGGTTCTGCAGAGTCATTTGGACCAGTGCTGAGATTGAAGCAGGTGCTTTCGGTGTAAGGTAGCTGAGTTGGTTGTCGCGTCTTGTTTTGTGTTGATCGCGGCGTTTGCATTGTATGAATGGGGTTAGCGTGGCTCTAGCGCGCTTTCGATGGAGAAGGCGTGGCCCAGCCATGAGGTACCCGGGAGGTATTCGCTGTATTTGATTTGAGCTTTTGTTTCTGTAGACGACATTGAGTACCTCCTGGGTACAGTTCATGCTGGTGCAACTCTGCGAACATACTCTATCAGTACCTGAGTACCTGGGAGCTTTCCATTACCACACACACCGTTGAGCATGTCGCAGTCAGCGCATCAGCGCTGTGAGGTCTTCTAGTTACATGTATGACGACCCATCTCCTACGGAATTTGTAGGCCTGATCTGTGCGTCGATTATACCACTAGCGTTCAGTCGGCTCTGATTTTGCATTTGCTCTCGCCTTCCCAGATCTCAAAGTTCAACAATAGTACTGCATCGCCTGCCAATGACAACTGCAAAGGAGACTCAAGCGACACTGCCCCTACGATGGCAACGCTGCATCAACAGACTGAACGCCACGCTAGTGCGCCGCGGCTTGTTCACAGTCATAGAGGAAGTGCTCTCTCCTGCCACACCCACATTCGACCAGGCAATTCTACAGGGACGCAAAGCTTTGAAAGCCTCACTCGGGGACCGAAAGCAGAGTGATGGTATAACAGTTCCCGTGTGGGCGTACATACTCCTCGATAGCAATGGAAGTGAGCCATCGATCGTGTTTCGCGACGAGGTGCAGGTTCATTCGAACGGCGCGGAAACGGCTCAACTATATCCGCGATCTGCTTCGTCGTTATTGCGAAAAGCGAATCATCTCAAATCACCGTTCTGTCTCCTACATCAAGAAACAGACGAAGGTGTCAAGGATGGGCGCGGTATGATTTGCGCAGTCATCGCCTACTACGCGCTGATAGCAGGGTTGAGCAACTGTGCCATCCGATGGCGTCGATTTGACGCCTGTATGATTGCCGCCCTGGATTATATCAACATTACCCTGGAATGGATGAGCAAAATACAGCATGAGCCGACGCCCAGCACAGCGACAGCCATAAAACCATCACTCATCGTGAGACTTCCGATAGGTCGTGAGGCTCTTGCAAAGATAACTGGAGTTTCCCATGACTTCGAAGTTCCAGACAGCGAAGACGAAGAGGATATCATGCTTCCCGATGAAGACATCCAAGAGCAGCCAGATATCCCAAGCGCCACGCACCAACCCGCAGTCCTCGTTCTAGAAGAGATACCAGACACCATCGACAGCGTCTTCGGAGACGACGCCGCCAGCGTTGCAGAAGAAGTCGACAGCGTCATCGGGGATGCCAACGACAGTATCATTGTGGCAAATAGCAGATCCCAAGTACACGGAAACGAGCAAGCAGGCTATTCCTCGTTAACCATCAGGAAGCGCAAGCTGGAGGATATTACGGCAGGAAGCGATGGCGACGTGGTTGAGGAGATGGATGGGCACGGTTGGCGGCAAGCTTCTTGGGGCCGATCACGAAGGAGGTAGGGTGATTGAATTTGAGAGGTTGATAGGGTGATACTGTTTGGAAGGAGGTCACATTGTACTATAGTGTGTTGAGGTATCGTCACTTCGAAGTTAGGATGGCAGCGGCGAAGGCCGGCTATTACGTTTCCCGCCCGAGGTTTCGCCGAAAGCTGGAGCTAATCCTATCACAAGCTAGCGCAATCTGAGGAATTCCCACAATTCTGCACGCATCCTCCATCGATAACTAAAGCTCACTTCTCTCACCAGACGTCTCTCTGCGCCCTTTCTTGCATCCGTCCAACGCCGCCACCGCCTCATTACTTGCCTTCAAATGCTCGAACTTTGGTGCATCTTCTCCCAATCCCCATGCGAACACACCACCAAGCCCCTTATCCTTCATGATGATCTGCATCTTTCGCTTAATAGCCTCAGGCGTATCCCAGGTCCAGAACAAGTTCTCATCAGCATCCCAGTAGTACTGTCCACCGCCAACATCATCATACACGCCCTTCTCCATCGCACGCTCATATGATGCGGACAGTTCTTCGGGAACGGAATCGTGCCATGAGAATGCGCCAGCTTTACCCAGGTCGGCGCCTGTAACGGGGTCTTCCATAAGTTCTGTCGCGCAGCCGATGGGGTTGATACTGCATGTCGCATTCGCAGCGGTCTTGTACCATTTGATGTAGAATGCCAGTCCCAAGTTCGCCTTCTCAGGCGGTACGCCGGCGTCGAGGTATGCATCGATGACTTCGAGCGAGTTCTGAATGCCAGTGTGGTGCTTCGTTACGTTATCGCGACGGTTGAACATGTCGTATGTCATAATGCTCAGGTAATCGACTGATTCCATGATGGCGGGGATCGTGGAAGGTGTGAAGGCTAGCATGTCGCGTGGTAGACCGGGAACGGCTGCTGAGATGGTCTTATCAGGCCCTACTGCTGAGCGGATTTCCGCTAGTAGCTTGGGGTAAGCAACTATCTCCCAAGCTTTATTGGAGTTGAGATGGCCAGGTGTTTTGTAGTCTTCGCCGTTGCCGCCTGGGTATTCCCAATCCATGTCGATGCCTGTTCTGATCAGCATCTACATCCGCGGCGGAGACCATAGGATGCAACGCACCGTCAGCACCGGTCGCGTCGAGCATGGCTTTGACGTTGCTAGCGAATAGCTTCCGGCTTTCCTCTGTTCTGGCCGCTGCCGAGAAGCCATCTGTGTCACCCCATCCGCCAATCGCAACTTGGATGATCGTGCCATCAGCAAACTTGGGCCGAACGTCTTCAATAGTGGTAAAGAGCGGCCATTCATCTTGCTCTGGGTTGTTGAAGGTATCAGATCGCATGAAGGCGAGGGCCACATCAGTAATGTTTGACACCAGATCCCGCTCCGGCACCACGTTGTGTTGCCTAATAACCATCAGCGATGTCGTTTCATGTCGTACTCGCAGGCTTTGGCTTTACCCTGTCAGATACATGATGTACTTCAGCCTCGTCGTGGTGGCCGCTGCAGCAGCGAACGCCCAGGTCGTGAAGAGCCATATCCAAAGTCGTGTAGCCATAGTACGTGATCTATCTGGAGGGCAAGACGTTTTCAAAAGAGCACTAAGACGTGTCCAGCCGTGGTATGGTAACAGTGGCTGATGGCAGCGGGTCCCGAAGATGCCCCGCAATTGACTAGGCCATCCACGGACTAGCGTCTTTGGTCGACCGTCGTCCACGGGTGCCTCCAGGGCCAGGTAGTGCCAGTCGCGTCTCGTCGAAGATCAACCCTGAAAGGCCTCGGCCATCGCAACGGGAATGCCTACGGCTGCCCTAAACGGAGCTGGATTGAATTTCATGGAGCGTCATGAGCTGACAACTGCTTGTTGTGGCTTGCCCCGCTGTCACTGGACTGGTTGGAGATGTTGCGCGATTGGTAGGAAGAAGCCAAGAACTTCAGCCTCCAGGTCAGGGTGTCATCCGAGCAATTCATCTTCAGCCTGATCGGTCGGCTCAAGAAAACCTGCTACCTCTCAGCCTACATTCTCGCCCCAACATTTCGTGCACCTTACCATGAGCGTGTGGTCATACCAACGACACAATGGGGGCAACCATGTCGAAGAACGCTACTTTCAGGTCCCAGTCGCCATACGAAGCTCTCCCATTATCGCACGGAGAGATACGCGTCCTGGAAGTCGCGCCTAGCCGCGGCCGCGGCATCGTCAAGTGTACGATGAAACGCATCTCGCTTCTCGACAATCCTGTGCCAGTCTATGAGACTATCTCATACTGCTGGGGGCCTCCTCGAGCTCGGTCTATCATGAGGCTCAACGGACATCGGATACGCGTGCCAGCAAGCTCAGAGGCCGCTATCAAACGCATGCGACTTAATGACCGACCGCGAGTACTCTGGATTGATGCCATATGTATCGATCAGTCATCGACGACAGAACGCAGCGCCCAAGTAGCCTTTATGGCGACCGTTTACAGTGCCGCGAAGCACAACCTCATTTACCTCGGGGAAGATGACGTCGATATGGCTGAGAGAGCCATGAAGGCTCTCCAAGACGTTATGAACGACATGCGTATCGCAACTGCAGACTTCAACCAAGTGTTGGAAATCATCCGCAATGAAACGTGCGCCTGGGTTAGCTCAAATGAACCGTTCAGCGCGAGTGTTGACTTTGAAGCTCTCGAAGCTCTTTTCAGTCACCACTGGTTCAGGTAAGACTGCACGCCAACTATCCTACGTCAAGCTAAAATCAGTGATTATAGACGTCTGTGGGTGCTCCAAGAAGTGGTCCTTGCATCATCCAATACCTGCCATTGGGGCACTTATGCTTTCGATCTTCTCGATACAGTACGAGCTGCAATATGGCTCATGTACAGATATCGATTCATTCCTGATGGTCTTCTCAATGGCGTTGGCCTACGCTGTGCGTCGATGATGTTCGAGATCCTCTACCCCGACCGTCGTTTTCCTTCGAGGCGCAAATATATAACCAACATGTTCGTGGCCATTCGACAATTCGAAAAGACGGAGCCAAAAGATAGCATCTTTGCGATTCTGGGCTTACTGGACAAAGACACCTCCCTAGAAAACAGTCAAGCGGCATTACTTGAGGTTGACTATGCAAAATCGCTTTCTAGCGTATTGCGAGATGCTACACGGTATTCTTTGTGTCAATGCGGCGATTTGGACGCTTTTCACCTGATCAATCACCACTTCGACGACTTAGACGATTGCCAATCGTTTCCGACCTGGGTCATTCGCGCAGATGTGCAACGAGGAGCTTGGGACGCTCCAGTTCTACCTAATCGTTTTAATGCTAGTGGTGGTCTTAAGGCGCCGTCTTTACTTGATGATGTTTCTCTTGGCGAAGAAGTGCTACTTCTCCAAGGAATAGTGGTTGATGAAGTATATCAAACGACCACCCCGTGCCGGAGAAGTACCTGGGAGAGTAACGAAGAGTTCCATCAGTGGCTGATCTCTGTCAAGGGAATAGTCTTGCGCTATTGCAACGTCGCGAGTCCGGAAGAGCTCTATCTAGCCACGGCTTTTACTCTTGTGAGTGGCGAGACCTGGGATGGAAGGCTCGCACAGTCGAGTAATGTGCAGGACCTTCTAGATTATCTCAAGAGCTTGGCGTTAAACGAAAATGATAGAGCCTCAGATGGCGTCAGGGTGAGAAGAAGCTTTGATCTGGAAGAGATAAAGTCGATGTACAACGCTTCTCGCATTGACTATTGTATTGACCGCCGTTTCTTCGTTACCGGGGCTGGGCGCGTGGGTATAGGACCTCGTTGCATGCAACCCGGAGATGTCGTTGTAGTCCTAAGAGGAGGAAGAAAGCCTTTCATCCTGCGAAAGAAAAGCGACGGTTATTGGCTACTTGGTGCGGCATACGTGCATGGCATTATGGACGGCGAAGCAGTGCAGTTACACAAGGCTCGGGGCGGATCAGAGGAGGTGTTTCATGTACGATGAAGAGGACATCTCTTTACAGGAACGGTCCGGCGCAAGTGTAGCCCCGGGCGAATTGTAAAGATTCGAAGAAGAACGCCTACCTGCACTGCCATCACAACAATCCGCAGATCCATCCTACAACGAGTAGAATATACACAAAACCCCCAACCAAGCCCCAGAACAACGACCGCAACCAAAACCAACACACATCACCAACACATCACGCACCCTCCATTGAATCATCACATCCAAAGCCACAAAACAAAGCGCAATCAAACACATCATAACACATGTTTTGTACATCTCACACACCATACGGTGCTTTCCAACTTTCTGCATTTCCTTATTCTCCACCACCCATACCATACATACGCCCATTGGGTATCATGACACCATACCCAGTGCAGTCCAATCCAACCCAATCCATTTCCACACCATGCTATGCAGTACTTTCGTGTTTGAAGCAGATAAAAACCCAAGAAACGCCCTCGCTATGCATACAAAATCTTTATATGATACAACCCCTTCCTCCAATATTTCTGACTTCGTTCCTCCTGTTCGTTTGTGTGACGCGCAGTTCAATAGTGAAGGCAAGGCCAGGATGCGGGGACGGAAGCATCAGACGACTAATCCGAGAGTTCAATGGCATCGTCTTCCGTTGCACCTGGTTTGCCGTTTGCACCGGGGTCTGCTGCACCGCCGCCTTCGTCACTGCCGTTCTCACTACCATCGTCTTCATCTTCGTCTTCGTCCTCGTCTTCTTCGTCGAAGGACTCTGCATCCTCATCTTCTTCAATCTCGTCTTCCTCATCGAGATCGGAGTCTTCGTCGTAATCGAGCAATTCTTCGTCGTCGCCGTCCTGCATCTCAGAGTCTGCGTCTTGGTCGCGGTCGTAGTACTCTTCCTGCTGCTCTTGCTGTTGCTGGAAGGGTTGGGCTTCGGAGGGAGTAAACTGGGCTTCGGGATAAGACGATGTAGTGCCAAAGTGGTCATAAGACTGGACGTCCTCTTCGTTGTCGGTCATGATGGCGTGCTCATCCTGAGCATCGACATCGATGACGTGTGCGCCGTTCATCAATGCAAAATCGCTAGTGAACTGGTCTTGCTTGTAGCTCGCCGGTTGAGAAGAAGTCTGCTGGACGAAAGAAAGCTGTGTGGGTATTGGTGACGAGATATCCAGTGGCTCTGTGCTGGCGGGTCGGGTGCTAGCGGGTGATTTGCTGAGACCCTGTTCGATTCGGTATGCGCGTACGGCTTCCGCGCCTTGGCCGTAGAGATGGCGTGGTACGAAGCGACTTGTACGTTCCCAGTATGCTGGACGGTTCTTGGTGGATGTGCTAGTGCGGAGGGTGCTGCCGTATGTCGATGTGCCGTATGTGGACTGTCGGCTCTGAGATGCCGAGAGTCCAAGGTTGGGCACGCTGCGACTCCAGTCGTGTTGGACATTTGATGAAGTGGCCGCGGGAGATGCAAGACCCCTAGCCCGTGCGATGAGCTGGCTTGCTTTTGCATCAAATGATCCTGATCGATACGACTTGCCTGGGGTGAAAGAAGGAGGCGGCATCTCAGCTCTTGAATCTGCCAGCGTCCGTCGCGCCCTTGCAATCAGATCGTTCGTGGAATCGTTAAATGAAGACCGTCCGCTAAACGACATTGCGCCGTTGAAGGAGTGAGACGGTGATGTAGTGGATGTTGACTGCCTAAAGGACTCCTTGATGGCATCAGCACGAGCGCGCTGTTCTTCGAGCATAGTTCTCGGTGCTGACTGCTCATGTTGCTCCGGTGCAGGCGACGCTGGTGACAACTTGGGTCGCTTGGGCTCGATGAGCTTGGGCTTCTCTTCGTCTGATGAACCAAAGTCGAAGCTGCGCTTCCGGTGCTTGCTCGGATCGATGCCCATAGCGCGCAACCTGAACCAGTCCGTCTCGGTCCGGTCTACTGGCGCATTCGCAACGGCTTGCTGATATGCCTGGGAGTATGCGGTGATTGATGTGCTGGCGTTGCTTGTGCTCTTGTCAAAGGTAGACTCAGGAGATGGGTTGTTGACCGGCACCGATTTGGCAACGTTCACACCATTCGTGTCCGAGCTCTGAGCCTGGTGTCGCTGTTGCGTTCGCTTGGCGCGCCGAGAATTCGAAGGTTGCTGAGACACCGATCGCCCCTCTGGTGGTACTACTGTCATCTTACCGTTCGATGTTGCCGGCTGTACCGGTGCAGGCGCGTCTGCCGGTTGTTCGTCTGGTCCGGCCTCCGCCTTTGCTCGCTGCTCTTTCAGTCGCCTCCTCCTCTCTCGTGCCTTTTGTAATTTCTTCTTCTTTTGCACCGCCAACATCATCTTGGCCAAGCCTGCCCGCTTCAACTCATCTAGATATCTCTGATGCTTCTGATCTACCATCGCCACTCTCCTCTCCATCTCTACAGTGATTGCAGCTTCCTTTGCTAAATTCATAGCAGCGTTTTCGACAAATTGCATCAGCAATCCCTCCTGGGGGTGAAACATAACATCCGCCGTGAGCGCATGCAATGCCGAGTCCTTCTCTCGTATCCGTGTTTGCCGTGCTTCCTCCTCTTGTACTTGACGGAATCTCGCCTGTCGAGCCAACTCTTCTTGCTGCTCGCGTGCCTTGCGCTCTCGATCAGCCTGTTCTTGCCGCTGTCGCGCAGCCGCAGCTTCCGCAGCCTCGGCCTCACGCTTCTGCTCTGCTTCCTTCGCTTGCTTTGCTCGTTGGGCTTCCTGTACACGTCGGCGTGCTTCGTCCAGTTTCCGTTGCTTCTCAGCTGCCTCCTTCTTCACCTGCTCTGCCTTCTGTGCTTCATCTTCGTGTGGAGAAGTATCCGTCGGAGGCGGTGTTCCTGATGGGGTGAAGGACTGTTGTGGGGTTTCTTGCGAGGGTGTAGCATTGAACGAAGATCCAGTAAAGTTGAAAGCAGAAGCTGCTTTGGGTGTAGTCGTAGCCGGAGGCTCTTCTCCCCAATGGAATCCTTTCTGGAATTCAGCTTCAGCTTTCACCTGAGAAGGTGTTTTCGAAACTATTGGGTTGAAGAGGTTCGCTGGAGCTTGGGTTGTTGTAGACTGAGGCTGCGCGGTGTTGTTCTTCAGGAAAGGATTCGCGGGAGTCGGTGTAGTGGTTGGCTCGGCCTTCGCAGCATTGTTGAACTTCAAGAAGGGATTTGCGGCAGTCTGTGGCGTCGTAGATTCCGGTTGCGCAGTGCTGTTCTTTAGGAAAGGGTTTGATGATGGTGCAGTCGGTGTCGACTGGAATGAGTTGGTGTCCTTGCGCAGGAATGGATTGGCCTTCGCGTCCGCCGGCTGTCCAAACTGAATGCTGTTCTTGGAAGGATCGAATAGGCCAGGCTGGACGGCTTTCGCGAATGGATTTGGAGTTGTCGTGGAATTGCCATTCGGCTGAAAGGGAGATGCGGTCGCGTTGAAGCCGAAGCCACCAGCAGATGGTGTTGCGTCGGAAGGTTGCTGTTTGAAGACACTGGTGGTCTCTGGAATGAACAACGACGTCTGGTCTTCCATTTGTTGAGCTTGCGTGGCAGACAGCCCGCCCTTCCTGGCTTCCTGTACAGTCATGCCTGCGATGACAGTCGACAAGGGACGACCACATCGCTTGGCCTCGACGATAGTTGCGGAGAAGAACTGAGGCTTGATATCGGCTTTGGCGAGGACATTCGCTTTCCTGTCGTAATGCTTCTGTTTGATATCCATGAAGCGCTGTCCTTGCTCGTTGAATTCGAAGACAAAACCGTGCGCCTCGCAAAACTCGACGGCCTCGTCTTCAGTGTCCATGCCGAGTACTTCTCTCAGCCTGTCGGTTGTCCAGAATTCGACGGAAACCTGATGCCTGTAGAGACCGACTCGGTAGCAACGCCAGACTACATCCAGTGCAACGTGACGGACCCTGTTGAAGGATATAGCGGCCGCACATGCCATGAGATATGATACCCGGGGCGACTTGATCAACTCCCAAAACCGCTTCCAATTCGACTGGCATTGTACCCAGTTGTCGTAATTCCTGTGAATGAGGATGGACTTGAGGAGGCGGAAGATCTCGAGAGCGGTTTGGACCCGTGGGTTGTTCCGTAAATCGCTAGGTAGACGATGGAGTTCGTTCTCGAGCTGGGTGTTGGCGTAGATGGGAGCCAGGATGAGGCGATATGCCCAGAACTCGGCTTCGCACTCTGATATGATGTTGGCGCGTCGATTGTCGGCGTATCGCTCCTTCAGTGAGATGAGGGTCTGATTCAGCTGCTCGACATCTTGTTGATGCGAGTAATCGTCCTTGGTACTCCGCGCCATGTGATGAGCCGACAACATGTAGAAGCGGGCGCTGTACTCGAGCGAGGTGAGTAGTACCGCGATGTCGGCCCTGTTCTCGATACGTTGTGTGCGGAGGTCCTTTCGAACGGCTCGTGTGCGATCCCAAAGCCATGAGTGGAGGAACTGGAAATCGTCTTCGTCTAGGCGGCCGTACAGGTACTTGAGGGTTTTCTGCGGATATTAAATCACGATCATGTAGAGAGTTCCGCTAACTTACCAAGCAGGTGGCTGGCGACCGAATCTCTGAGACCAGCTCTACGTCCATGCCTGCCGCTGACCGCGCGTATGCCTTGACCATGCGCGACTCATCTGCGATGCGCTGGCTACGGGAGGGTAGGTGTTGGGTCTCGGGTGTGCATTCGGGGGCCTTGACGTCGAGTTCGACTATGCGACGCACGCGCTCGTATTCCGGGCACATTTCCTGGCAAAGACCGTACAGCTTGACGGAGTCGATCAGGCGCATCTGGCCTTCAGGGTTCATGAGACCATCGCGGACGAACTTCTCGCGGATCTTGGGGCGCTCCGCTTTGATCTGTGCCTGTCAGTATTGACTAAAAGACACGATGTATGTAGTCCTTACGTGTTGCAGTCGCTTCTGGTATTCGTGGGGTGCAAAGGATGGCGCAGAATTCCCGCCGAACGGATTCGAAGTGGAAGCGTTCCTATAGGTATTTAGTTAGAATAGGCCGCGAGCGGCCATGGAGGCCCTCGTCTAGTATAGATCGCAACGACGGCGGTGGTGTAGTATGCATCCTGGTGATGGCGCCCTCGGTCCGCCCGCGCCCTGTGCCAACGTCAGAGGGAGTATGTCGACTTACGAATTGCCGGAGTCGTTCTTCTGGCGTCCCTGCCCGCCTTTGTATAGACCTTGCGCCGGTCGCTCTTCGTTCTGCGCATTGTTCCTGCCGCGTGCGCGATTCGCATTCGAGTTGTTGCCGCCTTTGGGACCGCGTCCTCGATCGCCTCCGCTGGCGCCTCTCCCACCTCGCGGTGTCGCCATAGTCGCGACTCTGTCACGAGGGTGTTAGTGCGCGATCAGCCAGGGTCAATGGCGAATGCGACAGTGAGGTTCCGGGTGCGGCGAGAGATCGGTAGTCGGGTCGGTTGCGCTGGTGGCCGAGTCGGGTTGAGTGCGACTGGCGGGCGCTGCGAGAAAGCATCAAAGGCCCATCCGTGTCGCGAACAAGAGAGCCACGGATGAGCTCAGAGCCCGGGCCTGTGACGCGGTCCTAGCGCCTTGGCACACGACGTGTGGCTGGTGCCCGAGTCGCCGCTTCCACTTTCACCCTTGCTTGCAACATCAACACCTCAATTCACTCATAACATCACGCTTAGCCTTCAGAAGCTAGTAGATTCGATATCTTGATTGATATCTAACATATCCGAAATGCGTAACTATCGACATGCGATACTTACATGTCTTTTCTCCCCGTATTTACCTCTACGTGGGTTTGACCGCCTCGCCTCCGCAATACTGACGGTCACCCATCTCCATCCACTTCTTGAAAGACCAGCTACCCCCCAGGTTTTATACAACGCCTTTCAGCAAGAACAGTCCCAAACATAGGCAATCCGTTCCCTATCCAATTACTTCCTCCACTAAACAGCCATGAACTTTTGTACCAGCGTCGTTGCAATGCAGTCGTGGGCGGCGTGACGTCGTATGGGGTATATTGCAAGACATGGACCATGTAGAATGCAAAATCAAGAAAATGCACCAAAGCATATTCCAGCGAGTGTGCCGAGGCATCCAGCATGGGAGGTGCCCAGTCGCTGTGCTGGAACGGAGCTTGACAAATGCGACATGATAGAAAATGAGTAATGAGCAATGAGTAATGAGATCGTCGCAATCGGGAGTCGTTCCGAAGAAAGAAAAACATAAAGATGAACCGAAATAGATTCGAGCACGTAAGCAAAACGAAAGAATGCACGCTAAATCGCAGGCGATTAATGATGAGAGCCTTCCGACTCACAGCTGATGCTGGACAAGTGCGGTAGGCCGTCGAAGAACGACGGGACAAACATGTCATACTCGTAAGGATATCCGGTATTGCTACTGAAAGCGGTACTCTCGTCTTGGTACGGTGTGTCGAACATGGTGAATGGCTGGTGGTATGCTGATGCAGACACTGGAACTACGTTGTTTGAGCCAGGAACCTGTCGTGACTGCGGTACATGGTGGTAGCCCGAATGACTAGTACAATACTGCATTGGCTGGCTGCATTGCAAGTCGCTCTGACCGCGGGACTGGTTATGAAACGGTGTGTGGTTGGCCACCTTGACGTCTAGGTCCATGTCCTCATCTAGATGAAGAGAGTGCATCGACTGACCAAAAGAGGTGTTGGGCGTCGTAGTAGAGCTGCATGGATGCATGTGTTGTGGTTGAGATATTGCCGGTCCTCGAACGGGGGCTTGCGCTTGCTGTTGGGATGTCAGAGGTCGCCGAGCTTTCTCCTCCCGTGGCAGGTGCGACTCAGTCGCGGTGTTGTCAACCTCGGTCTCGTTGCCAGATACATCGGCGTCGGGCTCTATCCTCGGAGGCGGAGTAGCCCTGGCCCGTCGGAAGCGCTTCCTAGGTACGGGTTGCTGGCGTGGCGGTCTCGTTAATGGCTGCCAAGTCACATGCGTCCCTCTGCGGGGGTCTTGGTTGTTTGTGCCTTCGAAGAGGTTGTAGTTGAAGATGTGATCTTCGTATAATTGCGCAATATCGAAGAGGTTCGGTAGAATCTCGGATAGGGCTCGGCCTTGCATCCGCTCACTGAATCTGGATCCTTTCGACGAGGAGAACTGGTCTGGCGGCGTGGTCTCAACGGCATACTGCGCGGCGTGTTTGAGCTTGGCGACCCATGGACTTCTACGCTTGGCCTCGTCGATTTTGCGGTGCTGAAGCATGAGATCGACTGCAAGTTTCAAAAGGCCTGAAGAGAATTAGCTGTCGCTCACTTGCACAGGCAGATGTGATAGCTTACCCGCCTTATCCAGATGCGAAGGCTCTTCGTAGGGCACATCGTGGGGCCACCAAGGTGGGGTGCATTCAGAGGGCTGCTCCTTGGGCAGCTTCTTGTGGTAGGGCCCGTACAGGCTGAGACGCTTAGGCTCTAGTTGCTTGACCCAAGCCGTGACGATGGGCCGCACTGGTTTCATGGTGAGCTCATCGAGTCTTCGGTGGAAGAAGCCCATCAACGGTTTGACATCGCCAATGTAGAAGGTGTAAGACTTCTGTGTTGCCACAGGGACATCTCTATCGTCGTACTGCTCGTCGTCTCCATCTTCACTGAAGTGCTGAGCTGCTCCTGGACGCGGTTCCCCTGCGCGCGACCGAGCTCTCTTCCGGCTCTTGGGCTGAACATCTCCCGACGTAGCTGGGCCTGTTAGCGGGGGCGCATACAGAGCAGGCATTCGATCTTACCCGGTACCTGGACCACGGCAGACTGGTAGACTGGTGTAGGAATGGCTTTGGGCGGATCTGCCAGACGGGCTACTCCCTGCGATTTTGCTGGGCCGTTGCACAGGTGTTCGAAGCCAGGGATGGGCCTAAAGACGTGTTCCTCTCGGCCCTCAGGCGAGATGACCTTCCAGCAGCCGATAGGTGTAGGGACGGCAACAGGCTCCTCTGGTTCGTCCTTCTTGATGGTGGCTTCGACAGCGTGCGAGGATGTTGCCTGAAGAAGTCAGCATATGTGCTCGTCGCTATTGCCGTCTATGATGCCACGCGCCTGCCGGGTCCGGTTATTTGGGCCAAGGCGGCCGCTAATCGTCGCGCCAGCGGCTCATGTGGAGGGAGGACCCGAAACCTTATCTACAGTGCCCCCGAACGCAAAAAGAAACCGTACTCACCGACGACTGCTCCTTCACATCACCAGCGTGAACCATCGCCCACGCGTTTTCCCCAAATCGGTCTACCGCCATGGCGCCGCCATCGTCCTTCCGTATTGGTCGCCGGTCCTTCGCGTGAGGAGCCAATGGGTCCACGGCCCGGAACATCGCCATCGGTAGCTATGGAGCTGCAGCTAGCGAATCCCGCGAACTGATCGATGGATCGCCTTTGTATCGTATGGGTGTATTTTTCCGTCTTATGGCGCCCGAGGAAAGCTCGAAAGTACGAACAGGCTACACATCGGTCAGTCAGCATCTTATACTCTACAGGAGCCATGACCCTGGAGCGACCGAATGAGGCAGTATTGCTTGACGAAATGACCAAGATCATCTACATAGACTAGTCGAGTACAGTTTTGAAGTGCGCACACTTCGCTTAACCTTTTGCGCTGGCAGTGCTTACCTGAAAGAGCAAGTTCTAGAGGAACCCCAGTCTTTGGATGAACGCAAGATGCCCCTCTTCCGCTGCAGATCCGAGATAAGCCAGAGCTCGATGCCGAGTTGGATGCCAACGAAAAGCCTCTGCTATATCCAAAAGCAATGGGAGGTACGACTCGTCACGAGCCTTAACTCACAGCAACGAGACTTGGATAAGGTGGCTAGCCGAAAAAGGCTGGGTGCGGAATCGGAGGAGGGTGGCACACAAGCCTGACCGGTCTTCCAATGATTGTGTGCCAATGGTGCAAACCCAAAAAGAGCCACGTTCCAAGGATAAAATGCAAATACAAGAACGTGATACTGACAGCAACAATAGGACCGAATGTATTGACCGGGCTCTCAGGTTATAAAGCAGGCCTTATTCTGCTATGACAACTGAGCCCTGCACTTTTCGACTCCTATCTACTGCACGTAACCTCACAGCATCCACTTGGCGACGACAACACCCCGGCATTTCAGCAAACGAGAGAAGACATCGCATGATCTGGCCACCCCGCGGATGTCGACTCGAGGGCTACCGCAGGTGTTAAGGGATTGAGGCCTCATCAGGCCTTTGCATCTGAATTGGGCTTGCGGAGACGTCTTGTGCATGACTCCCGCTTCCCCGTCCGCACCTGCCTTCACTCTCAGTCGACACGATGCCGAAAAGATGACGAGTGTTAGGCGCGAACAGGGGTCGATGTCTCCACAAGGATGTATACACACTAACGCTAAAGCATGCTGCATAACGGACACGGGGTCGTGCCGTGGGATTCCATCATGCAAATCAGCAAATCGTATCTGGAGGCCTCGAATCTCCGATGCGTGGTTCCATGGGAGATCTGTTGGGCATCGAACACCTGCACACTGCCATCGTCACTGTATCAGATACCGAAATCCACATCCGATTATATATTGGTTGTGGACGTGTCAGGACTCAACCCCACCTTCCACCTTTACACATCCCACGTGAGGAAGTACGCTAGCACACACTTCGACGATGGCGCTTTTCGGAACACCAAGGATGGCTAGACCTCGCCGTTCTGTGGGTTTCGTTGATCCTCGGGATCGTCCTTGCTCGCCAACCTCGCTTACCGCATTTCCGCCAGCCATCGCATGAGGCGGAGGGGCAGTGGAGGTCAGAGACAACCTTCCCGCATCCCCGAACCAAAGATACATTGCCGCTCAAGCAGCCAAAGGGTCTTCGACTACCGATTCCTACGTCCACTTGAGCGCCACGGCCAGACTGTTCTAGACGATGTACAAAGGAATCCTTCACAGATCCCGTTACGATGTCGCTCAGGCCCGCACCGCTCATCCGCTTACCAGGCTGTTGGCGTGAGATTGAGTTCAGTCTGACTCAGTATCTGATCGATCTGACTGCGAGAACGCCCAGAACAAGTTAGACAAAACGTCCATATCTCGCTACTGCGTGCGCACTGGAACAATGCTGAACAAAATTCCTGCACATCGCCGCAACATGCAACTCCCCTCCTGCTGTTCTACCCCCAATTTTCCACCACTGACCTACCTCACCGCCAACAGCCAGCCAGATCTAAACAAGCCAACCTCTAGCAGATCAAATCGTATCGACGTCCCCAAACCAGACCCAGACCCAGACCCAGACTTCCCTCTCTCCCGAGCGCCACACCGCCCTAGCACTAGCAAAGCGGAGATAACGTGTCACCCCGTTGCACAACCTCCTTCTAATACGGCAACGGGCCGCTGGGCTAAACTAAACGCACACTATCTGCATGCAAGTCTACACCCGTTACATGCACCACCCACGTCCAGCTTCCGTTTCCGCACCGTCCACCCAGTAACATGCACCAATCCCGCCTTCTCCTTAACAATGTTAGGCTCCGGCATATATGCGCCACCCGCAAGAAGCGGAAGGTGGTGAACCGCGTTTAGTTGTCCACGGCTGTCGTGTCACGTATGCTTACCTTACTTACCTTGCAACTTGGGTTTTCCCTCCTGTCCCTCGTGTAAGCAGGGGGTAAACTGTGGGCGGGTGGACATCGCTTCGAGCCCGTTCTTCGCGTCGAGTTACGAAGTTGGATGGATGGACGTGCAGAGGCTGTCAATGCGTGCGTGACGCAACGCCGGAATGTGGTTTCGTATCGAAGGCGCAGGGGTAGCGGGACTGGAGCCGGGCTGGATGGGTGAGCTTCTGGAACGTGGAGTTGTGGTGCTGCAGCGCATTCACCGCCAGGTCAAGGTACACAGCGATGATGAGGGTGTAAGGTTGGGGTTGGGTGGTGAAACGTTTGCTTCCGAAGGTTAATGCCAGACTGCTGATACTGGATGGCGACTGATGCAGAAACGTAGATATGATGCAAGATGAAAACCCGGTGTATGGGTTCAATAAATGATGATCACATGGTTCTGGTCGCCGTGGTCAGAGTGCGGTTACTGTAGCCGCGTCCAACGGCTTTTGCTTCCACCTACTCCTCGAGACCAGACTTGGTGGAATAGCGCTGCAATATATACATCGCGATACCTTCTGGTCCTCTCGCGTCACACGTTCACTTCGGTGTTCCTGGCTGTAGTGACGCATTGCCATACTTGTCTGATGATGTCTATAGAGAATTCATGTCCACTGACAATCACCATATGGATAACCGTGTCTTGGCACTGCAAGACTATCATCTTGGCTCAGAGGTAAGAAAATCAAAAGCAGATGCATGTTAGACCCAGTATTAAAATTCTATACACGTTTCCACTTGAACTTCATCAACCACCTGCGAGTAAATCGCGAAACTACTTTTCCCCTCTACCTCCATCACTGCTCAAAGTTTTCCGCTCACCACAACGCCTCGCCATGCTATGAAAACGGTAAAACTCCAACGTATCTATTCTGCGAAAATCTCTAGAGATACTGATGTGTCAACGTCCTCCACACACCTCTTATATCTTCGTCAGTCACCCTCCCCTTACGACTGACTCATATCCAACGCATTCAACAACCCCGCCTCCTTAACCAACTCATAAAACAGACCCTTCCGTCTGACCAACTCCGCCGGGCTATCAAACTCCTTGACCTCGCCCTTGTCCAGCACGATAATTCTATCCGAGTCCAAAATGGTGTTGATGCGATGCGCGATAGTGATGATTGTGCGGTTGTTGAACATGCTGGTGCGAAGCGTGGTTTGCAGCATGGCGTCTGTTTCGACGTCGACGGCGGCGGTTGCTTCGTCCAGGACGAGGATGTTCGAGGGAGTGAGGAGGGCGCGGGCGAGAGAGACGAGCTGGCGTTGACCGGAGGAGAGGTTGGAGCCGCCTTCGTTGATGGTGGCGTCGAGTTTGCCGGGCATGGAGGAGATGTGGTCTTTGAGACGGGCGTGGTCTGTGGCAATGGTTAGTTGCATATCGAGTGGGGTAGTTTGGAGCGGACTTACCTAGTACACTCCAGAGCTCGGTGTCGTCGTGGACATGGCCTGGATCGAGGTTGTCGCGCACCGTACCTTCGAAGAGCGCTGCATCTTGTGGAATGATGGCCAAGCGCCTACGGAGATCGAGTAGACCGATAGTGCTGGTGTTGAGATTGTCGATGCTTACATTACCCTCCGCAGGTTCGATGATGCGGAAAAGCGCAAGGGTAAGTGAACTCTTGCCAGCGCCTGTTCGTCCAACGACACCAATCTTCTCCTTTGGCTTGATAGAGAGATTGACGTTCTTCAGCACCAAGTCAAGACCAGGCCGGTATCGGGTGCTGTAGTTGTCGAAAGTGACAGCGCCCTGGGACGGCCAGCTGATTGGCGGCCTGTTCTTGGAGATGATCTCAGGCGCCTCGCTGGGTAGCGCGGCATACTCAAGCACACGTTCCACAGAAACGATGTTGGTCTCCACTTCAACAGTCTGGCGAACGATCCAGTTGAGACTTTGAGTGATCTGAAGCGCATACGACATGGCCAGACCCACTGTACCAGCCGATAAGCCGCTGTGGCTAGCGACGGACACGATGGCGAGACCCGCAGCAGCCAAGATGATGACTGAGCCAAGGAATTCTAGGCGAACAGCCAGCCATCGGTTGGCGCTAATGGAAGGATAGTATGCACGCAGATTGGCATCGACACGCCACTCATTCTCCATCTCGAAACGCTTCTGCTGGTTGTACGCGCGGATTGTGCTCATGCCGCTGAGACTCTCCTGGAAATGGGCATAGATTGGGCTGCGGCTAACGCTGTCGAGGCGCTTGAGCTCCCGTGATGTGCGCAGGTAATATCGCTGGATGTAAAGGTAGAGTGCGCCGAGCGGAAGGATAAGCGCAACGAAGGCCGGGGTCGACCAGGAAATGACGACAAGGGTGAAGCCGGCTGCATCAGTCAGTCAGTCAAGTGTTACACAAAACGGGTTGAGTGTGGGGTGGCTGCATACCTCGGGCGGAATTGACGAAGAGCATGTTGAACGTTCGACTAGAGGCACATGTTAGAAAGCCACCGGCAGACGACTCAAGAGATGGACTCACGCTAGAACTTCGTCGACTCGGTAGATGTCACTGTCAAATAAGTTAGCCAGTGTCGGTGAAGTAAACGTATGGGTCCAGGGTCATGCTCGGCGAGGCAGTGGGCGACGGTTAGACTGATTAAGATGACCTCCACCACCGCCCCTCCGCCTCCCCCACCGACCCATGTTCGGCGAGGAAGTGGGTGAACAGGTCAAACGTGTTCGGCGAGGAGAGTGCATGAAAAAGGTAACGGCAGACGTGGACCGGACCGCGGCAATGACTTACCTCGAAAATCGATTGAGTATGCGTCCTGCAGGTGTAGTCTCAAAGAAGCTCATTGGCGAGCGGAAGATGGCAAACGCCATCCGCTCGTGTAGCTTCCTACTAGCTTCGATGGAGCAGAAAATCCAGAGGATCAACGTCTGCACCACGACCAGGGCAGCAGATCCCACGCCAAACGCAAAGTAGATGCCGATGTATTTCCCCACATGAGGGTTCCCGCCGTAATGCTGGTTGATCTCTGACCAATGCTTGAGCCACACGCTTGCGCCTGCATGATGTTAGCGTCAACCTCAAAAGACGAAAAAGTGATGAGCCAATAGCGTGCTACTCGAAGGCCAAGGACCACGTAGAAGCATTCAAGGCTGTGCGACTTACCGATTGATGATGTTTGAGCACCCAAAAGGAGCATCAGATATATGGCGACAGCTGCAAGATTGCTTGTCTTTGCATATTCGCCGTAAACGGACCACTTGACCTTGCCTTGCTCAGAGAACTCCTTGGTCTGCTTGCTCTTGAGCCCACCGCCCTCTTCATCATTCATCTTGCCACGAGGTCCCTTGAAACTGGCAGTGCTGGCTCGACGAAGGGTCTGGAAGCTCGACTTGCGGCCCGTACCGCCTCCGACCCTCAAAGGAGCGAGAGTTGCGCCACCCTCCTGGGCGGCCTCAGCTTCGGCTTGATCCTCCTCGTCGTCTTCGCCAGTGGGACTACCACCGTAAACTGTAGAATCTTCGTCGCTCATAATGCTGTCGGATGTGCGAGTGCTGTCGTCTTCTCCTTGATCTTCGTTCTGAGATGTCTTGATAAGCTGAGCGATTTCACCCTTCATGGCCATTAGTTGTCCGTAGCTGCCTCTCTCTAGAATCTTTCCTTCGCGCAGTAGCAGGATCATGTCGGCTTCCATCAGAACGGGGATGGAGTTGGTTGCTAGAATCCTGGTCTTGCCCGCAAGTAAACCCTTGGGCCCGAGTACGTTGTCGATGAGATGACGTCCAACGTGCTGGTCAACAGCGGATAGGCAGTCGTCGAGAAGATAGATGTCCGCACGAGCATACACAGCACGAGCAAGCGTTAGTCGGGCCTTTTGACCACCTGAAAGTGAGATACCTCGTTCACCGACCTCGGTCTGGTCGCCATCGGGAAGGGAGCCAAAGTCGTCTCGTAGTGCACAGGCATTGACGGTCTTCTCGTAGAACTGAGGATCCCAGCGATGACCAAATACGATGTTCTCGCGAACGGAAGCGTTCATGACCCAAGCTGACTGTGGAACATACGCAGTCTTTCCGCGTAGAACGACCTCTCCGTGTATCTTCCACAGATCACCGAGAACTGCTTGAAGAAGCGATGATTTGCCTGCACCGACGCGACCGACAATACACGCGAGGTCTCCCTTGTGCGCGGTGAAGTTGATGTCATGGAGAGCACGGCGCTCAGCGTTCTTGTCCCAAGTGAAGCTAGCATCGCGGATGCGCACCGACTCGTCGCCATTCTCAGTCACAGCGTCTTCGCGGATAACGGCATCCTCCTGCAACTCATCGGCAGTCAGGTAGCCAGTAATACGGCCAACAGCTACACTAGCCTCAACGATGGCGGTGATAACCATAGGGAGGATGGCAAGTGGGAAAGTGAGGAGGTTGAAGAGCGTAAGAGCAGGGAAGACAATGTCAGTTGTCAGAGCACGGTTCTGCGTCCAGACGAAGACACCAAAGGTTGAGCACGACACCAAGAACGGAGTTGTAGACCAAGTAAATGTGGAGAACGCCTGGGTAGCACCAATCTTGCGCAAGGTCTTGAGTTCCTGGTCGTTTCGGATGGTGTTCAAGCGGTTGGCAAAGGCAGTCGTCCAAGCGTAGAGCTTGATCGACTTCATGTTGTTGAGAATCTCAGAAATCAGTTTGGTACGCGAATCCTTGTTCTTCATCTGTTCCTTCTGCAGAGTCTTCATCCATCGTGCAATCACACCGTTGATAGGAATCATGACGAACATGGCGGCAACACCTGCGAAACAACTGACACCAAGCAATTGATACAACGATAGCATGCACAGGATGATTTGGAAGGGAGCAGACCAGAGTTGTTGTCCGTATTGCGCAAGATCTTGAAGACGCTGTGTATCCACGGCCATGTAGTTGACGATATCACCAGTCGACTTGGACGCGCGACCCTCGTTGGATAGACGGGTAGACTTGGAGTAGATAGCAGCCGTGAGCGAAGACTTGATGCGCATACCGGTCTCGAAAGAGCGCTGGAAGTATTGGTGGAGGCAGGCAGTCTGGGAAACGGATACGGCGAACATGGCAAGCGCGATAGCCGCACCACGAATGAGAGGCTGGGGCTCTCCGGGGTAGTTGGCGCGGTACGAATCGACGAAAGTGATCAGGAGCCTCAGCAACTGGGGCTGAGCGAAGTTCAGGACGTCGCTTATGGTCTTGATGGCAGCGCCGCGGAAGTAGGGACCGCCGAATGAGCGGAACATGGCCAGCCACAACGAAGGGCGCTTCTTCTCCATCTCATATTTCCAGGCATCCTCAAACGTCTGCGAGGTGTGTCGGGTCGTGTCGCGCTTTCGCAGGTTCCACAGGCTGTCCTGAGTGAGGAAAGTCTTGTATCCTTGCTTCATCATCGGTGTCATCCAGCCAAATGTCAAGACGGAGAAGACATCTGCGTATTCGTATGGACATTCATCGTCGTCTCCAAGCATGTCGTAGTCGCTCATGCGCTTCGGGACCAGCCATTCCAATACGAATGAGAGCCCAGCCAATCCCACACTGGCGCAGAAGACTGCGAAGTATGCCACATGTTCGCGATGTACCTGCTGGGAGACGAGGGAGCGGAGCTTGACGGCGTATGCAATGAGCAGGAAGAGCCAGTAGAAGAGGACCACGCCGTTGGCATTTCGCGACCGCCAGTGTTCGATGTATTGGATGTGGAATATGAAGCCGAGAGAGACGACGGTGATTATCGATGTCCAGAAACGGAAGTCGCCGGCCCATACGTCCTTGTAGTATTCGATCTGGAGGGCTGCCTGGACTGCTGTGGTGGCAATGAGGGCGCCGAGTGACGTCTGGTGGCGCAAATTGTTAGCTACTACTCAATCTAACACCTAGATGAACCCATAGTCTCGAACATACCAGCTTCGCGTAAAAGTGCCAATTGCGCTTCACAGGCTGCGGTGGGCATTTCCTGTAGAGATACCACAACGCGCCTACTCCGCCCACGATTCCAAACGCCGCGACCACCGCTATCCACACGTCCAAGAAGCACGGAGTGAAGTCATATCGTATGGGGCTGATTGGGCCCCAGCCCTCGCTATTACCGCATAATGGCTGGCGGTGGTGCTTCGAGGCCGTCAGATAGCCGTGCGCAAGCGGTATGCTGGGGAGGAAGGGCGTCTGTTGTTGGCCCTGCATCGATCGGATGGTGCTTGTGATTGCCGTGGCTCTGGTTATCGCAGAGTCTGGGCAGATCAGGACGTCGAAGGCGGCGAGAAGGTGTCTAGGCGGTTGCGACGCGAGGGCACTTTTGACATGAGAGCTCGGGCCGTCGGTATGATATAATCATTGCTGCTTACTAGCCCTACTCCCGATAACGCCGCGAGCTACCCAACCGACTAACCTCCAGTATGTGGTAATAGACTATGCCACGATACCGATGATCCGACTGAGCGCAGCGTAGTCGAGCCTACACCGGAGTACAGCATAGAGGCTGTGTGGCTGCCTCGTGGACCATGGGCGCATGCGACACTGCCGAAAACATCGCGAACCGATGGGCCGGTCTTTGTCCGATCACCATCCCGGCGAACAGGTTCGCAGCTGCCTCCCAAGATCAGGACACCAAATCACGTGCGCGACCATCTCGAATTGCGCGCAACGTCAATCCATTATCGCATCGATCTTTGATGTTCATCGTCGGTCACAGGCAACAGTTGTAGTACTGGCGGTGTAAGTTGTGAAAAAGAAAGGTGGCGGGACGCGTGCTGCCTACATAGATACCCAATGGCCTCTGCTTCGCAACCACTATATCACCAACAACCCAAGCGGGCCTTGAATTCAAGAGATGGAAATATTGAAGAACTATGGCCAGCGAATAGGACATCCGCCATAGTACGAATTGAAGTCTCCACGCACCGCGCTCACTACACACGAACCTGTATCCCAGTTACCACCATCTCAAAGTCTCAAAACCAACAGTCGACTACAACATATCGCAGTCCTATGATCTAGCAGCTAGTAGCAGCATCGAATGAAGAAGCGTGCAGACAGCACCGCTGACATGTCCAGTTCAGTTCCTTGGTCCCGCCGACAAAAGCCCACTTAGCTCCAACGCATGCATGTCAAACTCAGCACCCGCTAAACACCAAGGCCCCACGACCCACAACCCCGGCTTGGAACACAATACCACGCTAGTAGGATCGCCTTTTGGTGTTCCTCTTGTTCGTTGAGTGGTCTGCTGTCAGCTGGGTATATAATACCCACCACCCACCTGTTCTTTCACATACGACCATAGGATCATGAAAATTAGGCTTCCCGTCCGCTCAGCCATATACAAGCATGATACCGGCGGATTAGTAGTTAGGTGGGTGACCACTAGCGAATCCCCGCTGTTGTATGTTTTTGCACTTTTTTTGCCATTTTTTGCACCCAGGTTCAATGACCAGAGGCACCCCAGAGACGGCGAGCCTACCACCCAGGAACATGACAGACAGCCTCTGCTACCCTTAGAGAGCTATGTCACTTCTTCACAATAGGCCCTTCCAAATTCCAACAGCTCTTACGTTGTCGCTCTTAACCTTGTAATAACTGTATTGTGGGCAACCTCTCGACCTATTGCATACTTTTTGCTTCCATCTTTGCTTCAAAGCAGCCCGCAAGGTCAGGGTGGAGCTCAGAAGTTTACCAAGCTGATGAATTTTACCCTGTCATGTTCAAACTCGCGAAGTCGCTCTTTCGAAGGCAACCATGGCCCCAACTCAAGTTTCCAACATCTGGTTTCGAAGTCATCAGTGACGCGGTACTGCTCGAAGAGGAACAGCTTGAGGAGTTCCACAGGGGCTTCTACTATCCTGTCAACATAGGAGACGTCTTCGCGTCAAAGTACCAAGTAGTAGGCAAACTTGGTTTCGGTGTTACGTCAACTGTTTGGCTGGCTCGTGATCTACAGCAAGTTAGCATTCGGCGATTATGCTAGCTATCCATGCTGACAGCAAGCCAGCCGCCATGCCTATACGACCTTGAAAGTCTTCACAAGAGAGGGAATGGACGAGGACGAGCACAACATGTACAACATCTTAAGCAAAGGCAATGCTTCGCACCCAGGATACCATCACGTCCGGACAGCCCTCGACTTATTTACCATACCCCGAAAAGGTGGCGATCATCGTTGTCTTGTGCAGAAACCAATGTGGGATAGCTTCAAGGACCTCTTGAATAGGAATCCCGCGCACCGCTTCACGGACGAGCTGCTGAGAGCTGGGTTGTCGCAAGTGTTCCTCGCTCTCGATTACCTCCACACAGAAGCCAAGGTCGTACATACAGGTACGGAATACCTAAAAGATACCTTCCTGTCATTCTGTTGACAAGAACGTAGACGTAAAAGCCGACAACATCCTCATAGAAATCGAGGATCAGGGCCTCTTGAAAGCCTTTGTCGACGCCGAGATGACAAGTCCCTCGCCGCGCAAAGTCGTAGACGGCAAACCAATCTACGCGACACGCCAATTCGGATTACCGAAAGAATACGGTCGTGTTGTCCTTGGAGACTTCGGCTCTGCAGTCCGTGGCGACAAACCCCAGATTCACGATGCGCAACCAGACGTCTACCGCTGTCCAGAGGTGATGCTGAAAACAGAATGGGGTTATTCTGCTGACATCTGGAACGTGGGAGCGATGGTATGTACCGTCTCAAGCTTGAGAACTGCGAAACTAGACATTGACGGAGGTGCACACAGATTTGGGACTTGTACGAGGACAAACACCTCTTTCACGGCATCGATCCAACCGAAAAGCGATACCTGACTAGAGTTCATCTCGCGGAGGTAGTCGCGATGCTCGGTCCGCCGCCAATAGACATGCTAGAGAGAGGAGCGCGGAGTAAAGAATTCTTCGATGGTGAAGGTAACTGGATAACCGAGATTGACATACCGCAAGGCTTGTCGTTGGAGGGATCTGAAGAGAATCTGCATGGGGAAGAGAAAGAGGAGTTTCTGCGGTTTGTGAGGTGCATGTTGCAGTGGAGGCCGGAGGATCGGTGGACCGCGAAGGAGTTGCTTGGGCATCCTTGGATGAGAGGAAAGTGACTCACGCTAGGTTAAGACACTTCCTAAATCCGGCAGTCACACGTCAACCCAGAAAACAACCAAACATCCTGGAGCCTACATCGACGTTAGGTCACCTGCTTTGCATGTTCTTATGTCGATGTAGTCTCTAGACCTGTTCAGTCTTTTTCACTTGTTTGATATGACTAGTCTCATGTGTTCGCGTAAGATTCCATTGCATGCCTTCTTTCCATATCGTTCCGGTCGCTCCATGGTCCAGTGAGTATTGCCATCCTTGAAGGGGTAATCTTAGAGACTCCGAGTAGCGCTCCGACTACCATTGAGTCCGGCCGTGTTACACCGAGCCGCTGTCAGCATCTCTCCAGGACTGAAGCTTCCGATTAAAAGTCATGAAGTACAGCAAAAAGGAACGCGGTGTGTGTATGAAGGTGTATGGATAACATTATCATTTCCAATTCTATCGGTCTATAAACAAGAAGCTATGCAAACGCTCAAATGCGATGGTAATATGTACAATGTCGAACGATCTCCACCAGCTCAGCATTAAGCATCTAAGAAGAGTAGAGGCACTTGTAGGTGGTCTCCTCCTTGAGCGCCTTCATGGTGAAGGGAGTGCAGCCCTCGGAACCAGCAGGCTTGTCAACACCAGAGAGCCAGACCTTCCAGCCACCGCCAACAGCACCAGGGCAAGCCTGGAAGCCAACATCGCCGGAAAGACCGCCAGCAGCGAAGACGAGGTTACCGTCGTCGTCGATCTTGAAGGGGCCGCGCTCCTGGTTCTTGCCAATGGGCTGGACACCAGTGGAGTAGCGGACGTTGCCCTGGCCCATGCCGCTGCGGTCGACGTAGAGCTGGAGAGGGGGGTTGAAGGTGTAGATGTAGACGCTGCCGGTCTCCTCGTCGAGGGTGAAGGAGGCGTAGTTGATGCCGTTGGTGACGTTCTCGCGGTCGCCGTTGATGGCGCAGGTCTTGTTGTTCTCGGAGGGAGTGTTGATGAGGAGGCTGCCGTTGGCGGCCTGGACGGCGCCGTACTGGATGGGGGTGGCAGAGCGGAGAGACATCAGGCGGAAGACATCGCCGGCCTCGGGGCGAGGGAAGACGGAGGCCTGGGGAAGGGCGGAGGAGATGGCGGCCATGGAGGCGATGGCGGCGGCGGCGGTGAACTTCATGTTGATGGTTTAAGGTGGTGTTGTTGGAGTGTGGAAGTGGTAGTTGTGATGATTAAGTATTAGTGTAGTGTTGATGAGATGATGTTTGGATGATGGCTTAGAGAGAGCAGCATCCCATCTCTCTTATATCCAAATGCCATCTCGTATTTCCTCCCCTTGTCCTACATCATGCCGGTGCTCAACGAGGCTGAACAATGCCCACCCTCGGCGCCGACGACCAAAGTGCAACGCTATGACTTCATCCAGTCGGGTAATTATCGTATCCCCAGTTTTGTGACCCTGCAATGGCAAGCACCGGCTGTGGCGCGCCCCCATCCCATGACCGTCTAGAAGATTTTGGGCGGAAATGACGCATAATTGCCACGGCATAGGGCCGAAGTCCTTGGCATGTATCCGAAAGTGGTAAAGCGCAGCCCCTTATCGAGCTCTGATTGGTGGCGGCCTCGGCCGGCATGCGCTCAAAATAGATACAGCAATGTCGTCTCCAGAAAACATTCATGCCGAGGATATGCCCTTTGAAACTAACGGTGTAGACATTCGCGTTGGGAGACAGACGTGGTCGCGTCCAGTCGAATACGATGGAAGATCGCAAGACGATGTTACTTCCACTCGTAAAGGTGGATTTCAGCAGCTGCTGGCAGTGCTGCTGCATTGCTTGGACGACCAATTCGAGAATATCGTCAATGCAAAAGGTTGAAAGCCCGGCATCGTACCGGCGTATTTCGTATTTGGGTAGGTAAGTACCAAGGTATCCCCGCTGTTGTATGTTTATGCTCTGTTTTTAGTATATCGATCGGATCTCGGAGGTAGAAGCGCCATCGAACTTCTTCTCCTGTCTTCCGCGCTCAAGCTCTAATCGTCTCCTCGCGAGGAACCTCGGTAAGGTACATTGTGAGGTGGATAACCAGTGACAATGGTCGCCATCGAACGTCCTTCCTCTGCACTGACTCGACCGAGATTTAGACACCAACCCTGTTTTTTTGTCTTGACATAGCATTAGGCACTTGACATAGAGTTTCCGCACCTGCTTCAAGCAACAAAGCTATTTGCACACTTCAATCGCTCAACAGCATGCACGGCAGACCCCCTCTTATGCGCGGGCGCGTTCACTTTGATCATGTCAAAGCGGTGAAAGAGGGTTCCTAAAGGGCGGTGACTAGAAGCGTCAAGTGGTTGAACGACGACGCACGTTAAGAGAAGCAACAGCTGGAGGAACACGTCGTTGATCACGTGGCGCTATTTCAGCTCATGGATTCCACACGGGAGAAGGACTGAGGTGATGGCGGTGATATTGTCTCGCACTACGGTATCTATGCGTCGCATTCCGAACGGGATTTTGCAACGTTTCTTGGCTGTGAGGGTCGCGTGTCATGACCATCTAGACCGAGATGTTACTCAGTCCAAGCAGGAT
Organism: Alternaria arbusti; assembly: GCF_024043155.1. Classification (NCBI taxonomy): domain Eukaryota; kingdom Fungi; phylum Ascomycota; class Dothideomycetes; order Pleosporales; family Pleosporaceae; genus Alternaria; species Alternaria arbusti. The sequence goes on from NW_026249962.1 coordinate 110,714, forward strand.
CTGACCATCTAGTTAGTACTGTACCAGTTGTGCGAGGGTCTTGTTGCTAACCTTCTGAATGTAGCGCACCCCAATGGTTATGCCATCCTCGTCTTCGAACTGGGTCTTGTCGCCAAATTCGGGATTGTCTTCGTCCAAACATCTCAGACAGGTCACGACAATATCCGTATACTTGTCGCCCATGCAGCTGGGTAATTCGCGCTGCGCAATCCCGACGAGCGTTTCCTTGAGCGATGCAGCTTTGGTCACTTCCTTCTTCTCGGTATAGCCCGGCGGCGGCAAGAGTTGCGACGGACTTGCTTCTTTCGTGCTGCTGTATGTGACAAGCGTGCGCCACATGCCTATCTCCAGTAAGCACATACCGAGGCTATAAATGTCATGCTGCATCGTGTATTCGCTTTCTGGTCTTAGTCCTTGTCGCTCCGGGTGGCGGTACAGATCCTTCTCCCAGGCGGCGTCGCCGGCCATCACAGTTCTTCCGTCCGCCGCGCGAAATTTCTCGAAACCAACCAAGAATGAGTGTGTGTACTCGGACTTCTCAGCATCGAAGACTAGAATTGTTTCGGGTCTGATGCCTTTGTGCACGAATTTGTAAGTGTGGACAAAGGTAACAGATCGTGCGAGCTGAAGTGCGAGGCGAAAGCGCGTGCTGAGACTGACGTTGGGTTTTGCTTCGATCAATATGTTGCGGAGACTCTGTGGTGATCGCACCGAGGACGGGATATAGAACACGAAATCGTAAGCCGTGGTGGTTCTGCGATCTTTGCATACTTTGGCGACACCAAAGCATCTGAGCAGGCCAAATGAAAGCGCGTCTGCTCCATTTAGCTTGCGAGCGAGATCGCGTACGTCTGCGACTTGAATGTCGGGCTTGATGCCTTGTTGACTTGGAACGGAGTCCAATATGAAGGTTTGGCTTTTGTCTGGCGTTTGACACAAGAATGCTGTTGAGTATGAGATTGGCGTGCGCACAAAGCCCGAAGTCGCGTTGTCTGGTAGAAACACCTTCTTCTTCTCTCCGGTGCCTGATTCTGGTTTGAGTGATTCGCGAACTCCTATCGCAGAATAAATGACATTGCGATCAACTGGTGGCAGCTCAGAATCGCTCTTGGAGAAGTCCTGCAAATGGCTGTCTATCAGCCGGTTAGACATCATCAGGGCTAGATACCAGGATGGATCAAAAGCCTGCTGCCACTTTTGCAGTTCGCTTATGGCGGCATCGAGGCTCTTTTTGACGAAAGGATACTTCCAATTATGATATTTCGTCTCCTTCGTCGTAGCACCAGCCGTTTTGGTGGTGGTGGCGGTGTCTCGCTTCTTCTCAAGGTTTTGCACTTCACCCACCGCAGCCTCCAACTTGATCTGCAGCACTCTGAGCGTCTGATCTTGCATGATCTTGAACTCTTCACCCTGTATGGTCTTGATCCTTTCGAGATATCGGAGTTGGGTCTGTATTCGGAACCAGCTGTTCCTCATCAATAGCACTCGCTCCTTGATCTCGTCCGAGGCATTTCGGTAGCTATTGTACAGGTCGACAAGGCGTTCGCCATATCTGAGACAAGTTTTAGTAGGAGGTTGCATTGAAAGTGAGACACTCACTTTATTGCCAGGTCAACAGTCGCGACGACTGCCAGGGCCACTTCAACCGACATTGCGAAGTCTTACGAGACTGTCGTGAGTCGACTTGAGGGTCGCGATCAACAAAGAAGAGTTATAGAAAGAAGCGAGTAACAGCAGATGCACTGTAGGGTACGGGCAAAGGGAATGCCTAGATTGGAGGGGTATTGTCAAGGATCAGACGAAACGGGTAGCGATAATCGTCAGTGGCTGAGAGTGAGGGGCCGACAAAGCTGCAAATAGACGCAGAACAGGCTGTGTATGACGGCGCAAGGCTGGTTAATATACATACGAGAAGAGGTACAGGGTCGATCTCTACCACCTATGCGCAGTTGGGGGGCGAATAGGCAGTGCCTGCCGTGCCACCTGGGTACATCGGCGGGGTAGGCTGGGGTTGGATCATGACGCTGCTGCTGCTTCCGAAATACATCACACCTCTCTCACCTTCCGCACGCAGCATTGCTCCAGCGCTGCTCGTATACCGGTTTTGTCGTGTGTTGTGTGTTGTGTTTAGTTCTTCCAAGGCCTTCGCTACTTCCCTCCCCTTTGACTGCCCCACTTTCCACGCATATCGGAGCTATGGAGCTAGTGCCGGAGTTAGTGGCCGATTCCAAACTGGACACGATCTTTAAGAAAGGATTCACGATCCATCATGTTCGGACGCCGGATACGACTCCTCTTCTCGGAAAGAATAAGAAGAAGCAGAAGTGGGAGCAGTCCAAAGAACTTGGTCGGGGATCGTTCGGGACTGTTTGGCTGCAGAAGCTGGTAGGAGGCGGCGACAAAGACACAGACAAACGAGCCGTCAAGCAAATTGAGAAGAGGTCTGCAGTCGACTACAGCCATGAGCTGGATGCGATAGCGAAATTCTCTCAGGACAAGGTGAGTAATTCCAATTCGGTTTCAAGCCACCGCCCAGCAGGTTATGAGGGGCTGACATGCCCATGAATACAGTTCAACTATTCGTTCGTCAAGTCGCTTGGATGGTACGAAGATGACAAACACGTATATATCTCGATGGAATATCTTCCCCACGGCGATCTAAGCCGCCATTTTGACGAGTTCGGCCCACTACTAGAGCATGAAGCCCAATGCGTTGCTCATCAGATATTAGACGGACTGAAGAGTATGCACGACCACGGCTTCGTTCATCGTGATCTGAAGCCACAAAATGTGCTGATCAAAGAGCGCAGCCCTAACTGGTGGGTCAAGCTTGGCGATTTTGGAGTCAGCAAGCGTATGCAGGACGCGGCTTCACTCAGTACATATACTGGTACAGATGGCTTCATGGCACCCGAAGTCATCATGAGAAAAGGTCACGTTAATTGGAAGGCCCTCGCTGGACGCAAATCATACACGGATGCCGTAGATATATGGGCTTTGGGTGCACTAGTTTTCCAGGCTCTCACTGGCAGCGAGCCTTTCGCAAAAGATCTGGGGTCCTACGTCGAGGGGAAAACGCCTTTCCCTTACCATGTGCTGCAAGCGCAAAGTATCTCACGGAAAGGATGCGACTTACTGGAGAGACTTTTGCAAGTCATTCCTGAGAACCGTCCCACAGCATCCGAAGCTCTCCAAGATCCCTGGCTTAAAGCACAAGAGGCTACTCAAAGAGACTCGATTGAATCGCGGAGGTAAGAGATCAGGCGTTCTTTCGTTTTAGAGAACCAACATGCTGACATCGCATAGACCAGCTTCTACACTACACGAACAAGGCAAGAACGCGACTAACTTTTTCCGTAACATGGCGCAGCAGACAGCGTCTACTGTCGCATCTGCGGCATCCCTGGCCTGGAGCGATGCGGAAAGGTCTACTATAGTGTTCAAAGCCCTCGACTCTGTCAGAACTGCAGCCAAAGATCGATTCCCCGCATCTTCACGACGCGGTGCCGATGCTGTAGATCTAGAGTCACACGGAAATGCTCTTGGTCTTACGACCCTAGTAGAGCAACCATCACCACCTGCCAAAGACTCATCTACTTTCGACCTAGCGACTGACAGTACGGTACAGAAGAAGCCTTCACAGTCTCAAGAGTCACTGGATGGCTCAACTCTGAACCAGGCCAATACCTCAACGCTCCCAGGAAGAGTGGAAAGTGTGAGAAGTCCCAGAAGTTCGGAAGAAGAGCGCCGATCCGGCAGCGCGACACCACCATATGCGACGAGATCAGTAACACTGCGCTCTGATCTGGACAGTACAGACTCCCTTCAAGAGACTGAAGAGTATTTCGATAGGCCGATAACCGTCGATGACTTCACTCTTTCACCTGGCACAACCCTATCAAATGCATCACCATCACAGCCAACATCAGACACATCCCCAAGGGCGCCTAGCGGCCATTGGACTAGGGCGATGCCGTTCTCTCAGTTGTCTTTAGACAGTGCCAGTGCCAGCCCCATGAGTCCGGCGTGGTCAAAAGATCCGTCCATTATTCGTCAAAAAGCCTGCACGCTGAGGCCTCTGGGCTTGCCAAACGACCTCACGCATACGATGGAGCCTGACGCATTGTAAGTGAGGCCTGGAACGAGAGATCTTTCTGTTAACATAAGTGTAGTGTCGTTATCGTACCAGGCACGGGTGATCCTGCCGTCGAGATTTGGAGTATAGATGGCTTTAGCGATGAGCCACTTGTGCGCGATCTCACCAAACACTACATGAATATACAAGTCCTCGTACTTGAACATGGCTTACCAGTCAATGGGAAAGACTTCAATCGGTGGACTCAAGTCAGGGACAGTTCGCACGCCATGATGCAGCTGATCTACGAATATCGCGAAGAAAATAATGTAAGTCGCCATGCTACAGAGGCCGGAGCCTTAATTGATGATAGACGAAGGCAATGTCCATACCCATGGTTTTTCTGGGCCACGGTATCGGAGGCATATTCATCAAAGATGTGAGTTTATTAAACCAAGGATCAAGAAGAGATGAAGCTGACGATGGCCAGTTCTTCTGGAAGTCTAGTAGTCCTGAGCTCCGAGGCTTTCCGTCCCAATGGCATCAGAATCTCGTCAACAACACAGTCGGCGTCATCTTTCTTGGAACACCCCATCTTACGTCCGAGAATATAGCAGATCATGAGAACATCATGGGCCTCGTGACAAGACCACCTACTTCGAGAAGGACAAAAAGCATCGATAGGAAGCTGCTGGATCTAGATCTCCAAAATGTGTATCTCCGCCTACTCTCTGAAGAGTTCGACACGTATATCCGTGCACACCGTCCTGACCTGCCTGTGTTATCAATTTGGGATGGCCGAGAGAGCAAGGCAATGCAAGTGGAAGAGCACAAGTTACTTGGACGAAGATGGAAAGCGGAAAAATATGTGGTATGTCATAAGAAGATTACACATCACACCACGAACAATGTATATTGGCCATATATGATTCTAACATATGCTATAGATCGTTACCTACGAATTAGCCAAGATTGGCTTGCCAAACGAACAGATGATGGTAGCCGACTGTGATCACTACGAGCTATGCACACATTACAATCCTGAGTTTCGCCAGAGGCTCATCGCCTTCTGTCAGGAGAAACTCCTAGAAGCGCATGGCAGAATGCTAGGAAGGCCAGGAAGCTCATCCGTCGCATCAACCGACGTTTTGGGCGAAGGGTCGAAAGTGCCCTCGCCTTGGTAATCTCGTCATCCATTTTACTTGCTGCGGACATGTATCGCCACCAACACTCACTATGTACAAATGCCCAATATCAATACGCTACGTCTCTCGCAACCACACGTATTCAATCTCGCCATGCACTGTGAAAGGGATGCGAAAAGGGGCGATTGCCACCTCCCACGTGCACTGATCATGCTCACATTGATCTTATGTCAGACTTTGGGCGAACACGGCAGTTAGCATGCCAACGGAGGAGAGCGGTTCGAAAAAGAATGAGGCTCCAGAGGAACGGAACTCCCAAAGGGACTACGCTATCGCGGGCAAATGGATGCCACATTGCGAAGGCAGCTTCCCGGGAGACGTTGCAGTGCGCGTCCAGCGCCTGTAAGAGCGAACGCGCATTCCCTTGCGGGGTTCGTCAGCCATTCATTGCAGCTGGAGCCGCTCAACCCAGCATGAACGACGCGGCTCAAGCACTGCTCCATGCACCCGCATTCAGCATCACTATTTATTGCCTCATCCCCTGTATTGGCTGACTGACCACAACGTCCCGATTGCGTGCATTGTGCGAGCTCCAACAGCGCCATTACCCCAAAAAGTAACACCGCAGAGATCGCGACCAGAGACAATCTTGCAAAACCCCAGTCACAGATCCCCCGAGATAAGCCAAAAAACCGTGGACGGCGCGAAGCCTCCCCATGTCAATCCAACGGCTTCTTCGGTCCTTCTCTCGGCGAGATCAGCAACCGTTTATCTGCTGATCATGAACGAAACGAGTGCTACACAGTCAGCCCTAAACAACCAGTGCGGGTGCCACCCCTCACGACTGCAACCGGTTTTGTGACTCTTCTCAACAAGTTCCAACGTGCTGGCCCTGTTGGGCGTTGTTGGGCATGATATGTAAGGATGCTCGTTGTTTGCTCGACCACATTGGGGCATCCACAAGCTTGGAATGGGAGATGAGGATGTCCCGGCATTACTCCAAGAGGCAATGGGGTATCTGATGGTATGTCGCACTGGTGCCCAATCATTTCTGCAAGCGTTTCGTTGGGGGAGACGCACGCGCAGGGTATCGATATCCAGCTCTCTCATCTAGGTGCCCAGATCGCTCCTGCACATCTTGCAGCATCGGAGTTGTTTCAAAGAGCAGACCAACGGCGCCGCTAAATGTTGCGTAGTGATCATCATGGCATCATTAAAGACTTTAATTACCTGCAGGATTGCGAGCTGTGCAGCATGGTGGGTGGTAAGGTTGACACGTAACTTGCGGATGTCCTGTCCAGACAAACGGTCCGCACCGAAGTGTTCGATCATGCAATGCCTGCAGTGGTCAAACTTTCGGCTTCGATCAAACCTACCGGACCAGACCCCTTGCAGCGATCGAGAGGACAGAATAGAGCTTCGTGGAGATAAGATTGCTGGCAGCTTCCTGATTGGTGTGTATATGCGAGAGCGTATTGCCGTGCAGCTCGCGGATGTTTCCTCATATCGACGCATCGTGAGCGGTGCAGCTTGGTGTTGCATAATACGATGTAGCGTGCCTAGATTTTAGGGCTGTCATCGAGATTCGTCGTGGCGTTGTAGCTTAGTACCGCACCACAGTCGTCCGAATCGGATGTTCTTCGTCTTTCGCCAAGCCGAAAATGATCGGTAGCAGACTACCATCGTCATCGGCCAACTGCTCCGCTGGAAGTGTGTGGATGTCATTGCTGAATGAGTCAGTTTCGCTCTGTCCGACCCAGCTCCCCGCAATTTCCACCTTCATCCCACGTGGCAAAGATGTCTGAAACAACCAAGTTTCCTAGTTAGTTCAAACCAACATGAAGAAATACACGGATGAACGTGGTGAGACCGTGATGAGCATCCAGGGCGGAAAGGCCCGCTAAGGCTGTCTCTTGATCCGCGCACACAACGTCAACCGCATAAGGGCCTTGGAGTAGAGGTAGTCGGGAAGACCTCGCGGATCCGTGTCTAGACGCCCTGAAGGATTTTTGAATACGGAGTGGCCCGCCTGGTGAAACAGCGTGTCCCTTGCGTTTGCGGTGCGGGCGTGAGCGAACCTCTGTGACGAGCTCACTTTTTTGGAGGGGCTGTGGACTGGTGGCTGAACAAACTTCGTCAGAAGGGCATGTTCCTGGGCTACTTAGTCTAGGCCGACATCTTCAACGGCGGAGCAGTAGTGAAGCAACGGTCATAGTACAGTAGTGAAAAGCTGACAGCTCAAGTGCGTGATCTTGCCGCGCTTGTACGTACGAATGCGGACTTGATGTCTGTCTCGAAAATTCGCCGGGTTTGGCAGATGTCTCCGATCTTGTTGAGTGGATTCGTCTATCCTGCTACACGAAGTTCTGCGCCAGGAAGGTTTCTAACGCACGTCATTCCGCAATGTATTGCACTTGCAGCACACGAGTCTGGTTCGACGTTAGAGACAGTGGAGCATGCAATTCAATGCGGCTACCAACTGGCAGTGGGCTGAAACAGTGCTGGTGCAAAGTCGTACCATACTGCAGGAAATTTCGTCGATAATCGAGAGTCCATTGTGCGAATAGGATTAATTCAACATTCGGATTATATCCCCGCCGGAGCTCATTCGTTCAAAAACCACGAGGCTGAACATCAGGGCGACAAAGTTAAGGATACAGCCGGTTAGTGAAACTGTTGAACACGAGAACGTAGCACATGGCTAGTCGCCTCCAGTAGATCCAGAAGGTATGAGGTAACTAGACAGTGACGTTGCAGGCGCCGCTGAGAGAAAGTCCAGCCCTCAGGCATCGTTGAGTCATTGACAGGGTGAGGGTGCTTTCTCAGTTGGGGTTACAGTATGACCTCCCGGGCAACTTTGGCAAGCCCATATCTTGGCCCAAACTGACAGCACAATCGAAAACTGACGGTGTGTGGTGGCGTTGTTCTACGGCAATGTTAGACGATCTATTGATGTGCTAGCAGCTAGCTGGCCAATCGCAATACGCCATGGCGGATGAAAGCCGTGATGTTTAAGGGTACCGACGGCGTGCTTGAAGCCACACGATAAAGAAACAGCGCCGCCGTTTGTGACGCATGATGGGTGAAGTGATGTTCCTGGATGTTGTGCCGAGGTGCAAGCGACGAGACAGGTAACGTCGTATGAAGCCAACAGCGGGAGTTACGGGAATGTCAGGTGCCACGAAACTGTGCAACAGACGATGTCCTTAGTTACAAGTCCGGCGAGTCGATAGTCGTGGGTGCCGTCCGCTTGAACGTCCGCCTACAGCGCCCAGGCAGGGTCATGGATGAAACATCGATTAATGCTCCGGATGCTACTGCAACGGGGCGAATAAGTCCTGCGCTGGAGTTAATCTCAGGAGAATAAAACTGCAGGTTGGGTGTGCAACCAAGTTCACGTGGCGCCCGCACTTACATTTTCGACTACAGCTGCGCGGGCCGGACCCCTCCACGACGCTTGACAAATGAGGACTCGACATTGGCCGAGGTAGCCCCGAAACAAGCTTTCCCTCTGGTCCCTGGGGAGGAGTTCGCCGCACACGATGTTCGCATTCATTGCGCTCCGCGGAAGATAGCCGCTTAGCGCATTGCTAGCAGGAAATATCCGTACGATCCGGATCTCCAGGATCGTCCAGGGACCTCATCTTCCGGTGTAGATCATCCCCGTCATGTGCACCCATTTGCGCACCTGTGCAGTGTGGAAGTAGGTCTAATGGAGCTTGCCGACCTGCGAAAATGCCCAACACGAGGAGTAAATGGATGCTGAGGGTGGATCTCGCCGCGGATAGCGCCAAGGTACACTATCAGTCAATAGAACATGTCGGGGGTGATCCTAGGTAGACTGAACGCCGGGAGGGCTTGATCGTCATGATGTTTCTCCCAGGTCGAAGGCATGCCGGCTTTCTCAACGTTAACGAAACAGGATCTGGACTTTGAGCATGCTGACTCAAGTTGGCGTTCGCGACAAGGAGACGTTGAGTCGCTTTTTCCTTTCCAACCGCGACGCCGTTCGGTGCCGGAACGGGCGATGAAAACCGAGGCTGATATCGACACGTGATACAGGCTACATGGAAGGATTATCGTGACGCCGCTGTGCATTTGCGCGTCGGTGTGATGGTCGAGCAGATGCTGCAGAATGTTACATGGCACCATCGCAGTCATCGTGTCCACTCCAAAAGTAGGATCGATGCGGTATTTGCGACTGAGCCGTGATCGTACCGTACGCAACAAGACCCTGCTGTGTGTTTAGCGCGTCGCGGTTGATGTGCAAAGACATCACATCATCCAAGTTGTGCTGATCGTAGCCGACTTTCGCCTACCCGCGCAACTGAAGTCACACTCGCTGCCACCTGCGCCTCGGGAACAATCCGGGGCAGGCGAGACGCTGGCGCAGACTCAATGAGCTATCCACAAGAGCCTGCCTCGAAAGCGACAAGGTACATGTCTTGTCATGACTTGACGATTCGTGGGCGCAGCTGAACTTCTGGTCATAGCAGTAAGAATAGCGCGGTTAGCAGTGGACGCGATAGGTCTCGTTGCGAGAAAATCAGACCATAGCGACACGAATGAGCACGTGTATTGGAGAGTAAAAAAACTAATCCAGGTCAGCGCTATTGCAATTGAAACGCGAACAGGACAAGGAGGACTAGGTTAGTACAGTCTACGATAACCTGATGACCTGATTCCAGGTTGAGAGTGGACTCACTGATCAACGACCGACTGCGAACGTGCGGCCTGAGTCGATGCTGGTTGTATATATGTCCGGGACCTATATTTGCTTTGTTTAAGAGCTTGCAAAGCAACGATGTTCCCAGTCTGAGCAATGCGTTGGAGGGGCGCGCCACAATTGGCGAACATGCGTCCCCCAGCTATCAATTGTCGGTGATAGACACTGGAGGCCAGCGGACAGCTAGCACATGTCTAGTCGATTCCTCTCGGGCGTGGCCAGAATGCAGTCGTCTCCTCAATGCGACCTCCTAGCATCTAGCGATAGCCGTTGAAACCTGGTTGCTGTCAGGCGCGGTGTCAGCAAGCCTCCAAAGAGAGCGATGCTAACGCACGGAGACAAGTGATGCCCACCCTAACCGAACGAGGATGATATCTGCAATGCCGCCCGGCCGAAAAGGGCGAAGTGCGTGACTTGCAGGACAGCACTGACTCGCGCCTCACAAGCCTGGCTGCGGACCGGAATTGATAGCGCCGTCCAGTGTCTGGCTAATCGGCACACCGCACATCATCGGCTATAGATGACGTTCCTGACTAGATGATAACTCACCTGGTGAGCTTGCAAGGGACGATCAAGGCTGAAGCGCACGTCTGGGGAGAGCAGACGCGGCTCTATCCCTGGCCCTCAGGGCAAGGATAGCGCGTCAGTCACCGAGGTGCCTCTGCAGTAGGCTATGCAGTTCTGTTGCTGCGAATGCACCAGGACCCGCTTGGTCGTCACGTATCGGCTGCATTGTCGTCATTGCCAGCCCCGCGTCAAACCGCCTGAAGACGTCTCCAAATGCAGTCGCATCGCATCGCAGTCGAAGCAGCGGATTCTGAGGCGTATGAATGGGTGGCAGCGGAAGCCGTGACCCCACAACTCCACGGTGGGTGCTTGTGTGGAAGAAAACATAGCTGCAAATCTCAGGCTTACGGTAGACGCATCTCACACAGACTATTGGAGAAGTTCGCAGGTCACGGCGTGCTGAGCGGTGCAATTTTTCAGATGGAGTGTGATGGGCGTGCATGATTCTCTCCAGGATGAGGGGAAGGACATCATACCGGCACGTGCACGCTAGGCTGCGTTCGGTCGTCACTTGATCAAGCGATGCCCTTCGCGGACGCAAGGCGAATGTGCGACGACTGAGCCATACCCAACGCAACGCGCGCGGAGATGCGCAATTCTCGGGAGATTTTTCATCGCCCTGGGTACCCCAACCGACGGTGGTGCGGCGTTGACGTTTGCATGGTCGCAGCGAACCTTTGATGTAGGGGTTGGTCGACAACAGCTGGGGCTGCTGGGCAGGGCCACAGAGCAGACGCGACCGTGTGAAACATAGCGCACCGTCCCGGATCCGCGATGATTAGACCAGTGTGCGTGGTCCTTGGCCACTCTGCTCATGACGCTTAGTCTCTTTCGGATTCGCATAATCGCATCCCAGTCGCCATGCTGGACGTCTGCGCTGTGCCTTGTTCCGGCTGCATCCTGCTCTCTTGGCCATCTCCGCACCGCTTCCTCAGCATCCGACCGACTTCGGGCCTGCTGAAGCCACGCGGAAGGCCCGCATTGCTCATGCTGACCCGATACTCCTCCTCAATGCATTCGGACGGCCGTTTCTGGGTCCAGGACGTTGCGGGATGAAAAGAGTTTCGCGTGCTGCCTCACCAGCGGCCGCCGTCCAGGAACATGAAGCTTACGCTGTCCTAACGTCAGGCCCTGGCAGCTGCGGAGTCATGGCGCACTAGTTTAGCTGGCAATGGTGCGGTGGGCGACGGTGGAGTGGGCGCAGGGAAGGCTGCTTGTGTGCGTTGATCGTCTCATGGGCCAGACCCACGAACTGGCGGATGGCTGGAGGCGAACATCCCCAGCAGGACTGCCTCACATGTCCAGTGTCTCCGTCCAGGGCCTAGCAGTGCGCGAGGCAGGGGGCGATCGCTGCGCTACTGTGGCCATCAACTGTCTGCCATCCTAACCAGGTAAAGCCTTCCTAGCGGCCAGTCTCGCAGTGTGTCATGGCCGCCGGAGACAAGCGTTTCCCTCCCAGGCACTCCATCACGACGTATTGCCTTCGTGCTCTGTCGCAAGTCGTGCATATTCCCTCACGCTTGACCTGCCCCATCCATCAGAGTCATTGCCAGGAGTCGCCAATTATCTCCGACAGCCCATCCTAGCTGTCATAGGCTGGATAGCGTCAAATCCCAAGGAGCCATGTCCATGTCCGCTGGCTGATGCCGCCGTTGCTACTATTACCTCCACTCCCTATTATCGTCCCAGGGCCTGCCTACCCTAACATCCTGGTTGCTTCGCAATTCGCCGACGCATCGATATTAACCCCCAATTATACATAGTTGTACCCGTTCCCTGGACCACTCTCTGGTACCTCCTGTCGGCGAGCTACATTCTCCGTATCGTTGTTTGCATCTGCAGCGCCAGTACGTGCACAGTCCCGCCCCTCTACCACCATGTGGCTTGGAGACTATCCAAACAATTTCTGACCCTTTATACAGTTCCTCCACTCCCGCTGCAACCCATCATAACGACCAACGCATAATTCTCCTCTCTGTAAGCGAGATCACAGACTGCAGTCGGCACAGCTATCCATCTGCATCGTCAACGCACCTGCCCCGCCTTTCGTCCCGCCCATCCAACATCATCAACACCGTTCGCATCCACTCTCGACAACACTCATTTATTGCAACATCGACACTGGTAAGTTCTTGTTCAATCAAGCTTGATTCCATGCGCTAACCAGCTACAGCGGATGATTTTGCTGTTATAAGTGCTTAACCAGCTTCTACTTTCCGGACCAGCTTCAATAAGCCAATCCATTAACGGAGTCGAAACTATCCAACACTACTTTTCCCCATGTTGCAAGGTATCCGGGCATCGACTCTGACGATGCCTCCCTTTGGACATGATATGTCCCTAGGTGGCGTGCAAAAGGTGGAGGGCTATGGAGACACAGATTCGTGGAACTGGCCTCAACAACCGACCGCTCAACAACCTGCGTACTCGAATATGTTCGATCCTTCCATGTACGCCAGCTTCACACCCTCGATGCAACAGCAAGTTCGTCAACCATCTCGCAATCAGTCTATCGCTACATCTCGCGTCCTCTCGACCGCAACTAGCACACCACCACCACCAAGGCCCCAGGTTACAGGTAACATGGTCAAAGCACAACCGGCTTTTAAGCCTACGTGGCAGGGATTCCTCGATACCACCAAAGATGCCATGACCGTTGTGGAGGCCGCACTTCAAGGCCGTCTCAGCCATATCAGCCGCAGGCCGCATGATAAGGAACGCGCAGAGATGCTCACTTCTGGAACCGTCTTGGTGTACGAGGAGAACGCTTCCGGTATCAAACGATGGACCGATGCTGTGCACTGGTCCCCAAGTCGGGTGATGAACAACTGCCTCATATATCGCCAGCTGGTGCGAGCTTTGAAGCCTGAAGAGAAGAAGTCGGCCCTCAACCCATCGTGCGGTACCAAGAGGAAGCGCAAGGAGAACAACGGCCCAATGAGGTCCAAGACTGGTGAAGTGTTGGAGAACTCCGAGGACGAATACGAGAACTCAGCCTTCGACGCGTCCCTGCCAGGCGATGTCGACTCCATGAACAAGGTTTACGCCAACTTCGCCCAAAGCTTGACGCCCGACCAACAGCGACGATTCTGTGGCTCCCTCATCGACAGCTATGAGTTCAAGGAGGGCGGTCTGATGAAGAAGACTATCTCAGTCAAGTACCAGGGTACCCACCACCACGTCATCTCCTACTACAGTCTCGAGGACGTCGTCAGCGGGAAGTTGAAGCGGCCATTCCAGGACCCAAAGCTAGCCGACATTCAGCCAAGACCGGAGCTTCTGAATGGCTGGAAGGTCAGTCTTGAAGATGAAGAGAGCAAAGACATGCCCCTGGTAGCTGGCTACCCACACCACATCCAGCCCAGCCATGTCCAGCACCACGTTCTTGGAGCTGTTACCCAGTCAATCGGCGCACAGGGCCAGCTCCAGACACATGCTCCTCTCCACCTAACAGTTCCCGACTACTGGCATGGGCCTCAGGTGTCCCAGTATGGCTCTAGTCACCACAGCCCCCAACATTATGCCGCGCCTCCATTCTCGGCCCACCAACCGGCACATCAATACTCCGTCCAGCAGCCTCCCTCGCAGCACTTCACGCATCCGCCATCTCCCCAGCAATATTCTTCCCCACATTCCGCAAGCTCGCAGTACTCCTCACACGCTGCTCCATCCTCGCACTATGCGCCGCAACCACAGTCTGCGCGTCACTACTCTTTCGACCCTCCGTCGGCCACATCAGCGACCTCGTATACTCAGCCCACCTCGGCATACCAGACGCCGCAACCAGCTCCGTACGCTCTACCTCAGTCCGCGGGTTTCGACGCTCATGCCTTGCCCTCCCAAGACTCGCCAGTCGGTCCTCATCACGCTCAGGTCCCCGGATCGCAACCCGACCAACAAAGGAGGGCTTCAGCGCCTGTGGCCGTGCAGCCATTCAACGCGCCGCAATTCCCTGCGGCTCCCCATCCTCACTCTTATTACGTGACGGACCAGAAGTACGCCCCCGAGCAAAAGTACACATCTAACGCGCCCCATGGTTATTAGGGTGCCGTCGCATTGCATCATTTCACACATTTATCGAGATATACCCACGATCTACAGAGCATATACGAGACATTCATGGAGGATGATTTGGTTGCGATACCCCCTTAGCGACATTTCCTTTGGCGAAGGCGGTATTTGTTCAATACCTGCATGTTGGCACCCCGCGGTAACTGGTTACCCACTTTCCTTATGGATACAGTCGGAGTTGGATCTTTCGCTCTCCTTGTTTATGTTACTGGAATTCTGTATACGTGTTTCATTCATTCTGTCTCTTGTGGTGGCTCTAATACCAAAAGCACCTTATTTCCTCTATTCCGCATGGTCGTCTACGATACCTAGTCGCACTGCATTGCATGAATCTCTTCTTGTTCGCGTTGTTCTGCTTCTCCATTACCGCCATACCCTTGTACAACTATAACCCGATGCATGTAGCTAGTGCTCCATAGTAGCAACCACTTAACCCTAAACACTGCGGATACGCGCGACGAATCAAATAAATCAATAACATTATCCAACACTGTGCTTCAATGACCTCACTCAACAAATCGCATGCATCCACCCGGTGCATTATCATACGTTGTTCTCAACGGTTCGGCTTGGGCTGCGCAATCGTACGACTATTCCTGCAAACCTAACCTCGAAACACGATAACTACATGGCTATCCTAGAAATCGACTTCTTAACGACCCGAACATGGAATTCTCACCTCAAGAATGATCACAAAATCATCACTACGCCGCATTCCTACGCTAAAAGACACGGCATAACATCACATGCCGCTGCGCAGTCCAACCCAGCTCGCCGGGGAACCCTCCGTTAATGAATAACGACCATCATCACATCATCGCTATCACATCTCGACTAGCCGGTGCCGCAACGCCCCGTCTGCCGTTATCATTATCTGCATTGCACATCGATGAAAGGATCTCGATTCGCGAGCTGCGGTAGCCGGGCCAATCAGTAGCGAACCTTGGAAGCGAGCAGCAAGGGCCATTGTGGGTTAACAAAGGGATTACTGAACCTGGCATTCTGTGCGAGAATGCTGTGCAGGACGGGGTGGCTTGGAATAGATCCGAGTGGGATCTTGATCCTTAGGACGGGTAAATGTATATACATTGAGGGAAGATGGCGCGGGTTGTTGGAAGGGAGGAGTTGGACGCCTATGTGCTAGTGCTTGGCAATGGCAGTTGAGACGTAAATTGTTCGTGCCGGCGCATCGCTGCGAGTCACCTTTGTGGGTAGACTTCCTATTCGTCGGATCTTTATCCCGCCTATGGAGATGGAAGTTTGCGTTGCATAGAGCTGGAGGGCGACTCGAGGGTGCGATACGAAGGCCGGCGAGTAATGGGGACTCCGCTTCGGGACTTTGCATTCCTCTATTGAGATCGCCATGAAACATCTTGCTTTAACGGGCATCGTGGAGACGAATACGAAGAGTTTCTTTTCACAAAGTACCGTACCTAGCCCTACAGAGTACCGTAGGAAACCGGCTTCGTGTCTTTGGTGATGCCCAGATGTGATGGCCAAGGGCTGATCAGTGATACCTCGCATGATTGAGGAAGTTTCAACAAAGTCAAACCGGATTTCTGGCAACACTGTTACACTTGTCATTGACCGACAATTTGTAAAATGAGGATGACTATACATCTAATGGATCTCGGTGGTTTCGCGGAAATGTCATTCCGCACCTGGGTCCCGACCGGCTCCCGAGTCATAGTATACGTTGTAAAGATAGGAGCTACTCAGTATACTTGTCACTCAAGGGAAGTATCGGACGCAGTGGTGTATGATGCATGATGCATGAAGTATGTGAGTCGTTGTCGTGCGTGAGTCGTACAGTAGTACGATCAACGTGCTATCTTGAGGAGCCGCTTCGCGTGCGCGGGCGCGGCTGCCATCTCGCTTGTTCCTCCCTGCCACCCATTTTTCCCCACCATCCCATTTCTCTTCATCGTGTCATCACCGAAAACCATCGGGGAAAGCCTCCACAGGCCCGTTACCGCTTGTTGCGCGTTCGAAACACTTGTCTTCAATTCATGCATCCTTTACAGGGTGCTTCCACTGCTGGTACGACACGTAAGCCTGGAAACCGGAGATCCCGAGACCTAGGATTCCAATGATTACCGCGATGAAGACCCCGATCATCGTTGCCATCAACATATATCTTCCGCCGCTCTTTCGCTCAAACCAGCTCTCCAATCGAGTACGAGGTTTTGGATTCTGCAGTTCCTCGTAGAGCTCCACCAGTCGGTTGCCAAAGTATGGATACGATAGTAACGTGTCGTTATGCCCATAATGATCCCAGGATTCGAATCTCAGGAGATCATCGTCGAAACCGTGTTTCGCAATAAGCGACGACAGAAGCGCCTGTGACTCACGATCTGAGGGAAACAAGACGTTATGTATGGTGTCGAACACCTCCAAGATGAGCTGTCGCGGTAGCATACACGCTGTCGGTTGACTTCCAGATACTAACAGAGCTTCTTTCAGCATCGCCGTACAGTGGAAGATCTTCAGTACACCTCTTCCACGATCTAGTAGTAGATGACTTCGCAGATCGGTTGTTGCTTCTAGGCCAACTTCAAGCATCTTCCGCAGCTGCTTCGCACTCACAGCAGCGGCTACGCTTGGCCAGTCAACTCTTTCCTTCCCGGATGCGATCGAAGAACTGGGCCTTTTTGGAAAGGCTTCTAGAAGAAAGTCATGCGCTGACACTGTATCTCGCCATGGCAGTGATGAGCTACCTTCCTCCAGAAGATTAGCATGCTCGCGCGTAATCCCGCAATCAACCAAGAACAATATGCTGGCTGCAAGATCCACAGCGCGATGTTGATCCGATATAGCAGGAACTTCTGCATCGCTGGTTCGCTGCCCCACAAAATGGTGCTGGATCAACTGTTCTCGCGTGCTATGAGGCTGACTTTGGATAAGCTGAATCAGGTCCAAAAGGTCGCCGTGCGACCTCAATGCTGGGTGCGGAGTGTATAGCTCAGGTACGTATGTTGCCGTCAAGGTTTTGTAACGAGCCCAAAAAGCAGCCTGTCGCTTCGCTCGGCCCCAGGAACATTGCGCGTCGAAACATGTCGGTTCTCCTTTACAACGGCCACACAGCCGCCACCCCCACAAACACCGGCCCAATTCCTGCAAATCACTGTCGGTCGTAAATCGCAAGGGGAAAAAGTCGACTCCCTCAGCCATATGATGATGTAAGCAAAGACGAACGAGAGCTTGGCTTGAAGCACTCAGCTATGCTTGCTCGAAGGCAGTATTATGCGCTTATATGTACTCACGCTGCGTGGCGGACGATGCATAGCCTAAGGTCAGTGGCTGCAGCTTCATTGGGCGTTGAATCCGCAACGTGCATACTCGTCCTGAGCGCGCCCAATCATCAAGCGGCGCCCATTCGAGTAGCTGATACGCATGCACACAGCCCACGGTTGATCTTTCCGGCTCACCGGTCGCGACGCAGATGTGCGGAGTATGCGGCCTTCTCGTACCGCCTCATAAGATCATTCTCACGCCGGTTATCACCACATATCGAAATTTCCACGCCTGGAATGCTCACGCCGACAACATGGAGACCCCGCGGCCCACACCACCTCAATCGCAAGTTCTGAAGAATGATTCTGCTACAGATTCTGGCTACAGAAGCCCACCAGGAAGCCCTAGTGCTCTGTCAGCCCAAGCGGTAGCGCCCACCCCGAATAGCTCCGCTTCGACGATGCCTCCTCAACAACCCCGTATTGTATCAGAAGCAGGATCTCTTCATTCTCATACAATTCACGGCATGCACATATTCCAACGGACGGTAAGCGAAGAGGTACAGAGCCGTTTTGAGGACGTCATGAATCGCCTTTCTGGCCCTTTGGCTACCTATCTGCGCAGAAGTCGGCATGAGCATCGACCCACGGCTATTCGGCTGATGTTTCTGGGACACGAACAGAGCTCATCTCGGCCTTGGATCGTTGTGCTATGTCCAGAGCTTGTTAGAAAGAGAGCGGAGAAGTTCTTTAAGCAAGACATGGCCCAACGTCTATGCCAATCTGACGAACCCGGCCGTGAAAGCTTCCAGGTGGTGGTGGTCGGTCATGCGCCTCGGCCTAAGGCTGACGAATATGCTAGCCGTGTGGGAACACCCTCAGGTCTTTCAACTGCCGACCACGACAGCACTTCGCACGGCTTCCAGTCCTCGTCCAAGGTTGACATAAAGCATGAAGGCATCTCATCTTCGGCTGCGATAGGAGGATACATTCTAGTCACCAACTTGGACGGCACAGAGACCACTTATGGCTTGACAGCGGGCCATGTACTCCCGCAGACAGCGATTGATACTCCATTGTCAGACGACCAATGGGATGGATCGATGCCCTCTCCAGATTCAAGTGATTCGGAAGATGATCTCACCAGCATCCCAGAGTACAGCGCCAAAGGTCGTGGCCAGAGTCTTCTCGAAAGCTTCATTGGACCCAGAGGTGAACCAGCGTGGACGGGCATGATATTAGCGGAGGCTACGTTTTCTCGTGAGGCCCGAGACAGAGATTGGGCACTGATCGAACGCATTCGTGCTAATGAGGTTGCATCGCTCTACACCGCAATCAGATATAGATCGGTCGTGCTCGGTACGATAGGAGACATGCACCTACAGCCGGCTCAGATACGTTTCAATGAAGGGCATGTGCTTCAGTGCACGATTTCCCGGCATATCTCAATCATTTTGACGCCGTCGGGCCACAACTTCGTTTCGGCACACATACTCACACTAGGTAATGACTCCGCATGTAAGCTACCAAAAGCTTTGCTGACGTTCTGTTCCAAACAGATCCCTCTGAAAGTATACAAGACGGTGCATCTGGTACATGGGTCACTTCCGGTTGGACCCGAAGTCTTGGTCGTCGGATAGGTGGACCCAGTGAGCCCATATCGGCCTACGGCCAGGTAGTGGCTGATGACATCTTTGGCGACGTTTATATGATTCCGCTGAGCGATATAATCGACGACATCAAGGTTCTAACGAGAGCTGCAGCGATAAGGCTGCCAGAGTCTCTTATGGAACTTGAGCATATGCTTTCGAAGAAACGAGGTAGAGAAGAGGCGGATCAAGTAGGCAGCGAAGAGGCAAGCTCGGTGCCTGAGACTCATACAAGCACACATGACAAGGTGTCACGGATGAAAGCTCGTTCTGTCACGAATGACATAATCGACTACCCTCTCATACTCGATTCTGACGTGCCGACAAATTTTACTGACGCAATAGCACATTACAACGCTCTCCAGAGCGAGTCGCCCTGGAGAAATCGAGTAGCATCAACAAGCCATTTCGAGGATGATGACAATGCCGAGGAAGAAGACGAGGTTGCGCATGGCGACGTCGATGCTGCAGAAGAAGAGAACGACGACGACAGCACATCAGATGTCGGACATGGAGCACCTGAGACGAAGATAGAACCGTGGTGGACATCTGAGGAGGATAGGTGTCTAAAAAGAATGAGGAGCGACGGGGCTTCATGGAGTCGGATCATGGAGGAGTTTCCGAACAGGGTCGAACGAAAGGTGAAGGAACACTGGTACAAAGATCTGCGTCATGGAGCCAATGGGGAGAAGCCCTCAGCGACAACATCCACGCGCGCTGGATATGGCAGATGATGGGCATAGCAGGGAAACAGGCAATATCTCATACATGATGGAGGGATGTTCCAGTATCTAGTTGCGTTACTTCAATTGATAGGCTGCTTCCCAATGTGGACAGTTACGTGAGGTAGTGCAGGGGTTGGGAAGTGGCTGGGAGGCTGAACGTCGCTTACGTCACAGCAACTTCCAACGCGCGAACGAGGCCCTGAGGTAGACACGACTGTCCTCATCAAACGAACCTCACTCTATCTTTCTTTCAGTCGGCGGCAATAGGTCTAACTTGAGAGCGATATCAGAAAAGTCGCAATCGAACAAGTGCGCACATCCAAGCCATCGCAGACATGCCGCCAAAACGCCAAAAGACCTCTGATTCGGCGTCGACACCCGATCCCAAGAGGCGTGTCACGCGCTCATCTGCTAGAACAAACACAAGAGATGCGGAGGACTTACCAGACTCACCAATCGACTCGCCCGAGGCCGAACCAACCGTGTCGAAAGAAACGCGCGCGCCCAAGCCTAAGAAGCGTTCACAAAAGGATGCGGAACCAGAGCCAGACGCGCAGCCCGATGAAGAGAAAGACCAAGAACCTCAGAATCGTACAAACCTCACCATCACGCACGACCTCGTCAAGAAACCAATCGAATGCCACCAATACACTCCAACATCATCGTCATCCAGCCCATCACCAACCCTAATATTCACTCACGGCGCGGGCGGCACACTCTCCGCCGACGCCGTAGTAAACTTCTGCACCGGATACTCTTCTTCTCTCCCCATTCTCGCTTTCCAAGGCTCCATGAACCTCAAAGCGCGGACCAAGGGCTTCCACGCATGTATTGATGAGCTGAACTCCAGTCAATCGACTGCACTAAAGGGAGCAAAAGAGAACACGGCTGGATCAAAAACACTGTTACTAGGCGGACGAAGTATGGGTGCGCGCGCTGCTGTCATCGCTGCTACCGAACATCTCGCCTCGCTAGACGACAAAGAAGCAGAAGCGTTGAACTTACAGCTCATACTCGTTTCCTACCCACTCTTCGGCCCAAAAGAAGATCTGCGCGACCAAATCCTGCTCGATCTACCGAAGACTGTCCGCATACTCTTCATCAGTGGCGACGAAGACGCCATGTGTCCCATCGATACGCTGAACGAAACGAGGGATAAGCTGACGGCGAAATCGCAGCTTGTCGTTGTAACCGATGCGAATCATGGGATGAATGTCGTACCGGCTAGTAGGACGCAAAGAGTGGGAGAAGAGACAGGACGATGGGCAGCGCGATGGGTGCAAGGGGAACCTATGGATGATGAGACATACATCGATGAGCTGGAGGGCGAAGAACCTTGGAAGTAGTAGGAGAATGAGTATACAACAATACCATCCCTCCCATCTCTTCCCCTCCCTCAACCTAACCAACGTTCACACACCCCCCTCCCCCTCTCAGCACCCCCCCTCCCCCTCCCCCGCGTCCTCCCATTCACCCTCCACCTCATCACACACCCGTCTAGCCTCTTCCCTCTCCCTCTCAACCTTAACGCCGTCTATCCACCTCATCAAATCCCTCTGCGTCTCCACCGCTCTGTCCCGCCGCTCAAACAAGTTTTCGATATGCTGAAGCTGGAGGACGCGCTGTGCTATTCCATGTGCGATGCTGAGGGCTGATGATGCCTTGTCCACGAATTGCAAAATATCAGGGTTGAGTAGCCGGGCTTCGGTGTGGATGCAGGGGGTGGGGATGAAGCGGCGGGTACGGAGACGGGGACGCTGTGCGGAGGTGGGGTGGGTGGGTGGCATTGTGGGGGTTTGGGGTGTAACTTGGGGTTGTCTGAGACGAAGTGCGAAGGTTGGAGGGGATGGAGTAGTCTGGTGTTGGATGTTTCTGGATGTGGGTGAGGGATAGCTGAGTTCTAGTGTGGATTGGGGATCGATGCAGGCTGGTTGTGGATAAAAAGGGAAAAGTCGAAGCTAAAACTTGGGATCGTGGTGGTTGTGTGCTGGTGGATGTCTCATGCCAACCATGGATTCGTTGTTGCATGTGATGGGATGAACAACTTCGCGCTTTAGATTGGACAGTAACGTATTCACGAAACGTCTCCTAGAGCCACAGGCGAGACATGCATTCAAGATGTCGCAACGCGCTCCGCAGCATCTCCATCCTTTTGCGCCTCGCTTTCCTCTTCACCGTCCTGCCCAACTTCAGACCCCTTACTCTTAAACACTTTGAACTCCTTACTAACAATATCCCCCGTCCCATCACCCACCCTCCTCACCTCCACAACCCCACTCTTCTTCCTCAGCACAATACTCCAAACACCCTCCCCCACCACAACCCCTTTCAGCCATCCCAGGAACTCCGTCGCGAAATTAATACACACATTGCCATCCCAGCAATTCGTGCCCTGACGTACCATACCCGGTATCTCATGCGTATTAAACGTCTGCAGACTTCTCAAAATGCCAGCTTTACTCCGAAAGCCCACGGTGATTTTAGGTACGCCGAGCAAGAAAGACTGGGCCCAGAATTTGAGGAGCTTGCGTTCGAATTTGAGGATGTCGCGGTGTTGTTGTTGGCGAGGGGGAGGGAGCTCTTCGCTTGTTTTGAGTTCGACCCATTGTACCTGCTCATCCGGGTTCGTGGGTTTGGGTGCAAGAAGGCCGTCGACTTCACCGCCTAGGATCAAGCTATGAGGTCCGAAGGATGTGTGAACGATGGAGCAGTGTTGCGCGTGGTTCGATACGACGCCTTTCTGGGACCGCTCGATCTCTGCTCGTGGTGTGTTTTGAGGTAGGGTGGGTATGAGTGCGAGTTTCTCAAATTTGTAACCCCAGTATGTCATCATTTCGCGCGATTGCTGGTCGGGGTGCTGGTGACGGGGAGGTGGGCGCGTGCTTTCTGCTGCGCGGTCGGCGGCTCGGGAGGGGAAGTCTTCTTCGATGTAGATTGTGTTGTTGTGGCGGGTTGCGAACATGCTGAATTCGGCGAAGTTGTCGAAGGGGGCGGTCATGATCTGGGTGTTGTTAGGAATTGATCTTGAGGAAAAGCAGCAGCAAGGTAAGAAAGCTGGATTCGCTTACCTTACTATGTCTTGTGCCGGCCTGCTTCAACATACCTTGGTCATCATGCCTCGCCAGGTCATGAAGTCGGCTTTAACTTCCTCCTTGCCCGTCTTGTCTTCCATGAGCGCCCTCAGCAGACTGTCCAGATGGGGATCTTCCTTGTCTTCATAGTGTTTGAACGTCTCGAAGCCGTCCTTCAGATCTGCGCCCATTGGAGGTGGTATGTAGTAGTTGATGCCCGACTCATCATGCTGGTACTCGTGGTTGTCGTCGTATGAGAAATGTGCGACTTCGCGAGGGCGCTTTATCTTGGCCGACGCACCGCGGAAGCGGTTGACAGGCTGTATCGAGAACCGATGAACTGGCGTATCAGGCCCCGGAGCCGCGCTCTTAGCAGTCGGCATGTCTGTATTCGTCGCCGTAGTCGAGGCTGGAGCAGCTGCTTTCGGAGGCGCGCGAGTTCTGGGTCGTTTCCGAGGCGGCGATCGGTCCTTCGTGTCCGCCGGTGGGCTTGGCGATTGCGCAGGAAGATCCGTAGAAGCCATGATGTAGTTGTTTGCTGTGGGTGTCACGAAGACGCGCCTCAGGTTTCGCCGCGGGAGTGTCGCAATGCCAAACCCCAGCCGCCCCCACCAAACCCTTGTACCTGACTAGCTACGGCGCGCCATTCATCCCACCAAACCCAAAACACCATCGACATCCAACCTCACTCAACATCCCGCCCTACACCTCTCCGAACAAAATACCTGTTCAACCCCATACCCCCATACAACCAAACCACCATGGACAACCGCGCAATCCGCCTCCCCCCAACAACCCGCCGCAACATCTTCGCCGCCCACACCGCCCAACAACAACAGGCACAACCGCAACAACAACCCGCGCGACGCCAGAACCAAGCCGCACCCTCCATCCGCCCCGACAGCCGCGAAATAGAACAAGACATCTTCATGCAACCCACCGAAGACGAGTTCGTCGAGCGCGACGACATCGGTGAATACATTGTCAAAGCGCCGGCGCCTGTGTACAGGGAAATGGGTGTGGGCAGTGAGGGGGATGAGGAGGGTGGTATGTTGATCCCACTCCCATTCCCATTCTCCGATCGAGAAGACGGAGACTGGTGTGAAATGGGTATAGGAAATGCTGACATGTGCATGTGAACAGAGCAAGAAAACGAAATGATACAACTCTACGGCAAGACAAACGCACAGTGGGATGCTGTTGCTGTGGAAGAAGAGATTCGGGCTGCGTTGAAGAGTAGTCTGAAGAAGAAGGTGGCTAGTTTGGAGGATGATAGGTGGATGTTTGAGGGGGACGGGGAGGGTAGGAAGTAAGCTGGGGTCTTCTTGGACATGGGCATGCGGATTTGGGGGTTTGAGGGAACACGGAGGCGTTTGGATTGTGATACCCTGGTATCTGGTTGTTGGAATTGAAGTTGCTCTGAAATGGACTGATATCTTTCGAATCGTTAAGTGAGGCCTGTATGCCTTCGATGTATTCTTATGTAATAGAAGTTTGTGGATCGTGCCGCGGGGAGGTAGTCAGTGTGAGGTTCGAGGAGCTTCGTAGGACTATGAAGCATGTAGCCGAAGACATGGTGTCCTCAGACTGGTGTTCTCGAGTGTGTCAATGGTACATGATGACTACGTAGCATCCGACAACAAGCAATAGTCCAACGCAAAAACATTGAATACATCCCAGGTACAAGATATCAATGACAAGTCAAAATGCAAGAGTAATCAAGTTCATTCGCGGACTTACGCTCATCATAGCTGCCGCATCTACTAACCCCCCCTCCTCAATCCCACCACCAGCCTAAACGCCCACCAAAAAAACAGAACCTGGGTATCAAAACACATTCCTAAACGCCTCTTCCCCTCTCGCGCCCGCCCGCCCACCAATGCCGCCCGAAACTCCGCAAAACCTGAAGCCGAATTAGTAAAACCGCACCAATTCATGACACCCACAATGAAACTTACCACTCAAACCGCATCCTCATACTCATCCCCACCATACAGCCTGCCCGCCCAATTGACCGCAGCCAACACCACCAAAACCCCTTTGTTCAGCTCCTCGAGCTCCGCCTCCTCCTCCTCGCCCAGCGTCTCCTCCAGGTGCTGGTACATCTCGATGCGCTCGTACAGCTTGCTCGCCATCTCCTCGAGGCCGCGGAAGAACCAGTAGAGGCGCTTCTGCGCCACGGAGTCGGAGGCGGGCGGTAGGTGCGGGAACTCCGCGAGGGAGGGGACGTGGAGGTTGGAGAGGTTGATGGTGAAGTTTTCCATCTTTGGTTGATAGAGATGCGGGGGTGAGGAGGGAGGTGGGTTTGTAGTGGTAGTAGTAGTGGTGGTGGTAGTAGTAATTGAGCTTGTTGTGATGATGGTGATGGGCTTGTTGGTGCTGGTTTGGGGTGTTGGGGAAGCTGGTTTTCGAGCTTTTATGTGGGCGATTTGGGGGTGCCAAGACTGCGTTTGGCGACGGTCTGGCTTCGCTATTGTTGAGCGCTTTACGCGTAGTGACGGTGACGGCGGTATTCAGCGAGGCTGGGAGGACTGCCTGCTCCTATTGAGAGGGAGGCGAGCTAATGTTTTGGTGTAGGATATCCGAAGTGGGGTATGCGTCGACGAGGGTGAAGTACATACTTTACCCCGACGCCCTCATTATGGCGACGCCTTTCGACGAGCGCTTACACAGTGCGATGTAGCTACCGCCCTCCCCCGAGACACCGCCGTCTTCCTCCTAACCTACGATCGTATACGCCTCAAGCCGCTGCGACGAGCGCCCCGACCGTACGACGAGACCGAGTATACAAGGTGGAGGCACAACAGGGACATGTGGAGGCACACAATGGGAAGGAGACTATACGGCGAGACAATGGGGAGGTTCTTGTACTCAATTACCAGCCCTTGGGTTGGGGGTATGTCGCAGTCGAGTCGGACAGCGGAGGAGGCAGCGCCCTGTCCGCCAGCGACGAGGCTGACAATCCTTCTTGCCTTGCGCCCTGACGCCAATGGCAGCAGCTCTAGGCTATCGTGCGACGGACGGCGTAGTCGGACTGATACTGAAGTTGAGGAGAGGCGGAGATGGTTGACGGACAATGGACAACAGACATGGCAGGCGCAACTCAACTGGAAAAGGGGCAGTCCAGTAGCTACAGGCCAGGGCCAATTCCTGATCTCCGCGTACTTGCTGGCTTCCCGAGTCGCATAGTCTCCTGATGAGGGTGGTGATGGTCCCGTCGCGCGGTTTCCCTGACCTGCCTTGTGGAGTTGGGCACTTGGTCGCGGACAGCCAACATGACGGAATTGGTCTGAGGGAAAGGGGCAATGCAGTAGCTACAGACCTGGAGTAGAAGACGTTCCCGATGTACTTTTTGAAGTCGCTCGTGCCAGCCTGCCGCAAAGGTCGTGATGTTCTCGTTGCGCGCTCTGCCAGGCCGCCAGACCCTGGACCTTGAAGGGGCCATTCGCGCAGCCTCGCGACGAGCAGTCACAAGTTTGTCATGCAATGTTCTTGAGTGACTTGATGTTTCTTGCGATGCCAAAGTAGAGCCTGAAGTTGTTCACGTCCGCCCAGGCCGCTCGTTTCGTTGTCGCGGATGTCGCGAGGGCCCCGAGGCCTCCTTTTCGCAGAGCATGTTGAGGGTCGCCATTCGAGCAGCGCTTTGCTCGTGAATGTCCAGTGAATGTTACCGCTCAGTCTGCGTGCCCGGATCTTGCTCTGCCCCTTGTTGTCGTCGCTCCTGCCGTGAGTCGCGAGCCTGTAGCCCCCGCCCTTGAGGCAGTCGCGGACCGCTTTCTACAGCAGAGCCCACATGTAGTGCTGAGTTTCTGCTGACAAGCTCGAGGTCGCCTTGGAGACTTTTTGTTCCTGACAGTGCAAGTGACGATGTCTGCGCCCCCTTGAAGCTGGCCGCAATCCTGGAGTCGTGGACTGGCAGGCTCCGCCCCTTTAGCCGTCACGAGGCGCGCTCGAGAGCACAGGTTACTACGTAATGCGGAGTTCTTCTTGATGATCCTCTCGTTGGGCTTAACGTCGTCTTCAATCTCGGAGATGCAATCGATCACGTCCGCATCCCCCGCGAAGCTGTCTGCACGCCTGGAGTTGCGAATGGTAGCTCCTGCCGTTTTGACAGCCACGAAGCGCGCTCAGGAGCAGCTGTCACCACAGAATGCTGAGTCTCTACTGATAATTTTCGTGCTCTTCCCGTGGCGGTCTTCAATCCCAATCATGCAAATTGTCATGCCCGCGCCCCTGTTAAGCTGTTCGCATGCTTGGAATCGCGCCTGCCTGTCCAGTGGGCTCAGCACCATCCCCGCGGCCTCTGGGTTCACAAGAAGCTGCTGAATATCAGGGGTGAGGTTATGTTGCCCAAGAAGCTGGTTCCCGATGCCACGTTTTCTGGGGTCTCACCGTCTCCACGATGTTCAGCTTTGGAGTTGTTCTCCGCCCCGCTTCAGCGTGCCTTCCTAGAACGACCGTGTTTGTTTCCTGCCTGCCACAAGCAGCCGCTGCTGCCTCAACAAACAGAATGACGCGGAGAAGCTTACGCGTCTGGAAATCATGCTCTTGATCGCCACCCGCTCGTTGCACACGCTTCCAGCTGACAATGTGCATGTGCCGGCCTCATGAGCTCCCCGCGGGCATCGTGAGATCCACCAACACGCTTCCAAGGCGTGTCTGACGATGTTCTCCAGCTTTCGGTCAATGAAATCTGGCAATTTCTCTCACTTCCACGTGGATGAGAGGGAGATTTGGCAATGCCACGTAGACATTTAAGCAGCTCACAGCACTCCTATCCATCTTCCAACTCGCTGCACAGGCTTCTTCTTGCACCATTCTCACGCACTTTCACATCTCCGGCGCTCCTTCACGCTCCTGCTACTCCTGTCGTCCTGCCGCTCCGGTGCCCGCTATTACGCGGCCAGACGTCCTGGACGACGCTAGAACCGTTGAGTGGGTCCTCGAGATAACGTGCAAAAGCGGTTGAGGGATGGAACTTCAACCTCAGGCTTCGTCTTGCAGCTGCGATGCATCACCAACTCCATTGATGCCTCGTATGCCTGAAAAACAGAAGTTGTAGAGCTCGCCGAGCGCTATCTCCTCATGCTCGTCTGGCCCCGTCCGGTTGGTGGTTCTCCTGGAGTTGTGGGATATCCGAATCGCTTCCTTCAAGTTCCTCCGCCAGGCCTCGCCGCGACTTCCTCACCACGACCTTCTCTCTGACTCTTTTGCTCCCAATCCGAACGGTGAGTTCTCTGGCCTCAGATACTGCCGTCACCTGACCTCCGGAGCTTCGGCGCTAGTGCCAGTATATAAACAGCCTTTCCCCCGCGCCTTCCATCTCTTGCCCACTCACACCCACCCAAATCCCCATCCACACCTGATATTGACAGACTCCTTGCTTGAGCTTTGCCAATCATCCATCTCTTGCCTTCATTACATCCACCTCTTGTACAATACCAAGACCCTTCATCGACACCTCAAGATGTCTCACCCTTCACCAAACTCCTCGTCGGCCAACGGTCCTCCCTCATCCCCCTTCGAGGGCACCAACCCGACTGTATACTCTCCGGATGTCGAGCGCAAGCCTCACCACCGTCGTCAACTGACCGCAATCCCTATCGGCAAGCAGGCTGCCAAGAAATTTCTTCCTGAGCCGCCGGCGTATGTCGAGGGTGCCTTCGTCGATGAGCTTGATGAGTTCGTCAACACCTTCGTCTCTCGGTACTTGTACGTCGAAGGCGGCCATGATGCAGAGCATCTCAAGTTCCTGGTGCAGAACCAGATGAAGCGCGTAAGTGTCGTCCCGTTCCTCCACCATGCTTCACACTAACCTCTTGTAGTACGACTGCTTCAAGCACTCGGCCATCTTCCTCCAAGACCCTCACGCCGCTATCTTCATTCGATTCGACAGCCTTTCCGACGCCATCGAAGCTCGGGACCTACTCATCCAGGCCGGCTTCGCCACCCATTACGCCACTATGGACGACCTCGCGCGCTCCATGCCCAAGGACATCCGCGATATCCAACCGTTCGAAGGCCAGATGTTCTTGTCAATGTTCATCGATGCGAACCCGGAGCACGCTGTGTGGGAGTTCACCGCCGAGGACTACGAGGACATCAAGAACCAAGTCGACATCATCGCCAGGGAGTTCGGTATTGTTCGCAACGTCGTCCACGTCGACACTGTTCACGATGAGATGCGACTGATCTTCCGGATCGAGTTCGATTCCATCGATGCCGCACAGCGCGCCATCCAGTCTCTTCGCCGCACGCCTGTCTATGGCTTCGGTGCTGATGTAAGCACCTCACTTCCAACTCTTCTGTTCTTGCTAACCTTCTCACAGAGATCGTACTTCTGGTCCACCATCAACGTCGGTGACTGGGTCGATGAGCGTCCGCTGGGCTCTCACCGCTTCCAACATCGCGGCGATACTCGTCGCCCGTACCGCGGTCAATTCCGCAACGAAGACCCCCATGATGAGCATAACCGTGTCCGTCGTGAGCGCATCCTCGACGGCAGCGATGTTCGCACCACGGTCATGCTCCGCAACATCCCGGCAAATTGCGACTGGGTAAGTCCTTCCTTCCACGTCTGTCCCGAAGCCTTGCTAACTCTTTTGACAGATGACGCTCAAGAACATCCTGGATCAGATCTGCTTCGGCACTTACGACTTCGTATACCTCCGCATCGATTTCAAGAAGTGTGCCAACGTCGGATACGCCTTCATCAACTTCACGGATGTCGGTGGGATGCTCATGCTCCTCGAGATGGAGTTCCGCTACTGGCCTGGTTTCATCTCCGACAAGAAGTTCGGGATCTCGTATGCGACAATCCAGGGACGCGAGGCGCTTGTTCAGAAGTTCCGAAACTCTTCTGTTATGCAGGAGACTCCCTATTGTCGTCCCCGCCTCTTTATCACCCAGGATGAGGCCGAAATGATGAACTCCATTCGCCACGCCGGTACTGAGCTGCCTCTACCCCGCCCCGACAACATCTCGAAGTTGCAGCGCTCCATCGATAGTGCTCGTAGCACTGGTCTGTTTGCTCCTCGAGCATACTCATCCGGTACTGAGTATCGCCACCACTTCAGCACGTTCGACCGCGGTAGCCCTCGCGACAACTACCAGACTGCTATGCACCACGCTCAGCAGCACGCCGCGCCCCTCCAGTTCGCCGGTTTGACGGAGGCTCAGAAGCAGAAGATCGAGGCCTGGTACTTGCACGTCTTCGGCGGCGGCCACCGCGGCCCGATCCCCTTCGACTCGATTCCGATGACCCATATCCAGCTGTACTTCGAGGAGCACCCCCATCTTGCGCCAATTCGTCTGACCATGGCTCGTTCTTCCGGCAGCGGCAACGGTACCCCGCGTCGTTCGGGACGTGGTTCTGATAGCGACAACTGGCGTGGAGGCTCCTCTGGTCCCTCCCAGGGCAACCGCAAGCGATGGATGTAAATACCGTTTACCCACCGACGCATACACGGTCGCAACGTCTCTTCCGACTAGACCTTGCGCAACAAGTACACGGCTTCTTTCTTTGTTTTCGATCTGTTCCCAGATGTTTGCCAGACCAGGATTTTTCTTTACGATTTGATCGGTATGGCTATTGACACACTGTATCGGGTGCATGTCTTCTGGGTCGGATTCGATGCGATTTGTTCATGATGTGGATGGTTGGCGGATTGAAAGAAGATCTGACCTGATGATGGATGCCACTGATGAACCTGAATGTACCTAATACTTGCTTTCCAATCAAAACTTCATGAGCTTTGCTCACCAAACTTGTTCCTTCTCTTGCTTCGTGACTTGATGTGATGATGGCTTGATCAATGACCTGCTTGTTTGTCTCCGCCAGATCCTGGTGACTTTGACATGAGGAGATTGTTGGATGTAACCGTGAAGTCGTTGACATTGCCGTGCGTGATGCCGACTGAAGATGGGTCTTGTTGCCGTACGCAATGACCGGAAGATGAAGTACAGCCTTTCCATAGTTAATGCTCCAGCCACGTCGATGCAAGAGACACCATACTGTCGCCCCCATCTCTTAGTAACCCAGGATGAAGCCGAGATGATCCCATTGACATCAACTCGGTCTCACCACGGGTGACCGAGAGATGGGGGCGACAGTACGGCGTCCTCTGCATCGTCGTGGCTGAAACACTTTCCATGGAGCGCTGCAACTTCGAAATGTTGTCCGGGCGAGGAAGAGGCCGTTCGTACATGTAGTGGCACCCCAGTACGTACAGCTGAATATGGGTCATCGGAATCGAGTCGAAGGGGATGGGGCCGCGGTGGCCGCCGCCGCCGAGCTGAAGTGGGGCGGCGTGCTGCTGAGCGTGGTGCATAGCAGTCTGGTAGTTGTCACGAGGGCTGCTGCTGCGGTCGAACGTGCTGAAGTGGCGGCGGTACTCATTGCCTTGAGTGATCATCTCGGGCAATCGTCTCATGTCTTGGACACGACAAAGAGTGTTGTGAGTGAGCTCGTCATCATGATCGGTTGTAATGCCCGACAGAGAAGTGAAATCGATGCGGAGGTATAAGAAGCCGTAAGTGCCGAAGCAGATCTGATCGAGAATGCTCTTCGGGGCAGGGTCGTGATGTGTCTAGCTGGGGAACTGGAATGGCCATCGCTAGCCTGCAGAGCGATCTGCCCGGACTCTCCGCGCCAGTTGTCGCTATCCGATCCACGGGCTGGGCGACGAGGAGTCGACGCCATACTCTTTTGGAAGCGATGTTTACAGGGGGTGGGGCGTGAGTGACGACGGTGGCTGCTCCTCGAAGTACAGCTGAATGTGCGTCATGGGGATGGAGTCGAAGGGGATGGGCAAGCTTCCCACGTTCTGATAGTGTGTACTGCAGGCGTGATGCAGACGTAGCAAGCTGGTTGGGAAGGCGGCATGCAGACTGCGGTTTCCAGATTCTGGAGGACCACTGGCCGAGGAGGAGTTGGGTGAAGGGTGAGACATTTTTAGATGTCGAGGAAGGGTCTTGAGAGTTGCGGAAAGTAATGGGAGAGTGTCGACCCATTTACTCTTACACTATCTCATCTGTCATACCTGCAAGTACCCCGGCGCCAACGATGCCTCCGCCTTTGGCCTCCTTCAGACATGGCGGTGGGGCTTGCGCTCGACTGAGCCGACGCTGCCAAACGCTTGCACTCTTATGCGAGAATCCAATCCCGCGTTGAATCCCCCCCGGAGTCCCCACGTGTCAATTGGACATCCGGTCGACATCGGGAGAGTACACCGTTGGGTTGGTACCGCCAAAGGGGGATGAGGGATGCAAGATGTGCAGACAGGCCGTCCTGGGTTCCTTGAATGGCAACGGTCTGCTGTAAATGCAAGCTGAGCGAACTGCTCAGTCGCACCGTCAGTCCCGTAAGCTTGGGGAAATGGCTCTGCCAATCTTGCCCTCCTGCCTGCTGTGGCGCGTTGGGATTACCAACGAAGAGATGGGCATATAATGATCAAGAGAGGGTCGTGAGTATAAGTTATAGCCCACAATGTAGCATGACGGTGGTTCGAACATCGCTGCCGTCGAGGATGCGCTCACGGCGGACACGGTTGAGGCCGGGGCCTCTGGAAGAAACTTCTTCGCGGCCTGCTTGCCAATTGGGATAGCAGTGAGTTGACGACGGTGATGCCGCCATCTGGCTCTCCGATTAGCTCAACAAAGCCGACTCTTAAGTTCGTGCCACCAACATCGATGCTCAAGAATTTGCCCTTCTCTTCGGTGTTTACATCCAGCGCTTGCGGTTGCCCTGGGTGCCGTGGAAGGGACCAGAAGAGCCTCCAAACCGTCGTGATGGGCATCTTATGATCAAGCGAAGGGTGTGGGTATTAAGTCGTAGCCCACAATATGGGCAAGCGGCTCGGGGAGGGAGGTCTAGAACGTCTGCTTGCCGATGTGATGGCAGTAACGCTTCATCTGGTTCTGGACCAGGAACTTGAGATGCTCAGCATCTTGACCGCCCTCGACGTAGAGGTAGTTTACAGTACTGTAAGGATGCTGAACTTTTCGAGGAGGAGGAAAAAGACGTAAAGTTGATGAAAGCATAGCCGACGTCGGAAGAGAAGACATACTTCGTGGATGACATAGTCCAGGCGTGTGAATGTACTTCCGGGGTATGTGGAGTGGGTACACATGTATGTGCGATGGTGATGTGCTCAGGGTGGGACGGAGATGGCCCATCTGGAAGTCGCGACGGAAAGTAGCAACGAGGGATCCGAACGCATCCAAATTCCGCTCACTGAATACAAGAGATGACAGAAGACAGCTCCTAGTAGCTCAGAAGTCTTGTCACTGGCGTTGTGTTGTGGAAAGACCGACTTGTCGACGATGATGAGGCTTGCGCTCACGGCGGACACGGTTGTGCTCATCCTGGGTTTGGTGCCGTCGAAAGGGCAGTGACCGACTGACTCCCCTCGCGTACTGCGACATTGGGGCGTATCAATACCAGCAGATGCAATAGTAGTGATGCATCGCCAGCGATACTGAAGGGGGCATGGCGAATGCTGTCCACAGCGAAAGTTCAGAGTGAAGTAGAATAAAATGAAGAGGGAAGAAGCGACGCGAAACTCTACCCCTCTTCTCTCTCATGACACGTAATCCGTGACACTACGGTGCACGCTGGCGGGGAAAGAGCATCTGGGTCTGCTGACCCTCACGAGGGGGCTGGCTCAGGGGCGGGCGTTGGCCTCACAGCATGCCTACAGTATAGACATGGAATGAACATCTTCAACTTTGATACTACGTCCCCTCTCAAAGTTTACGATATCATATCTCAGCCTTGCGGCATCTGCCTGCCTATGGTTTCACAAACTCCATGATCTCGCTGTCGTATCCGTAGGTATCTTGGTGCACTGTGAAGCCCACTCATCCCCCACAGGTTTGCAGTCGTATGCTGTGCCTCTACATGTCGGGAATGTCTTGAGCTCGCCAGAGCTGACTGCATTCCTCCCGGGCATGCTGTCTCCACTGCGTGCAGCACTCCTGAGCCCCTTGTCGCCGTCTGGCGCGAGGACGCAGGATCTCAATGTGGGGCGCACGGGCCACAGCAGTCTATCATGAAGCCCGTTGGTGGTGTAGCAGCTGGCGCCCACAGCCTCACCAGCGGCGGCGACGACGACACAACTCATACCGCTCTTTGCCACCTACGTGTCTTTCGTGGCTAACCGCTCGACGGCCGACAGTACTACGAAGACATTCTCGGTATACTATCGGTGGTGGCGGCGAAATACGTTTGCTCCGCACGAAGGGCTTGCTTGTTGCCCTCTTCTGCACCAAGCCGACTCACACCACACACAAGACCACCGACATGTCTACGGCAATCGCACAGTGGGCAAGAAGCGAACACCTCCTCTTTGGCTCACGCGCGTGCGATGACCCCCGCGGCACAATCTGGACGAAGACCGGCGGCGGCGGTGGGCGGGGTGACTTGTTTTCCTCGACCTCTATTGACGCGGCGACACAACCTGGCGTCGGCGGAGTGTGCAGCGCGAGAGATGCATACATGGACAGGTGCAGTACCTTCTCCTTCGACGTGCTGGTCATACTGACATCGCGAGCAGCCATGTACGCGGGCAGCACGACCGACTCTTCTATCAGCAGAGCGCGACCGACGACGACGCAAGCTTTTCGGGCCCCTACCTCTTCTCGCAGGCTGCAAGATAGGGCAAGACCGACGACAATGGTACAGCTACACAGGATATCATGGAGTTGGTCGGCTCAGCTTCTCCATTGACCCCGGCGATGAGCGCGAAGGCCACCGCGGCGACATCTCCCAGGACGGACACGACTTCATCCACGGCCAAGGCCAGTCGTACGAGGCACCCTTCCGGCGATAAGACTTGAGCGATAATTCGGAAACGCGCGGGAGGTCGGTCGCGACGAGTGCAGGAAGGGAGACATCCTGATCCTTCGACCGCGTCGTCTGAAGTTCAGGCTGACGAAAATGGCGCCGACTAGCTTGTACCGAGCCAGCCCCTGAGTCAAGACAGGTACACTACCGAGCGCCATCTTAGCTGCAGACGCCTCTGGACCGAAACAATGGAATGGCGTATGTCGCGCATGGTAGCGAGTTTGTGGCGGACGTCTTGATCCTTCTTCTTCGGAGACAACTCCTAGCCGGATGGCTTCGGCTTCTACTTCAGGGTCGAGTAGACTTGAAGCTATTATAGCCTGCAGACGTGGCGTTTCCAGGGTCAGGGGACTGCGCACAAGTCCGCTTCCTGTGTACTCAACAGCTTTGAGGCCGCGGCAGCTTGAAACCTCAGCTTAACTCGGATGCCTTAGCCGTAGACAAGGTCGAAGACGAGACATGGCTTGCATCTGCACCTACGCCAGCGCCAGCACCAACGCCCATAGGGTCCGAACAAAGCCGGCTGGTCGAGACTGATGGCGATGGCTAGTGTGCCTGTATCTTCGCCCTGCTTGACAGACGCAAAGAGAGATGAGGTCACAATCGGCTGAGACAGGCGACCAGGGCTTCTTGGGCACAAGCATCCGTTGTCGTCGAGCTTGCTGGTCGACCACTTCCAATAAGTAGTAGTCCGAGCGCTCAGAGTGCCAAATGAGGCGCCTGCTGATGACCCTGTGCTGTATGGGATAGAGTCTGGCCGTCGTCCGACGACGTCCTGACAGCTTGGAGGTGTGACTATGCCGGACTGAGTTTGATGACATCGCAAGAGACTGTCGGTGAGCAGCATGCCCTGAGCATGTCTATGCCAGCAGGTGCATTGATTCTGGAGTCCATACCTGTGGTGGATGTATCACTGACGATGTTTGCCGACCTTGAAGCTCCAAGGACTCATCAAACATACCTTTCATCGTCGTCGAAATATTGTGCAACACCAATACGACAGCGAGCATATCACGCGTTGAACCCGACGCTGAAGCTGGGAACGCTGCTGTTCGAGTGGCCGGAGATCACCGTAGCCACTTTGAACCAAAGCAGATCACCCACAGCTTTGCTGGAATTCCTTTTCTTTCGCAGCGGCGTCGACGAGGCCTACGTTGACGAGTGCAGTTCAGCACAGTCAGAATACGCATGGCGACCACCCCAGCTCCTTGCTCTTTCTGGTCACCTTCGTTTGCTCGCTGTCGTCAGGCCTGCCATCATGCTACGATTGCTGATGCACAACGAAAAGATCATCTCAGGGAAACTTCCTCGTGGATCTTGACTCCAGCTACAAGTCACGCGCAAATGGTCGTGCGTCGCGCGCCAACGCTGCAAATGAACAGCTCCATCATCGTCGTCGCGCAGGATGCCAAGAGTAACCTACAAATGTGTGTATGGTCCTTGTTGCAGCGCGGCAGCATCGCCAAAGCCAGATCAGCTCTAATCCGGTACGGTATGTGCTGCAGCGTATGATGCCGTTGTGGAGACGAGGACTTCTCAATCCAAAGCGAGAGCGAAGCACTCCAGAACTTGTCAAGTCTTGCATACACATCGAAGGTGGCTTGTCTCCACTGTCGGCGGTATTCCGCGGTCCGATGCGCGCATGCTTGCTGGTGTGCCCTCTTGCAAGATATTCCACGCCTTCGCATTCGCATGCAGCGTTGCAAAGATTGTCTTCTTGCTTCTTCTCGTATATCGTATCAAGTGGGTCGAAATGCCAATCCACAGACGGGCCGATCTGCCAATGTACATACAGATCATGCGTGTGGATGCCGCAGACGGGCCGTCTGGTCGCAAATAGGTGTTTCCGCTCCCGCCAAACTTCGACCGGTTCGAGATGTTGAATGACGGGATGATGCGCCTATGGGCCTGGCATGCGCGCCGTACGTAGATCGGAGTCTTCGATTCGTTCGTTGCGTCGAGGCATCGTGTGCAACAAGGGGCGTTTGCTTCGCTTTCGGATTCTTGCCAGCCCCGCCTTGGGTTGTGGGACCAGCGACGAAGAGGCTTCCTGCATGAGTCAAGACGACGAGGCGACGAGGCGCTGCGATCTGCAAGCATGAATCACTACAGAGCGAGCGCTGTCGCGCTGCTTACCGTTGGTGTCGCTGGTGTCGTGCTTGACTCAAGGGGAGGTGTGGTTCAGAAGATCGACGAAGCTGTCGACTCCAAGAACTTTGATATGAGCAGCGGCCCGAAGGGAACTTCCCTTGAGTGTGATCGACGGCGCACTACATAGTACAGTGAGGAGGCTCGCATCGATTGTGGTCGCCGACCTACAATAAGGCAGAGTTGCGATTGCCTTCGAAAAGCCCCCTCGTAGCCAGCGGAGCAGCCTGAGCCGCATTCGATGCAATGCAGTCTCATGCATGCAGCCTCCCGCCAAAGTATCCTTGTGTGTGGGTATTGCCTTGTTCGAATATCTCGTCGTTGGTGTTGAGGGGCTAGATGCGATTGCTTCGGGGGTCCGCTTCGATGCGCCGGCAGCGCCGCCCCGGCCAGGCCTGGCATGGTATTGATGGAGAGTATGCTGCTCGCCGAAGCCAGCCCAGCTGATGGGGCAATGCTCTTTGTCGTCTCCGTTGCGGTCGACGGTGGTCAGAGGGGCTGTGGTTTGAGTTTGTCTTGGGTGTCAGCGTCAATGCGCTGGCGAACCTGCAGCAGACCGAGTCAACGACAGGAGCCACTGTACTATGTACAAGTGCCTGATGAAGCTGCAAGGCTTGCTACAGACCTTGGTGTCGCCCCCACCATGGTGGTAGCTTGTTAGCAGAGTCAGAGGCTGCGTCGGGAGTCCGCCTCGCATCGCCAGCGAAGCTATCGGTGAGAACACCCACGACAGAGACCTGCACGGGGCATGAAGCTCTCGCGGAGGTCATCAGGAGTATAGCCGTCTTGTTACTACCTTTGTCATGGCCTGAGTGGGGTGGTGGGAGGCGGCGCGGGTGGCTGCTTGGGAGAATTGAGTCGCAGGAGCTCAGCCCAATCACCATCGCGGCCGGCGAAGCTTCATCGACCCATTGTCTTGGTCATGTGAGCGCCTTCTGCCAGCTCTGAAAATTTGAGCGAGCGCGGCTTGGTGTTGGGGATCATCGTGGTGGTGGTGTGGTTGAGGCAGCGTCGTGGAGGGAGGCTGGAAGCTTACCCCACAAAGAATCTCAATATCGTACCAAGCCAGGGGGTCCGCACGGCTACCAGCATCCCCGAAGCACGCTTGCAGCCACATGCAGCAGGCTTAGCATGGCAGAGGAGACTGCAGCAAGACTGCACTCATTCGATACTCGAGATCAGAACATACTACAGCTGCAGAAGTCTTCAGGGCCGATCTGGATATCGTGGGACTCGGCGAGCCCCTCGAATGACTCTCGCCATCTCCGCCTACCTCGACCACACGATCAAAGACTCCCCGTCGAATCCACGGCACGCGACAGGTCATACCTGAGAATAGAGAGGAAAACCACGCACATCATCTTCAACTTCTCCTATCTTGAGACATCTAGCTGAAAAGCTGTACGACTCTAGAACGCATCACCCGCCCATCCTCCGCCTCGCCGTATCCATAGACTCCGCGCTCCCGTAGGCTTGTTGCTTCCGACTCTGTTGCACAGGACACATTTTAGGCCTGCATCCCACCTCGGACAGCTTCAGGAGCCATCCAGAGCGAGCATCGCGATATTCATCAGCAAAGGTTGGCAGAACTATTGTCCCTGGTGGCTAGAACTCTCGCGCCACACCGCATCCCTGACCCCCTCATTGACGAAAGCTATAAGCATGTCAAGATCATTTGGACTTCTCGAGATGAAGTTCGCCTACTTCACATTCGCACTCTTTGCAGTTTCATCAACCACAGAGCACGTGTGTGTTACCTAGATTAAGCTAGGCCTTGTCTCGTTTGCCGTTTGTCATTTGACACCGCGGTCAGTCAGGAACATCGCGCCGAAATCTCCAAGACCTATGACCTTTCGCATAGACCCCTAGCTATACCTCGTGGGCAAATCCGCGTCACCGCTTTTCATCTTCACCGTCACTTTTTGTTTTCAGTCTCATGGTCGTAGAGTAGCTAGGTTTCTCAAAAGTCGGCGCGCAAAAATTTTCCTCTCCAACGACAGTACTCGCATTGCCTTTGCGATTACTCCCAACACCACCGTAGTACCGCCAGATCGTATCGCAACCCGCGACTCAATACTTCTACGCTCTGCTACTTGCCTTCGGGAATTAAAGCCATCATCCTCCCGCGCATACAATACCCAGTCTCGCGCACGCACATACCCCATATCCGCGGCTGTCCACATACCCCGGACACCTACACCCAGCCAACGCGACTCAAAACCCCCACAACACGCCTACAAAGCCATCAACGCGTCTCTATCTCCCCTACCTTAAGTCACTCATCTACAAACCCCACCACCAAAATGGCAACCTCAACATTCACCCTCCCGCACCACCCAACCATGCCCACAACCCCCTCCCCCCCACCCACCATCACAGCCACAGCGCTTCTGAACGCACCATCGCACGACATGGCAATGCTGCACGACATCCACACGCTCCTCAACAAGATCTTCACGCGAAACCGAAACCAGCACCAGCGCTGCACGTGGTGGAAATCCCTGCACGGCTTCCGGCGGCAGATTGGGCTTCTGCTGCAGGAGCTGGAGAAGGGGCCGGTCAAGGAGCGGGAGGGCAAAGTGGAAGCCAGGTTGAGGTTTTGGGATAAGGGTGCTGTGCATGGCTGGTATTAGTAAGTTTTTGATGGCTTGAGCTGAGTCGGCTTCGATGAACGATGAACGGGGTGCTAACTTTTTTTGAAGCACGTTCAGCCAACTTGTTGCTGTCGGCCCCTTTGCCATGCTGGGGCTCGTCATGATGGCGAGTGTTGCGCGCGTGTGCCGGATTACCGGCATTACGGCCGTGTATGAAGAGATTGCTTCGGGCGATGTTCAAGGCGTTTTGAGCGCCAGCGATGAATTGGCTTTGGCGGGCGAGTTTAGTATGGTGTTGGATGAGGGGGAGGAGTGGGATGAGGGGGTTGTTGTCGCTCGGGATGAGGAGGAGGATGACGAGTAGATAGAGGTGTGTGTCGGGTTCGAGGGTGGTTTGCTGAATATCTATGTATAATAGTTTACGGGATGATACCAGAAAGCCCGGCGTGGCTATCTTCACGGCGTTTTGGCGTGCTGGAATGAAGGGATAGAACGTATTGAATGCCTCCTGGCTCACATGTTGCGTTGCTCTTGTCATGTGAAATGTATGTGAAGATTGACAGGCTACACTCTATCTAATGCCAAATCTCGAACCTAGCGTACCGAAACGCTCCTTGCCGCCGACAGTTGGACTCTGTGCCGCGACTTGCGCCCCTTCTTGCACCTTCTCCAGCAGGATAGCGCCCTTCATCTGGTCTACCTTGCTGTACTTCTTGTTCCTCTGCGCGATGTCGAAGAACTCCAGAGAATCATCTGTGCCCATCAGCGCGACTGTCTGCGTCAATTCGTCTAGATTCTCCATTAAGATGGGATTGTTGAGCGAGCTGACGAATTGGCTGAGGAACGCGGTGTCGTTGGCGAGAGTTGCGACGGCAGCGGGGGAGATACGTTTGATGTGTTGGGCGAGAGGGAGGTCGAGGATGGCGGTTGACGCGTGCGATAGAGCGTCGAAGTAGATGAACTCTTTGATCTCTGTGGGGAGCGCAAGAAGGACCGAGGACATTATGTTGGAGAGATACCTAGTCAGCTCTAACATGTACGTCGATGGTTCGGTCTCGGGCTTGGTGGCCATCCAGTCGTACTCTGCTGTTTCGATCAAGTCGTCGATCTTGCTGTTTACGAGCTCGAAGACTCGGTTGGAGGCGGTGTTCTTGGCTTTGGCGAAACGATCGGTTGCGGCCAGGACGACAGGACCTGTTGCTGAGGGCGACGAACGCGCCTCAAAGAGCAGGTCTTGCAGCTCAACACAGGCATTCTCGAAGTGTTCCAGGTTGGTCAAGATCTGCACAATCTGACCAGGATACTGACTACTCAACCTCTCAATCAAGCTCCCGCAGACCTTCTCACACAGCAGCTCATCCAGACTCTGCCTCAGCGTTTCATCAATGACACTGCTTTTCTGGAAGTAGTCGTCGCTGAAGAGGTAGATCTGGTTGAGGAAATTCCGGATATCGATGCAGCATAGCGGATACATCTGCGAAAAGGGCAATACGCAGGGGAAGGTGAGTGGTTCGTTGGATGCCGGAGGATTGTACCAGGATACCGAGACGACCTTATCGTACTCTTCGCTCGAGTTGATGGGCATGGGCATGTAGTCGTCCGTGTGCACGATCTCGCTGAAGTCTTCGCTGAAGCGGGCTTTGAGGAGGGAGGAGTATTTGGAGAAGAGGGTGAGGAGGAGGTCGTTCATTGCGGAGACGGAGTAGCCCCATTTCTATGGCAGTCAGTAGAGGGACTAGCAGAGTTGTGAACGAGTGACGGACCTCCATAGTCAGCATGAAGAGCGCTATGCGACCTTTGATCTTCAGGAGCAGTTCGTCGTTCTCAACGGTATGAAGCTGGCTGGTGATGAGATTGATCGCGCTTTGACACATCGAGTCCCATAGCTCGTCCACCTATACTCTCGTCAGCAGTGCTTCACGTGAATGAGCGAAAGTTACGTACATCAGCCTGTGACCGTAGGTTAAGTGTTTTAGACATGGTAGCTTTCTCGATAATCGCGTACCCTGCGATACTCTCCAGCAAACTGCTCAAGTCACTACACTCCTCATCTAGTAGGTCGAGCTTGTTCGGTATGATCAAATCCTTCTGCGTCCGCCTATCTGACGCGTACTCTGCTCTGAACTGCTCGCTCTTGCCGAGCGTCTCGTTGATGTGCATCGCTTCGAATAAAGGCGAGAAATCCGTCTCGTTTCCAGCCTCCTCGTTGTTCAGCACGTCGAACTCGTCGGTCTCATCGGCCACTAGTTCGATTGCTGAGTTCAGTTTGAACTTAGAAAACCGTGTGTCGGCTTCGGCGCGTTCCTGGTTGCGCGTTCTCCGTACATCGGTGTAGTAAAATGAAACCTCGCCCAAAAACTGTGCCGACTCGCGGATGCGGTAGAGCCACGTACTCAGGTCATTCTTGACTGCCTCTCTGATCTGCTCTTGGGTTTGCGGTATAGATTTCTCAATCACATTCGCGATCTTGAACCGATTGATCTCCTTCAAATGAATCGTCTGTAACTCATCCAATGCTCTTAACGCCGCGTAGTAGTTCTTTTCCCTCAGCATGTCCTGGACCGAGTTGGCAATGCGCAATACGTTTAGACACGCGTTCAGCGCTTGTGACGCTTCATCGATATTTTGGCGCACGCCTCGCGAATCAACCAGCGCCTTCTTCTGCTCCGCCAGCTTCTCAATGCTCTCTTGGATCGACTCGTTAAGCTGCAGAATCTCACCACTCATCTGCACGGTCTGGTCGCGTATCCTGAGTAGTGAGTCGACCGAGCTGACGAAGTCTTGATGATTTGCATTGCATATGCGCTCAATCTCACTCTCGCGATCGTTGGCATAGCGATCGAATGTGATTTGCAGTTGATTTGAGTAGCGTGCATCTTTCATGATGGGGATCAGCTGGTCGATGTAGTCTGAGCCCACGGATGACTGAGAGATCTGTTTCTGTCAGCATACATAATACGCGCACATGTATACGGGATTATCTACTTGTTTGATGGCCACCCATAGGTCATCGTCAGGGTCCACGGCTGAAGGCATGATGGCGGTTGCCTGGTTTTGGTTGTCGTATGTGGTTACAAAACACGTCTGTTGTAAGCGCGGTATTAGGCCACAGTGGAAGTTGCTATGTTCAGTTCTGGTACAAAGTTGTGGATGGTGGTGCTCGTCGTCGTCGCATATGAAACGCGTACCTGGCAAGTCCGCGGAAACCGTGCTAGTGGGAATGCGGCATAGCTGACTTGGCGCGGCTCGCTGACCCACTTCCCTTTTCGAGATGCCCCAGACCAGATGTTCTGCAGTCCAATCCTATCTTCAGCAAGTCAAATTGAGATGAAGAACTGGCTCGTGAGAATAGGTGCACTGCGACAATCG
Organism: Alternaria arbusti; assembly: GCF_024043155.1. Taxonomy (NCBI): domain Eukaryota; kingdom Fungi; phylum Ascomycota; class Dothideomycetes; order Pleosporales; family Pleosporaceae; genus Alternaria; species Alternaria arbusti. Next base: position 153,932 of record NW_026249962.1, read on the forward strand.
TGCCTGATGCTTATATAGATTCCGGACGCTGCTTAGCAAGATGAAATTTGCAATTGACCGTGTTGATCATTATCGCGCTGTACATCGCGAAACACTCCTGGAGAACGCGCCCAGGCAACAGTGAAAGTAAACCACGGTAATTCCAAGAGGCTATGCTCAATCTCGCACGCGCATTACCAAGTGAACTGTCCAAAATGTGGTTGAGTTCGGAACATCCATCGGTCTGCCAAAGCCCAAGATCCCCAGCGTGACGCGCCGCGCATGCCCCACTTTCAGGAGCGATGACGGAGTAACCCCGCCGATTTCTCTCTATTCCGATCCGGAGTCAACGCCAAAGATATAATCTCGCCCCAAACTTTTTCACATCTTGGCAATTACATCCAAATCACACATCATGGAGGCCATCACAAGTAAGTCTAGAGTATGGACGCAACAGAACCTGGCTAATTGATGATGCAGACAAAGTACAGAACCTTATGGGCAACGTCAGCGGGGCGGCTGCTGGAGCATACAGCGGAAAGTAGGTGCTCACATGAAATTGCTGTGGTGGGATTTGGCTAATTGATGACAGGACCGCTCTCTTGCTCGGTGCTGGTTTCGTGTAAGCCATCTATCAACCATCTCAATCTACAACAGACTAACAAATCACAGTACACGCCCAACTGTTGACGTGCTCGCGAAGTCTGGCGTCAAGGTCACAGTAGCATGCCGTACCCTCCAGAAGGCTCAGGACCTGGCTAAGGGCATTCCCAACACCAACGCCATCAGCGTACGAACACATACACCACACATATACAGCTCACTGCTAACAACACCCAGCTCGACGTCAACGATGCCGACGCCCTCGACGCCGAAGTCGCCAAGGTCGACGTCGTCATCTCCCTCATCCCCTACACATACCACGCGACGGTCATCAAGTCGGCGATCCGCAAGAAGAAGAACGTCGTCACAACCTCATACGTCTCGCCCGCGATGATGGAGCTCGACGCCCAAGCCAAGGAGGCCGGCATCACCGTCATGAACGAGATCGGTGTCGACCCCGGTGTTGACCATCTCTCCGCCGTCCTCACCATCGACGAGGTCCACAAGGCCGGTGGCAAGATCCTCTCCTTCAAGTCATACTGTGGCGGTCTCCCCGCACCAGAGTGCTCAGACAACCCGCTCGGCTACAAGTTCTCCTGGTCGTCCCGCGGTGTACTCCTCGCGCTCCGAAACCAGGCTGCCTTCTACCAAGACGGTAAGGTCAAGTCCGTCGAGGGCCCCGAGCTCATGGCCGAAGCAAAGCCCTACTTCATCTACCCCGGCTACGCCTTCGTCGCATACCCCAACCGCGACTCCACACCCTACAAGGAGCGCTACAACATCCCCGAGTGCCAGACCATCATCCGCGGCACTCTGCGCTACCAAGGTTTCCCAGAATACATCAAGTGCCTCGTCGACATTGGCTTCCTGTCCGAAGACCCCAAGGACTTCCTCAAGGAAGGCGAGAAGCGCACCTGGCGCGACGCAACCGCCAAGATCATTGGCGCCAGCAGCGACAAGGACGAGGACCTCATCTGGGCCATTTCCTCGCGGACAAAGTTCGCCAGCACAGAAGAGAAGGATCGCATCATCACTGGTCTCCGCTGGATCGGGCTTATCTCCGACGAGCAGATTGAGGCTCGCGGCAACCCGCTTGACACCCTCTGCGCTACCCTCGAGAAGAAGATGCAGTACGAGAACGACGAGCGTGACATGGTTATGCTGCAGCATAGGTTCGAGATTGAGAACAAGGACGGCAGCAAGGCTGTTCGTACTTGCACCCTGGCTGACTACGGTGACCCTAAGGGTTACTCCGCTATGGCTAAGCTTGTGGGTGTTCCTTGCGCGGTCGCTGTGCAGCAGGTGCTTGATGGTACGCTGAGTGAGAAGGGTATCCTTGCTCCTATGAGCCCCGAGATCTGCCGCCCGTTGATGAAGACGCTGGAGGACCAGTATGGCGTTGTGTTCAAGGAGAAGACTGTGCCTATGTAAGGTGGTCGCCTGGATGCAAGAAGGAAGTGGGTATTCGATGGACATGGTAGGTATAGACAAAAGCTCATAAGCTTTGAAATGACTGAATGAACACATCAATCGCTTCCAGATTCTGAGCCTTGTTTGGTGAAATGGTATCGCTTCTGCTGTATCTCGTGCCCAACTCTAGAAAGCTTTCTCTCCGCCTCTGCAACGCATTCAATCTAGACAATGCAAGCGCAGAGCTTCTCCATCTAGCACTCCGTATCCGTACAACCCACTCAATCCAGCCCAGCAGCCGGCGGCCTCCCACCAACAGCCTTCTTCGCCGGCGCACCACCACCACCCATCCCACCCCCAAACATACTCCCAAGCATATCAAACATCGGGTTCCCCTGCCTCGGAATCTTAATCCCAAAGTACATCTCGCCCACCTGATCCAACGCCTCCCCCCAATTCACATCCTTCAGGTCCCCCGCGTAGTGGCTCTTCAACTGCCGCCACAAACTCGGGTCCCCGCGCTCCACACTCAGCAACAATAGTCCCAGGAAATTGAGCAGAGGTAGCGAGGGGTATACGGTGAAATCCGAGGCTTTTGTAGAAACGGGCTGCGTGGGTGGGTTCGGCGCGCGTTGCAGGGACGAGGTGAAGAGGAGGTAGTGTTTGTTCGCTGCGCGCAGGTTTCCTGTGAGGAGGTACGGGAGGGTGCCGCGCGCGAGGTAGAGGGGTGCGGTGTGGGGTGCGTCGGAGGTGTACCACGAGTAGTGGAGGGACGAGAGGGTTGAGGCGGAGTCTTGGGTGCCGAGGAGGAGGTGGCGTTCTGCTTCGTAGGGTTCGAGGTCTGTGGGGAGGGGTGTTAGTATAGTTTTGTGGGAATGGGGTTGGGGTTGGACTGGGGAGTAGGAGGGGTGGTGTGCATACCTTCAGCGTATAGTCCTCCCGCAACGTGATGTATCTCTGGGTCGCCAGCGGGATAGTCACCGAACCGACTACTCCATGCTACCATCTCGCCTACGAACTTCTTCTTTGTGGGCTCATCTTTGGGGAAGGCGCGTAGAAGGCCTAGTAGTCGTCCCTTGCTCTCTGCGTCTACCTTCACCTCCCCCTTGTTGTATACGTCGAGTAGGAATATGCATAGGTCGCCGCCAGATCCGCCTTGACCTGCCTGCAGGAGAGACAGCGCGCCAGAGTGTAGGATGGAGGTTGCGGACGCCCAATCGGAGGCCTTTGTGTAGCGGGATGCGATTACGCGGAGTTGTTGGTGGGCTTCGTAGAATTGGCCTTCTGCGATTCTGGGCGGGGTTAGCCATTGCGTTTTGCGCGATGATGAGGTCTAGAGTTACTTTTCGCGTTGTCGCGCAAGCGTCTTTTCGATCTTGGAAGCCATATCGGGTGGTTGAGGGGTCGGTGGGGTGGTGCCTTTGGTGTTGCTGGAGAGCTGCTGGATCGTGTTTGGGAACGATGACGCAGCGCTACGGGCGGCTGCTGAACCCCACATTAGCCTCACGCACGTCTTCAACTCCTATCGTACATTATTGTTTGCGGTACTTACTTCTCAAGTCACTTCTCAATCCCCTCTGTTCTTCCTGATTCGACGCGCTGCACCAATGTCATATCGCGACGCTGCGCAAAAAGAGAAGCCTCTCTACTCTGACCCGCGGAAGTTTAGAAGAGCGGCAAACTTCATGGACACATTGCAAGCAAAAACAAATGAGGTTTGCGGCAACCGAGACTCGAACTCGGAGCCCAAGCAGGCTACGTATGAAGCGTGGGAAGCTTGGATTTTACCCTTAAACCATTGCCGCGGCGAAGATTATCAGAGGTTGACAATTGGAAAACTATATCCGCACAAAAATCTTCCAAATCGAAGAGCTCAGATCAGACAACTGGAGAGTCACTGCTCTCCAGGCTCCCGCTGGCTTCGGAAGGCGTCTTGTCTTAGCCGGAGGATCGAAGTGGCGGGGCTGAGGTGGGACGAGATGGCAGGAGCGGGGTGCTGGCGCTTACCTAGCAACCTGCAAGGACGGCTCTCGCCCCCAAACAGAAACTCGCGTTGACCTCGAACGGTGTATCTAGATCGACGCCTTCTTACCATGAGATGAGATGGGGTCCAAAACACGCGGCGCGCCTTACTTAGGCAGAGGCTTGCATGAGTGAGCAGGCTAACGGTTCAGCTCATCAGCCCTCAAGCCTGCTTAGGTAACCATTCTACGACGCTCACCTTTCGCAATTTCAACTATGCGCGCAGTGGGAGTTACCCCTACTCATACTTGACGAATTTCTCACTATATCTGATCGAAAATACCGCGATATGGTTAACGAAGCCAACGTGGCGACAGCCGCTATGGCTATAGCGATCTCAGCCTTGGTAATCGCAGCTGGCCAACTCATCGCCCAGCTCTTTTCGACGGCAGATGGGTACCGTAGATGCCAGCCTTCTGTGATAGGAGATTGGTACAAGTTGGTTCAACTGAAGTTCAGATGGTGAGAGATCTACTCTCAAATAAGGGGACCAACTCAACTTTAGGGATGCTAAGTTCAGTAGGAGCTCGTTCCGATACGAAGTCATCGTGACGACCCCTCACTTCGAAATGGCGACGATGAGGCATTGCGGACATCGCGAGTCCTTCCTTCTCGATCAGAACAGGCCCATACCGACTTTCCCGGACCCTAAGTCGATATATTGGCGCATGCAGAAGGCACGCTATTTAGTCCCTCATTTGACATCGGCACCGCTCTTGGGCACGGAAGGCTCGCGATTGGGCACCTTCTGCAGAAGCGCTTATCTGTCAAAGGCTTATGGTAAACTTCCCAGCAACTAGCCGGCTAGAAATGAAGCTCACATGTGGATGCATACAGCCGATGACGTGCCCACTTGGATAACTCTACTGGAAGATGCTCACGTTCAGCAGAGACAAACCGTTATGGACCGCTATCAGCATCAGCCACACGACATATTGCCAAACGATTTGAAGCTGATATGTATCTCAAGTAGGTCTCGGGATTGCGTAAATTGTTAAAACCTACACTGACTTGGAGTTCCCCTGTTCGCAGGAAAAATACGTTCTTGGGACTTCATGCCACCAGATATCGTGCGACCAGTCGCGAGTACCACAGTGGGATGTTTGATCACTATGGCTCATCGATTGGGCATGGCCTGGTCAGACTTCCGGATTGACGAGGGCAAGATGCGTGCAGCTGGTAGCGGACGAAGCTTCTCCACTTCGATCGTACGCGGCATGGGACTGGTCGTAGAATATAGCACGACTGGGCCTCACCCCTTTCCGGACCACGAATGGCGTATTAATAGTACGGCTGCAGACCAGGTACGTGAAATTGCATACATTTCTTCAGGTTGGTCTCGCGACGACCTTGCTGGGCTCATCCAACGCCAATGTCTTCTTCAAGGGCTGGTGGTTGGATCAGATGTGTGCGACGTCCCGCCACCTATGGCCATAGCCTCTCTGTTCTCTCTGGCTGACGAAGATTAGATGGCATGTGGAATACTTCCTATTATCGCCAGCGACAAGGGTCTACTACTCAGAAATAAACAAACGCCTGACGTGCCGGATCTCAGACACTCATTAGACATCATGGGAATACATGGCGCCGCGAAACTGGCTCTGGAGGCAAGCATATCGTATCAGGATCCCGCTCACAGACTTCCTGGGTTTACGGATATTCTTGGCCTGTTCTGCAAATGGCCCCTCATAGACAACGTTGCATTGAACGCCATCGACAACCCGTTTCCGTTCCCGCTGACCACAATGGGCGAGAGACCCGAGTCACGCAACGTCTGGAGGTTTTTACTCAAAAGGCAAGAGGCACAGTTGTCAAACCGCAAGAAACATGTACTTCAATTCTACGAAAGCTGGGAAGGCTTGGCCCCTTGGAAATTCGAGGGGGAACACCGGGTTGAAAGGACAGACACTCGAGAATTAGACTTCTTCAAGAAAGCATTCATCGACACGACCGCGTACCTCGAACGCTCTCTAGGTGGGCTCTATGTCCCTCTCTACAGTCACGCAGTGCGTTGCCACATCTCCATCAACGTGCAAAGCTACGAACTAGCTTTGCGGAACACCGCCTCACAGCAAAATAAAGGGAGAGGTGACCAGCTTCCCACCGGTCTGGATCCTGTGTTTACGGAGCGCGCTTACATTTACACCGAGAATGTACCAGAGTTTGTTAGGGAAATGGAGAACAGCCACCATCATAATAGGGACAAGAACATCTCGTATGAAGACGTCTGGTGGACGATGATGATGCGGCTTCACGCGTGGACCATGAGTGTTAGATGGATGGATCGTGAGGGGGTCAAGATTCCGAGTGAGTACTACGATAACCCGATTCGTGTGTATATCCTGTAAGCATCGGGTGGTTCGCGTCAGAGTGTTGCATGAACTCTGCCGTGGATGATTAGTCAAGAAGAATTGAGATTTCCAGAGAATTGCGAAGCCGCCGTTCGACCAGTCAAACCGAAGTTTTCAGCCAAGTCGAACAGCGACGGTCACGCCTAGCTCACACTATGAGTCAATGGCCGCTACAAGCCACGTATCACAAAAGAGGAAATAATCACGGGATCAGGAAGACCAGAATCGTTGTGTGGTTGAGCGCAGTACTCGAAACTTGCATTGCAGTAATGCCTGAGAGTATCTAAGAAGTGAATCATAAAAGGTCGTCGCAGCATCATCCTAATCAAAAGACCCAGTCCCCAAAAGTTGATGCCCAAGAAGAAGAAAAAGCCCAGCCCCAGTCCGTGAAAGCCTAACCCCGAAGCCATGCCCATATAACCCATTTTGTAATCCGCGCAGCTAACCCATATAGCATGCGACCAGCCATCCCTAATCAGACGGAGAAAGAAGAAGAGGAAGAAGAAAGTGTAAAAAGGGTTGCCTAAGCAGAGAAATCACGAGCGTGAGCACGCTTCTGAACGGAAGCGACAGCAGCGAGCTTAGGACCGGGCGCATCCTCGATGGTCTCGCCGGCCTGGTGCCAGTAAAGGTCCCACTGGAGAAGCTCATCGCTAGCCTTGTACAGCTCGGTACCCTTCTTTCCAGCAGGGACCTGCTTGCTGTCATCACCGCCAGTGACCTCGATGTTGAAAGCCTGAGGCCAGAACTGGCGCTGGCTAACATCGCCGTTGTTGTGGATAGACACAACCTCAGTCCTGAGGACGTAGTTGCCACTGGGGATCTCAGAAGGGATGGTAACCTTCTGGGTGTTTCCGTTGTCGTAGAAGATGGCGTCGGTACCCCAGTAGCCGGTCTGGCCTTGGGCTTGGCCGGAGGAGTAGCGGCCCTTGCGGTAGTCGAGGAGGGCGCTTTGGTGGATCTTGAAGAACTCGAGCTTCGTCTTGTCGACGTTCTTGCAGTCGCCGTTGCAGGATGCCATGTAGGTGGCTGTCCAGCCGTGGTGAGAGCAGTCCCAGCCCTCCTCTCCGGAGCCGCAGCTGCCCTCGTGGTGCCAGTGGAAGGTTACGTCTTGGCCGGCGGGGGCTTCAACGGTGTATGGGGAGGGGGAGGCATCCTTGTGGGCAATGATGTCGGGGCTGGAGTTTGGTCAGTACGTGTACGAAAGAGTAGAGCAAGGGTTGGTATAAACGTACTGGCTCAGCTTGTCGCCGTAGATGGGCTGGTATCCCCAGCCCTGGTTGGTCCACCAAGCAGGCGACTTGTTACCAGGATCCTGCTTGGAAGCCTGACGGAAACCGGGGTAGGTCTTGCCTCCAGCCTCGAACTGCTCGACAGAGGTGTGGCCGGCCACGGTAGCGATGAGGGCAGCTACAAGAGCGCCAGTTTGGAAGATCTTGGACATAGACATGGTTGAGTTGATGTTGGTCGTAGGCTTAACGGTTCGTTGGGTATTTTTGTTGGTGGGTATATGTAAAGAATGTGAAGAAGAATGAGTGTTTTGTTGATAGCACCGGGCTATAGAATGAATGACTGGTCAATGAATGACTGAAGAGAGAGTGACTTGCTTGCTGTGAGCGTGAAGGATATCCCTCTGCAAGGGCGAGCAGCAGCCCTTAAGAATGCTCACCACCCAGCATTCCAGAAGCAGCCAAGATGCCCGGAATGTCCAGGCCATCATTTCGGAGGCGCTTACTTTTCGCCCCGCATTTCCCGACGCCCGTGAGGGGTTTGCACGGTGGCTTCTGCTGTCTCTGACAGGCGGCCTGCTGACCAAAGAGGTGCGCCGGCGCTCAGCTGGTGGAGTGTGTGCCTGACGCTAATGTAGGTACGAAAGAACTAGTTTCTTAGTCACGAACTGGGTTCGCCCGGCGTGTAGAGGAACACACCCACTATCATTGGTAGTCATCTGCGCGCCTACGTACGGCGTAGAGATGACGACCTGTGCCCCTTCTTATTGCATAGTGCTAATCCTGTCACGCAGCTGTCGGTGTCTCAGCCTGCTGTGCCATTCCCAACCTCATGTGGAGTTTGCATACGTACATTTCGTATTCTCGAAGCCCAGACATCGAAGTCTCAAGATTTACGGTGGATCTCGGAAAACACCGAGATCAACCTCATCACGCAAAAGAACGAATCAAGAGGCGTGATGTCATGTTGATTTTCGTTCGTAATGACTTGGGGCTGTTTTTCTCGTGGTCGGATCGCCCCTCGGCTGCGTGTCGTGGCAGCAGGGGTGAATACGGGGCTTCCGCTGCCGCACGACGCCGCTGTTTCAGCCGCCAGAGGGCTATCGATAAACAGCCTATCGACAAGACCCATCGCTTCCCAACACATCACCGGCGCATGCAGCAATTTTGGTTCACTCCTGCGACGAAAACGTCTGGTTGTTTGAGACAATGCCGTGCTATGTTTCAAACAACGCAGGTTGGCGAACTCTTACCGAACGGGCATTTGAAATCGTAGCAACTGATCGCTTTCCGGCCTCCCTGGTAATACGAGCGACACGCGTGAGCACTGCCGAAAGCCTTGGTACTTTTCCTCCACTCTGGTCCAGATGCTGGCTCTCCGCTCAACGATCGACATGTCGCCACGAAGAAGGCCTGACCTTCCTCGTTGAGTTATGCGCCCGTCTGATCCGGAGGATTCGGATGCATGCGAGCGCATCTTGGAAGTTTACCGGCCATGACGACTATCGGTAGGGAGTGTGCGGCGTCGACATTAGCTTACTGACGTATGGAGATTACCAAACAAAGTAGTCAAATATGGTAGTCGCACGATTAGTAACATCGCAGACGCCCATCAAGCGCCCGCTTTGTCTACCTTCTCCGGACACCACAGTTGGACAAGAGCGACCTCTTGAGGTCGTTTTCCATTCCTTTCGACAGTTTGAACAAGCGAGCGCATGGAATGCCAGTAAAAACAGAAACTCTATGTTGTACGCCTGGGATCTTGGAGTGTTGTTCCAGCGTCATTTCGTGGCGCAGGCCATATGCAATTTCCTGGGTTGCTGTTGCCCAATCGTCCAAGTATGGTACAATAGTCCATCAAAAGCAACGCATTGAAGTGTTCCTGATGATCTTGAGAAGCTGCGCCGCGTGCAACCTGCATTCAAATTGCTTTTCGGAAACAATCCCATGGGTATTAGCAGCGGTAACCTACCTGATCGTCCGTCGGCATGTCTCTGTTAGCGAAAACACGCACCCGGGTATTGGTTTTGTGCGAGAACTTCATTTCCAGCGTCTATCGTGCAACTGCATTGGCTTTGATCTGCACCTTGCTGCAAAATTCCAAGGCGAACGTTCTGGTATGCGCTGAGGTCGTGCTCGTGGTTGCTTACCGTGAGCCTTTGTAGGTGCAAGGAAAGTCGAAGGTTGGAAGCCCGGTGCGATGCATCTCCAGCGAGCACCTAGCAGTACGTGGTACGTTCGCAATGTCGTCACTGCCGTTGCTGTAACAGCGTGTTTCGAAAAAGGTTGTTTGTATCATGGAGCGAACGCTAGCAGGAAACCTAGGTGCTGAAGACATCGTGGTCGACTACATACATTGACTAGCTATGCTACCTCCGCGGTCCCGTGCCACGAGCTCCGAGTCTGCCTTCTTTCTTTCCAATTTTGCGAACCTCCAAATCTTGCGCCGTGTTACCTTGATAGCGTCACCAAGGTCACGGTCCGGTACGTCGATCCCTTCGAATAGCGCTCCCATACATTGGTGCTCCACTTTCGCTGCCTTGGTGTTCATTGTCGGTATCGGCCTTGCACTCACTCCGTACCGACTGAGACCGCAAGCACACAGATCGGGGGCATCTTCCGTCGTAGCTATTGCACCAACACCACGAACACGCTTCGACTGCCGTGGGGGTAGCATTTGTACTCGAGAAGACCGGCTTGTGGGTCCGCCGGGCAATACGAAGTCCCCATTGGGTGCCGTACGTAGCTGGCCCATCTGCGCGCGACTGATGGCTACCGGCGCTTTTATTTTGTTGCCCATGAAGATGATATTGTTGCCGCCGTTCTTGTACTGGCTAGCTAGCGCGTTAAGGTCCAAAGAGAATTCCTGAATACTGATGCCACTACCAGCATCCGAAGCTGCTTCGTCGATTTCAGCCGTCTCATCGTCTTGGCTGCCTGAGTGCTCGCTGGGTTCGTCCTCATCCGCGGGTGTATCGTTCACTGGCTCTTTGTCGGCTGGTTCCTCGTTGACAGGCTCCTCGGCGGCTGATACCTCGCTGACTGACTCTTCACCATCTGTCTCTTCTTTCGCGCCCTCTTTTTTTATTCTTCTCCTTCCCGGTCCTAGCACCAAATGCCTGCATCGCATACCAAACTGCTCTGCCCACACGAGAGTTTCTCTTGTCTTCATCACTCCAGTTTGCGTAGAGACTCATGAAGCTGACGGGCCCTGGGTTCATCAACGTCATCGCAGGGTTGCAAACATCTACAAGCTTGGCCAAATGTAGATCGCCCTTCCATGTTTTGCTGCCGCTCTCCTCTGATACTGGGGCCTGGATGAACTGCTTTAAAGTTGCCCAAACCACCTCAAAGATTGGCATAGGCGTACCCATGTCTTGTGCGATAGATTCTGTCTTGAGTACAGTGATTACAGTATTAACGTTCCAGTTGTAGATGTTAGGGTCGTCTTTAAACACGGGATTCTTGCGAAATGCCGGCATGATTGTCTTCCAGATGTTTGTACAGGTATGCAACATACCGAACCAGTCGAAGTGCAGGTCGTTTTCATCCGCTAGGAGCCACTGGCGAATCTCTCCGAGCAAGGCTAAGGGCTTGCGTTGCATTTCCACGGACTTCAAGAACTCCGATGTTTCGTAAGTACCTTGGGGTAAGTTTTCTTGTCTGTCCAAGATCTTCTGCGACTCTGGCTTGCACACCAGGCTGACTAACTTCATCACCCATTCGTGGGCTTCTGCTGTTGATTTGGGTTCCGCACCCATCCGCTTCAAAAACAGTTCTCCGATCACAGTTGGGTCGTCGAGTCGGCGCAGTTGCTTGTTGTCCCAGGTGTCCTTCTTTGAACGCCAATTGCTCGCCTTATTGGCAATGGAGTAGCCGCGTCCGAGATCAATCTTCTTACCCACTTCGTCGAGAGTCTTTGGCCATTCGCCGAAGAACAGCTTGTCTTGTCGACCGTTGAGTAGATATTCCATGTCAGGCCATTGGGGCATCTCCGGGTGCAGTATCCGGCTTACCGCAACATACAGCCAGGCCATGTAAAGAATGTCGCCCGCCATCTGCTCGATTTTGGAAGCTCTGTGATTAAGCTGTAGCTGTAGTTCGTACTTCAGAAGCCCGCAGCGGATCGGATGCCTTTTCAAGACTGTCGCAAGTTAGTTTTAGCCCTCTTGTAACACCAATATGATCCAAACGTACCGTAATCCCGCTCGTCTACAGTTTTACTCAGTGGCTCATGCTTGTCCTCCTTGATCTTCTGGATGAATCTTCCCCAGCGATCACGAATCGCGTAGTCTTGATGATCGCTCAAGATATTACGCATGTTCTGATAGATCGAGGCTATCTTTTTGTCGGAATCCGCAGACCCCTTGAACGGCCGCTCGATAGGATCAATTTTGGAGGAATTCTTCGCGGCTTTACGAACGGTCTCTTTGTACTCGCGGAAAGGCGCTGCAAGCGTGCCCTCCTCTTGAAACACCGACTCAACGTCAAAGAACATCTGTACCGCTACAGTGAGCCATATAGGAATCTCTTTGAAAGTTATCATGTGTTTGATACCCCGAGCAGTCTCGTCAACGGCGAAATGGGACAGATGGGGATGACTTGCGACGTCGAAGAACTGAGCCCATTCCAGGGTCTCAAAGACCTCCAGCGCCATTTTGTCTGCATCACTAGCGAATGACTCTCGCGTTATGTGAGATTGTCGAGTGTGAAGTGGGCCCGTCTGTGATAACAAATATACCTTTAGGCCGCTACAGAAGTGCTACATGCAATATGTTTCCTGCTCGCACAAATAATCGTTTGTCTGGATTCTCATAGACGGCTTGACCAGTTTATCGACATTGTCTTTGACATCGCCGTAGTAAAAGAAATCGTGCATGCGAGCGTAAAGCAGTGCCGGAAGAGTCCAAACAGGGTAATCCTTGGCGGGGTATCCAATCATCTCCGTCAGCTTGTGTATACGGGCACTACAATGACTTAGCCTTACTTCTTGGGACGAACGAGCATCTGATCGAATTGATTCTCAGCAGATCGCACCAGATCGACGGCCGTATTGGAAAGCACTGCCGCGCGTGTGAGACCTTCACCTGTCTGCCGATATTCATCCCACTCTCGCACAATCCATGCTCGCACGTTGTAGATCTCCTCAAGAAATGTCGCGATAGCGAAGAAGAAGTCGTGCTCGAGACTCTCCTCGTCTTGCTCAATCGGGATAGGGTCGACTTTGGGCAATTACTTCTCCTTAACTTCGGTGATGAGTTCGTCCAGTGGGTCCGTCTCTTCGACCGTAAGCCCGGCGAACCTGTTTTGTAGCTTGATGTTCTCAGAAACTACTGGCGTCTCTGGTATCAGAGGCTTCAGCAGTTTTGCCGCCTTTTCAGAACGGTGATAAAGTAGGAGTGCCTGTGGTTGTTGACGTAATCGGTCGAGTGCCCTCTCTCGAACCAACTAGCCACTTTGCTCCGAGCTAAGATCACTCGGTCAAAAACTTTTTGTAGCGCAGCTGGGACTTCGATCTTGGGATCAAATGAAGCAATGTGTTCAGCCATCTCTACAAACTCGGAGACGCGTATGGGATATTGAGCTGGGGTCACAGGATCCGGCGTCTTCTTGGCTGGCTTACGAGCTTTGCCTGCCTTTCCCCTCTTCCGCGGCGCTTTCTGCTGAGGCTCAGGCTCGGTGATAGCTCTGATGTATCCGCATTTTTCCGATGTCTATGCGAGCCAACCAGCGATGTACTCCGTGTCGTTTTTGTAATTTCGGTACGTTAGAATTAACGATCTTCGGTTTAGTACATCACTTTCGAGTGATGGGTCCATGGCGATTAAAGAGAGTAATGTTGTTCGAGAAGCACTTCCAAGTATTCACAAAGATCACAGACAATGCGGTTGGGTCTGCGTTGATGCAGAGTACTTGGAGAACAAACGGTGAGATGAGACGGGAAGCGGAAGGCGGCACGGATCAGGGGCGGTGGGGTAAGGTCGTCGGACTAATCCTGAAAGGGCCCTGGCGCCCCCTTCCAATGGAATCATGACGAAGGTTCCAAGACCCTGAAACTCTCCATCTTCTCCTCTGTTCTCTTCAAGCAGCATGAAATGCGCGGCACATAGTTTCGAAATGCTGTCGTCGGCCTGCCACTGCGCAGACTGGTCATGAGAAAATTCAGCTTGCGTGAAAGTTAGCGGACGCTTGGCCCCCAGGTTGGAACGCGAGACGTCGGGTAGTCGAAGAGCTGCGGTGACCGACCTGCATCAACAAGACCTTATCATCATTCCATGGACGTGCAAGCCTTCGTTACACCCTTGCCGACGGGAGGCTGGGGGCAAGAATGATGCTCCAGGCCTGATCACCTAGGTAGCTTCGCAAAAGAAGCTTGAATGCGGGAGTTAAGATTGGTCGCTGGTGTATCTTCCAGTTACTATATCCTTATACGTCCCGGACCCGATACTCTTGGCCCTCGTCCCTTCAGCAGGTGTTCGTCCAAGGTTCTCCTCGATTGTGAGCGTGTCGTTGCTCTTCCGACGTGGATGATCTGTGCACGCACGCACACCTGGGAAGCGGCTCAGACGCGTTTGGAGCAGAGAACGCGACATCCATCAATCAGATGGGTAAACCCATGCACACCTGGTGTGCTCGTTATCGCAGTTCTATGCACCGGTTAATGAACAATTTCAAAAGCCTCAGTCCAGACTCAGCGTCGTGACGTGGTGTTGAATTCCAACGATGACGCTCGATGACGATCACATCAAATCCCAACCCCACCAAAACTGGCCCCTACAATTACTACCCCCCGATCGACAGAGATGTTCAAAACAACCATCATCAGATCTTCGAACTTTGTTTTCCGGAAGCCAATCACCTCTTCTACCCTATCCAGGCCAATTACACGTACCTTTAGTCACACTACCTTCAAGATGAGCGACAACAAGGGCCCAGTTACCGCATACCCTGCCACAGAGATCACACCTCAAAACCAAGAAGGTGGCCCTGGTCTAGACGCAAAGACCGATCAAAAAGCAGAATGGTCGCGTCTCGAGTTCTGGGATGAGAACCAGAAACCCTACCTTAAGGAATATGAAGGCCGTGGTCTGATGCAAGGCAAGGCCGCGTTGATCACAGGTGGAGACTCTGGTATCGGACGCGCTGTAGCGATCCTATTCGCAAGAGAAGGCGCAGATGTAAGCATTGTGTACTTGCCCGAAGAAGAGGAAGATGCGCAATACGTCAAGAAGAAGATTGAAGAAGCAGGCCGCAAAGCAAACCTCATGCAACTCAACCTGCGGGAGAGGAAGAACTGCGAGCAAGCCGTTGAGCAGCACATGAAGGTCTTTGGCAAGTTGAACGTCCTCGTCAACAATGGTAAGATCACGTTACTTCATTCGCATCACCAATCCAAACTAATGATACAACAGCCGCCATGCAAGAAGCCTGCACAGACATCACCGAGATCGACCTCGACGTAACCGAAAAGACCTTCCACACCAACGTCATCTCCATGTTCGCCATGTCAAAATACGCGCTCAAGCATATGAAGCGCGGCGACTGCATCGTAAACAGCGCCTCAGTCGCATCTTACATGTCCAACCCTATGCTTCTTGACTACGCCTCCACAAAGGGCGCCATCGTAACTTTCACCCGCGGTCTTGCGCAGCAGCAAGCGCCAAATGGTATCCGTGTTAACGCTGTTGCGCCGGGCATTATTTGGACACCGCTCCAGCCTGCGACGAAGAACAACCCGGCTGATGCGATGGATAGCTTGGGTGTGGGCGCTTGCCCGCTGAATCGCCCGGGGATGCCCGTCGAGATGGCGACGTGTTATGTGCATCTTGCTAGTCCGTTGGGCAGTTATTGTACGGGTGAGGTAATCCATGGGAGTGGAGGAATTGAGATGCAGGGTTAACAGGGACGCGAGGGTGCGGTAGTAATGACGATGGAATGAGCTAGATGAGATGATGAGAACGACCTCACGCTAGATCGGGTCAACGTAATACAAGCATTCGATTGAGCCCGGGCAATACACGCGTGTTCTTCTCGATGTCTTCCTGTATGCTAGCCCTAACAAAGCAGGGTAACGACATCACTTCTGACTCCAGCCTTTGAGTGACAGCAATAGCTTGGTAGAAGGCTCGCGCCCCCAAAAACCTCTCCTTCGACACCTTTCGCACGCATATTGTTGCTGTCTGCTACTTATAGGAGACCAGACACAAAAGAACATGACATCAACTGACCGCAGTTTTAATTTGAAGAAGAACAGCGTAGGTGATTAAAGAAGGAGAGAATGATTTTTAAGCCAGGCTTTATACACCCACAGCAAACGAATCACAGAACGAGGCAAGCATCAAAACATCTGTGTAGTCTTTCAACACTCCCAACGCACTCATATGTCGCGAAGGGAGCCGTATTTGAAGTCCCCAGGACCGGAGTTCTGGCCATGAGTTCATCGCATAGCATTTTTGGACAGCTTCTTCGCTTTCATCGTATTCTGGAACGCCCGTTTTGATCGCAGCAAAGCTCGCAAGCGGTCCATACGTTGATGTCCTTTGTTTTCCAGAAGAGGGAAGAGACAGCCGCCATGAAGACCGACTCGAGAGCTTTTTCGACATGCGGAATTGGCAATGTATAGGTGAGAAAGAAGGAGACGGCGCAGGGGGAAGGTTTATATATACCCCGCCCACTGCGCGCTTATATAGATATAGCTCAGGACGTTCTGGAGACTTCCAGCAGCACAGCATGGTCTTGCATCGAGTTTCTTTTAGGAAAGCAGAGAAGAGCGGCCATAGTTTGATTTTGTGCATTTTTAGAAAAGAGGAATAAGAATGGATAGGTAAAGAGGAAAGTGCCAGCGCAGATAATGGATGTATATACACTCCTCCCGGTGGCCGCTCATGGGGTGTTCATGATGAAACTTTTGGTGACTTCCGACAGCACACCATAGGATCGTTTCCATACCATTTTAGAAGACGGCAGAGACGGTGCTCATGCGTCCTAACACAGTCTTTTTGGATCTGCGGAATAAAAATATGTAGATAAAGAAGAAACAGGCAGCGAAAACAGGAAGTTTATGTCCACAGTCCCCCAGCTGCGCGCTCATATGTTAAAAATGTTAGTCTTTGACGACTTCAACCGCACATGAGATGTATTGGGAACTTTTTCTGGCACGTCTCGCCGTATACAGTGTTACTTTTGCTGCTTGCTTTTGACCGATCGACATGTACTTTATCAATCTGTTTTTAGGATCTGGTATAAAGTATGGATAAGGTTGAAAGATATCCAAGTCTTTCGCCGACCGCAAAGTCATCGTAGTCCGCCATTGTGGTTTTGGAAAAGAAGAAACCAGAGAGCCATCAATGATCTCCTGATCCAATTTGGTATTTTAAACAATAGAAGTGTGTTGTAGCAGAAGAGAAGAGCGAGGAACAAGAAGGGTTTTATATCAGCGACGAGGTGCGGATACGGTATATGCGCTCCTCGATACAGGCATTCCTCATGTGCTCCGGGTTCCACGATTTCAGCAGTCGGCACACAACAACATTCGGCACTTCAACAGCCTTTTTGGATTAGGATGGCTTTCCCCGCTCGGCAGTACTCTGAGCTTCATGTGGCGTGTTTACAGGTCATTGGACAATGATGCGATTGTTTTGGGAAGGACTCCGCGAAACCATGCCGGGCACTCGCCTTAGTTTTGGTATACACAAAGCAGAAGTTTGGAGTGGCAGTCAAGGGAGGGAGCGAGAAGACGGCGGGCTTTATGTTTGAGGCCGAAGTGGAGCCTCGTTATTGGTAAGGTTCTTGAGGCTTTCGGGTCGGACAGTCATCACTCAACACGTCGCAGGTTTTTGGGAGAAGTCTGCGAAGCCATAGGCAGGAACTCATGGGCTTTTAGATTATAAAAAGTAAAAGTACGTATCAAGAGTGTAGAAAGAAGACAGGAAGAATTGTGGCTTTACATGTGAGTGTGAGTTCGGATTCTGCTATCCCCCGTATTGAGCATTGTTTCAGTCCGAAAAGCCATGGAGCGGCGCGGTAGAACATTTGAGAAGAGCAGGAGTTCATGCCGTGAGGGCATTCGGTTTTTGGTAAGAGGAAAGATCACATAGGATTGTAGCCATGCAATAAGATGATGATGTTTTTTGATATGATTTGAATTCGAACTATGTCGTCTATTGAATGTGCCAATGTCCCAGGCCGAGAAGCCATCGAAGTCTGCAGTAGTGTTTTTGAGAAGAGCAGAACACCATAGCCCGATTTTCCTCTTGTTTTGGTGTACGTGAAAAGCCGGTAAAGTATATTGATATTACAAAGTGAACACAGCGACCCTTTTATAGCCGTCGAGGCAGAACCTTAGCATCCGCTAGTACCCTAATTCCTCCAGACCAGAGAGTCATGCATATCTTTCCTCATATTTTGAGTAGCGCAGGAAGCCATCGAACTGAGGCGGGTTACAGTTGAAGACTTGGCCAATAGCGCGGGTGAGCTCTTGAGCACGCCAGAAGGTGCCGTTGGCGACCTGTCCCACCAAAAGCAGAACACCATAGCATTGATATCCAAATCTTTTGGGTCGAGAAAGAGAACTTGCGTTTTCCTCCATAGCAGGTAATGTCAGTGATCTTTGTGTTTTTGTACGCCGGGTCGGAGCGCAGTCATAAATAGATCTGGTCACGTTTTGAGTCGGAAGGTCATGTCGGATCGATCGAATCTCTTGCGTTCAGAAGAACCAGACCCCATGATACACTACTGTCATTGTTTTCGTGAAACATAGCTGGAATCGTGTGTTGTCGATAGAAGAAGACACCCTTGAAAGCCTCAACACCACCGCCGAGGTCGAAGCGGGTTTCTCCGCGCTGGAAGAAAGACTTCTTGATTTGGGTGTACTGCTGAGAAGGCCACTCGCGCATGACGATCTGGAAGAAAGACTTCTTGATCTGGGTGTACTGTTGAGCTGGCAGTCGAGCCCGACACATGTTGAATTTCAAAGTCTTTTTCCAGACCGAAAGTCCATGGCGACAACTGCGCATACTTTTCTTCTTTCCAGTATCTTCTGAGGTGTTGCCGAACACATACGGAATTGGCTTGTCGGTTTTGAGCCGGATAGATGCGAAGTAGACTCCAGGCGCCGGGACGACAGGCACCATGACGGGTATTGGGGCTGTTTTAGCAGCAAGAGGTCTTCTCCGCACATAGAAAAGTCCATTGAGGATTTTTGGAGACGCACTCGCACATACGAGCTCTCTGGTGTTTCTTGGAAGACAAGGCAGGAAGAGCGGTCGCTCATCATAACTTTCTGTAGGACTTTCGGAGGAAGAGGCAGCGGCCATTAGAAGCCCATATTCCAATTTTGGCAAATAAGAACCGGAGTGTGTGTTGAAGAAGACAAGAACAGCGGCGTCGAGCGAGGTTTTATATACCCGTGCATCCTTGAATCTCGACTCATTCGTGAGATGCTTGTACTTTTCGGCGGAGGAAACCATGCAGAATTTTGGAGTTGTTTTTCCGGACAGATCGAGCTGTACCCTTGATGGCGACGTGGGCGCCAGTGGTATGAGTGCTCGAAGATGAACTGCTGGAGCTCGGCAGACAGCTACTCATCCTTATTAAGGTCGATTGGGAACACTGAGCAATGTCGTGGTGAGGTGTGTAAGGGCTCAGCCCAGCCTATGAATTCCAGAAGTCTTGTTTTCGGACAGGAACACCGCGCAATGTCATGGTGAGGTGTGTAAAGGCTCAGCTTAGCACATGAGTTTAACAAATCTTGTTTTTGAAGTCCAACAAGCACATAGTGGTATGAGTGCTCGAAGATGAACTGCTGGAGCTCGGCAGACAGCCACGCACCCTCGTTGAGGTCGGACGGCAACACCGAGCAATGTCGTGGTAAGGTGTGTAAAGGCTCAGCCCATGTGTTACTTGAATCGTGTTTTCGAAGTTTCGAAAGGCAGAGGCCATCCAGTGTATCGTTAGATACTTTTGGTGTCCGGACGGCAAGGTCCATGAAGTATGCGTATCGATGTTTTGAGTTTGCACAGCGAAGGTACCGCCATGTTGCATCGCTCTCGTGTGTATTTTTCGAAAGGGGCAGAGAAGCCATGGTAATCTCCCGCTGGTTTTTTGAGAAAGAAAGGATGTAAGTGTGATGAACAAGAAAGCAAGAGAAGGGGGAACTTCGCAGTTTAATTACTCGCCAGCTTAGCCTCATCACATGTGCGCATGCAAAAACTCAACTTCTGGAACCATGGAATGTGGACATCCTACGCGACCAGTCATCCTAACCAGCCAATCCACAACCTCCCTAAACCAAGCACCCGAAGAATAACCACCCTCGCTTCTTAACACCGAATCCAATCATGCCGCTAATAGCGCGACCCATTCCAAAAAACATACCGTACTATGCATCCGCATCCGCATTCTCAAGGCCGACTCATCCACGTATGGATGTCGCAATCGTCCTCGTCCTCGTCCGGATTAACCACACCATCGACGTCTTGCCCATCTTCCGACCAATCGTCATCATCCCAGTTATCCAGCAGCTCACCAGACGCCGCCTAGCCGCCCTTTTTCTCCAAGACATCCACACGCTGCACCCTCGCCCTATCCTGACTATCCACATCCTCCATATCCACATCCGAGAACCTGACTTGACTCTGCAATTTCTCGTTCCCTCCAGCGTCAATATCCATGAGGTCATCGCCGCGACCAACCGTCTCGCTACTGGCGCTGCTCATGGTTCCAGCACCACCACCGCGGTTCGTCTCGACCATTTCCTGCGTGACAGGCGCGTCATCGTCGATTTCCGTGTTGGGGGTAAGCGTCGCGGAACTCATGTTTGAATCGTTACGCGGACGGCTGCTGCTGTTGAATTCTTTAGCGCTGATTTCACTCCAACCATTGTCTTCAAAGGCAGGGGGGTTGGTGTTGTCCCACCCGCCTGTTGCTGTATTGCCGTAATCGCCATAGCCTTCCCATCCTGTAGCATTCTCCTGTAACTCGTGGAGGAAGTTGAGATTATCCCTTTTCGCGAAATCTTGAAGGGGTTTGGGTAGCGGCAGGGGCTCGGCGGCGGTAGCGTCTTCGTTCGCGTAGACGAGCAGGGCGGAGCCGGCTTCGGTCGTGGCGCGCTCGATGACTTCTTGCAGGGAGAGGGGGTCGCGGCGAATGACGGGATTAGCGGATTCGCTGTCGTATTGCATGCGCCACCATTGGGTTGCGTTGGGGATGTCGGATTTGATGTCCGGGTGGCGGACGTAGACTACGTCCCGACGCGTAGCTACACCCCAGAGTTGGTATGGGCGCTTCATGGCGTCTTCCGGGGCCTGGCCTTCTGGGTAGACTATTTCAACGGGCTCGGGGGCCTTCTCTTCCACTTTCTCGGTCATCTCAGTTGTAGTGTCCATGGTATGGCCGTCGGTGGTTGCGGCTTCGTCAGCGCTACCGTCTACGCGCGGCTTGAATCGCTCAGAGATGCCTAAGATCGCCTTCTGCGCTTGTTCCGTCTGCTCTTCCAAGGTTGCAAGCTTGCTCTCGATGCTGTTGTAAAGATCCTGCAGTTGGGCTAGTACTTCTGCATCCTTTGAAGAAACACCAGAACTTTCAGGCTCAAACGCAGCCATGCTTGTTTTGAGTAGTTGCAGCGACTCAACCTTCTTTGCGCCTGCTTTCTTCGGGGTGTGGTACTTTAGTCTCTCCACCCGCGTCTTGAGCGAGACTAGTTGTTCCTCATGCTGCGTGATCTCGCTATACATACTATCGATGACATGCTTGTTCTTCTCGAGGTATCGATCGATGTATAGGGTGGCTGGTATCCGGCATCCCAGATCAGACGCCTCCGTATTCGAGGAATTCAGGCGGAGTATCAGCACATTACTAGCTTCGCGAATATGCGCACTGGCTCCAGCCGATGCGAAGAGTGAATCGTCCAGGACATCGTATAAGTTGAAGTCGGGACGAAGTTTATTGCGTGTAACGGTGGCGTCAAGCACAAAGCTCTCCTGGGTGGTTCCAGCGACGTCGAAGGTCGATTTAAGATGACCGTTCAAATCGGCATTCGGGACCTGGCTCTGGAATGCGAAACCCCACGTCACCAGGAACTTGAGCAAATCATCGTCCGGGTCTTCAAGTGATGGCTGCTCTCTCCAAGCCTCCGACTCGAGCAGTCCGTTGATCGACCCGTAAATACGGTCTGTATTGTCTAGAAATGCCATGAGTCGCTGTGTCTCGTGAAGTATCTCGAGGTTGTAAGCTTCCGAAAGTCCAGTGCCATCTTCGAAGATGCGCGCGGTCGCTGTGGGATTGCCTTTCCACCAATTGTCGCCCTGCCAGTAATCATTCTGTAGTACGCCCGGGCACAGCAGCGCATTTCGGAACAGGGGTATCGAGTGGAGTATAGGAATGAGGTTGGTAAGGTAGTTGAAGTTTGGAGACGGCTTCAGGATAGCGGGCTGCCCTTCTTCGCGCTTTCGTTGACTCGGGATGGGGTCGGCAATGATTTCGGTCGTGGTCGGTACTAGAGCCCATTGCGAGGTATCGTAGTTGTCTCCAGTGGCCGGTCTGAAGTTAGAAGAGCCGGTAACTCCCATTTCCTGGCCCTCAATGCCTGAATGTCTGTCAGCACTTGCGGGGGGATGCTCGTGGCGCATTCGTTGCACTGACTTTGTATGGGCGCATCGCCGGCTTGTGCTTGTGTGGAGGCGACACTGGTTCGAGAAGGCGGGCGCGTGGGTGCTCTGCTATTGACGTTGCTATGGGGGTAGTTGTCGAGACCTGGAGCATAGTCAATATTGAATGCTGAGATCCGCCACTGTCAGCCGTGTTATCCTAGGGAGTCTTCCAAGCCTGAGCTGACGTACTGGGAACGTTGGTGTCGTCTATACCGTAGCCGGCCCCCGCAAAGGCAGTCTCGTCCCACTTGGCCTGTGAGTTGCGCAGATGGGTCTTCAAAGCAGAAATACCTCCTTGGTCCATACTGCTGAAGTACTTGTCCATGGCGGCCTCGACATTGTTGCCATGGTTCTATACACGTAGTTAGAGGTTTGTCGCAAAGCGCAAACAGCTTGCGGACTATTTGGACATACCGCGAGGAGCTGCCTGGCTTCCTGTCTGTCAAGCTGTTCTACCCCGAAATTAAAGAGGAGGTCGATATTTTCTTCTATTTGGGCGTCCGACATGGCTGTTGTGCTTGTGGTGTAGCGTGCGTGGTGATAGCAATGTTGGCGCAGTTGAGATCTTTGATGCGGGCGGGCGGCGAGCAAGCCGGCGCAAGTGAGTTGGAAACGGCAGCGCAGGTGCCAAGACGAGCAAACGGCAGCCGCTCAGGTGTAGCAGACAGGCGTGTATCGGTCGGGTATAGGAAGGGCAGTCGCGCTCATAGATGAGGCTGCATGGCGGGGAGCTTCTAGAAGAACGAGCTTCGCGGAGGAGCATGCGGGCAGCGGAGCGATGATGTCGCTAATGCCGGCGGAGCAGGGGTCAGGCTTCATGGCCGACGGTTGGCCTACCACCCCGCGTCAAATAACATTACTTTTTGGAGAATCTTACAATGCATTGAGTGATGTGTAGGATTTTAGTAAAGACGTTACTCGTTCCTCTCTATTCATTTCCTGGTATCGACACCTCCGTATCCTTGTGATTGTACATATACTCTTACATCTATATTTTAAAACGTTCAGTCATGTAACCATTTACCGTCTAGACCCCAGAGAGGGGAAGAACGCCAGATCCCAAACCATCACCTTTACGACGGCACCGAGGGCAAGCCATCTAAGACTTCCTCCTTCTTTTCCTTGGAAAGTAATTCATCTGGCTTGGATTCCTCACTGTAGGGCTCCTCCGCTGCCTGCTCTTGAGAGATCTCGGTCTTGTCAGAAGCTTCAGTTTCTTTCATAGCTTCATGGCCTGGCGCCACGATGTCTGCGTCTGAACCAGGGCCAAGCGGTCGGAAAACCTGCACGCCCTTCACGTCATTAAGCTTGTCTTGCTCCTCCCTCCATTTGCGTCCACGGTTGGTGTAACGCGAGATGACATCGCGGTAGTGCTTGAGACTCTTATCGATCGCTTCCTCGTCTTGCCCGATAAGCTCATGTCTTCGCGCCTTCAGCGCTGAGTACAACTTCCAACGTGTTTCCGCGGGTATTTCCTTCAGATGGTACTCAAGTTTCCAGTCGTCGTACTCGCTCAGCTGTTCTGGTCGGTCCACATAGCCTCCGTTGACCTGACTGCGGACAGTCAGGGTCCAGCCCATCAAAGGTCCCTTGGGGACTGATGCGGGCTGCACGGTATCTTCTGCGCTGGCCTCTTCTCCTTCGGCAGGCTCCGCAATCTCCTCTTGCTCCTCGACAGCTTCTTCGGCAACGTTGTCAGTAGACTCTTCGATGTTGGTCAAAGGCTCGCTTTCACGTGCTGTAGGTTCTTGTGGGGCCTGATCTGCACCGATTTGTTCGTCAACGTCATCTTGAGCCTCTTGCCAAGCGGCTTGAGCCTCAGGGTCGTCCTTTCCAATACCAACAACACGTCGTGCAAACTCTTGCTGAGCGGCCTCTCCAGCGTTTTGTATCTCGTCTGCTTGCTCCTCGGTGACGGGCTCGGCAAACACGTACATGAACGGCGTCTTGCCTTCGCGCGCTTCAAAGTGTAACCGAATAGACTGTTCAATGTTAGTGGAGACCCTCTGGTGGTGAAATGGGAGCTTACCGTTTCAGGGAATGCAGCGGTGGCCTTGGTAAGGATTTCATCAACGAGACCTAAAGACAGCTTGAATTCTTGGTCTCCTAGCACCGTGTCATGCTGGCCGTGGAGGACAGCATCCATGTCGGAGAGACTCAAGTATTGAAAGCCGAAGATGCGCTCAATGTTGTGGTAAGCGATGAAAATGCCGTCCATGCGTCCCATGCGGGCTTGCAGGGAGTATTTTAGCATGGTCGCGCGCGTCATGTCGTAGAACTCGCGCTCAAACGACTCCCACTCGCCCAGATTGTGACGAAGCTGATAGCCAGCGCCCTCTTCGTATTCCTTGTGGTTCATGCGGATCGAGATGACGGCGCGCGTCTTCAAGTCAAAGACACCCGTTCCAGGTAACCGCGGATCGATTGCATCCAGCTGCGAGCGCATCAGGAGATTACCCTGCTTCGAGTAGTGGTAGCATCGGCCAGCCTCCTTCTCGACGGCTGCCTTTTCTGGGTTGGACCTTCGGAACTTTTCGAATTCGCTGCGTTCGGTTGTGAGGAGCTTCTCTAGCGAATGACCCAGCCAGCTCATGATGTTGGGGCTATCGTAAGACTTGTCGGCGTCCAAGGCATAGATACCGTCCCTGTATCGGAGGAAGACGGCACTGGGGCCAAGCGTGATTCGGGAGAATCTGGGCGTAGGGTCAGGAAACTGGCGGGAGAGCATGCCGTGGTTCAGTTTGCGGAAGTTTGAGAGGACGTAGTGGAAGTGCTGGAGCATGCTCGACATACTCGAGGTGGAGCCTGTGAACTTTGTGCCAACCTGCTTTGTCAATGCTAGCAGAGTCTCATCCTTGGAAGAGGTCTTGTATTCGCTCAGCGCTTCAAAATCGAATTCGTTCGCCGGCATGATCTTCTCGAGGTAGGGATCGAAGTTGTACACTCGCGAGCGTGGGTCCTGCAGGCGATAGACACCGGGGTTGAAGAGGACGCGGTCGAGGCCATACGATAGCATGGGCACGGGTGGCTTGCCGACTTTGATCTCCTCGAAGTTGAGGTCGTCGGGGAACATTTCGCTGATGGGAATTGATTCTCGTTCTTCGTCCTGTTTCTGCCTCCTCGCCCTCTTGTCACCCAGAAGGGCCTCGATGAGAGATTTGGATCCATCCTCCGCCTTGACAGTTTCTTCTTGGCTATCGGAGCTCTTTCCCTTCCTCTTAAGCGTGATTTTCCTGAGAGCGACTGGCTTGGATTTGGTTGGGGCGGCTCGGGTATTTTTCAGTCGTGTTTGGCTGCGGGCAGCGCAGAAGAGGCAGACGGGCGTCCGGTGCCATTGCGCGGCTGGCGACAGCTGGCGACGCAGCATTGGAGGGGCGTGGCGGCGTGGGCGTGCGGGTGGCGTTGCACACACGATGGAAGTGACGCTCGGTCGCGACTGCACAGAAAATATGTCGGCGTTTGTTAACGCCGGGCGATCATTGCGATCACCATGTGACGTACACGTGCGAGCGTCCAGCACAAGCCCGGGGGTGGACGCGTGGAATGCGACGAGATACCAGAGACCCACCTGGAATCCACCCCTACTCGTCGTATCTCGCCCGTACTGCGCTGCGTATATCTTGTCCTGTCATTTCCCTGCAAACGCCGTGTGATTGTCGGGCCGGTGTGTAGCAGCCCGTCGCCTCTACGCACTGGCAGAACGGGCACCATACAAGACTGCAGACGGCCGGCGAAATCACGTCTTCAGTCCTCATGCCACGGAATGATGCGACGTCGTGATTACAGCACGCCTGCCAACCCCCTCCCGCCCCAAGCCGAGCCCGCCTTCTGCACCTGCTGCATCTGCTGCTGCACCTAATTGCTCCGCCGTTGACCTCCGCATTGTCTCGCGTTGCGCCCTCACCGTGATTGGCTCTACCGCCTTTCTGTGCCCAACCCTGCTATTCTGCCCCAATTTCCACCGCAGCTCTTCCGAACCCATCTCCCGACGCGACAATTGCCTCCTTCCCCCAGGAGCCCCTCTGCATGCGATAGTTGTGTCGCCGAGCTCGTGCTGGGCTGCGCGCGCCGATCAGGAATCTCGGAATGTCCAAAGACAAACGACGGAGCATCTTTGGTCGCGGCTCCCTTAATGCATTCGCGTCGCAAAGCAACAAAGATGAATCGCAGCCCTCGAATCTGCTGCGCAAGCGGCGCACGGCGTCCTTTATGTCCAACCTGTCCGATGTGTCGCAGTACACCGAGACTGCCTCGACCAACGGCAGCACGGTAGCGGGCAGTAGTCACGTCAGGGAGACGATAGATGGACAGCGGCCAAGTCTTTCGAAAAACAGCCTGAAGCGCGCCAGCTCCGTCTTCAGCTCCTTCCGCGGCTACAAACTCTCCGCAGACGACGACCCCGAACCTCTCTCGGCAACATCAACACGAACATCGACTGGCTTTGGAGAATACATATGGGAAGATGTGCACGATCGCCAGGTGCTGCAACATGGCGAGGTCCAGACGAGCAGCTCCATGTTTAGGAAGAAGAGAGAATACCTGGTGCTGACTGAGAAGCATCTCATCCGGTTCAAGAACCACGCGAAAGCGATCGAAGCATTTCCTGGGTGCGTTCCAGTGTCGACAGTGGCTCATACCAAGACTAACAAGCGCAGGATACCTTCGCCGAACAACCGCATGAGCTACTACCGCCACAGCCACAGCCCCTCGACCGGATCGTCCCACGAGCTTCAGTCTATGGCTTCAGAATCGTCTGGAGACCGCCACCAAGGCATACCTCTACGCCATATCGTTGCCGTATACCACCTCGACGACGGTCGGCCGCACTTTGCGCTGGAACTCTATTACTTAGACGACGAGACGAACAACGCCTCATCCATGACTCTGCAGTTCGGGGACCCTGAAGAGATGTTTTCATGGCTTAAGGCCATCAGAGAAGCAGCGAATAGGGCACGGCTGTCTGACGCGAAGCCCATCTCCGCGCACAACTCCCATCTGGCTGCGCGTGTCGTGGAAGCAGAACGCGACTATGTACCTCCACATTACGCCATATACAAAGTCGTTCTCCGACCGCAAGGAAAGACAACGACGAGAGTCTCAACTGATGACCTTGCCAAAGTTTCTGCTTCAGTATGTTTCCTTGCTATTGGTGTGCACAAAGTACACATTATTCCGTTGTTCAAACCATCTTCACAACGGTCTTCCAGTCCATCACTGGCCGCTCACAACACCCAGTCGTCGCATGGTATCCTAACGCTGACTGAAGTATGCGTGACCGAAATCGACGATACCTTCCAGTTAACATTCCGGTTGGTACCCTTCTGCGCTATGAGAATGCCGCTAACAGCACACAGAAAGCCGCTTGAACGTCCCAAAGTCCTCCATCTGGCATCATTAGCTTCGCGGGATATCGCTGTTCGCCTGCGATCCATAGAAGCTAGTCTCAGACCTGAGTGGGAGACGCGACCCTTTGACTTCCTTGTCCCAGACGAGGTGTATCATGACGTCGCGCGACAAGAAAGCCCACATCCGATGGACCAAGATTCTTTGGACAGAACCTTGATTGGATATTGCGTTGCTTACGATGTACAGCCAGAGAACATCAGCTATCAGATTACCTACCCTGCCGAGGATGCGCCACGATTCGAGCTCCTACCACCTGTCGGACTACGCAGAGCCCAGTATAATACTCTCGAGCTGCTCGCGGTCATGCGTGCCTTGCGCTACAACGAGACCTTTGGCGGTATCTCATTTAAAGATGTAAAATTGGATGTCTTGAATGGACTGAAAGATCCCAACGGCGCTGAGCACCTTTGCCTCAAGACAAAACGCGGCACGTATGCACGGCTAGATATCGAAGAGCTGGAGCGCTCTTGTCTACTAGTGCAAGAGATCCGCGCTCTTGCCTTGACGAACCGAAAGCTGCGTAGAATGGACTTTACTTCCTGCATCTCAAGAAAACCCAGAGACCACGGGGAATCTAGAGGCAGTGCGAGAGATCAGGGTTGCGGCATTGTGGAAGCCCTGTTTCCGCTGTGCAAGTACCAGACCACCAATGTCGATTGGATAGCATTGAACAAAATACAACTTGGAGATACAGATTTGGATTACCTCGTCGCGGCAGGTGTTGAGCGGGCTTGCCACTTCCGCGGACTTGAGCTGAGTGGGTGTGGTCTAACGGATCGGTCGCTTTCTCTGGTTCTGGATGCGATCCGCGCGCAGGAAACTACCCTGGAAGCCTTGGATCTGTCGTCGAACCCGTTCAGATTATCACCGAGCATGTTCGATTCTCAAATTGGCGTTTTTGGATACCTCACCAGACTTAACCTCTCGCATGTTGCGCGCTCGTCGGGCCTTGAGTCGCTGATATCGGTCGAAACCTTTGCTGGCTGGAGATTACAAGAGTTGATACTGAGCGGCACCTCGCTCAACTCCGCCATGGTCGATGCAATAGCTGGGTTAGTTCTACATACTTAACATGCTGCCATCCCTGCTAACCACCGCGTAGTTATCTTGTCAACTACAAACAATCGTCAGCTCTCCGTGAACTACGATTGGATCATTGCTTTTTGACTGGAAGTGATATTGCTTACCTCTTGCACTCAATGACCGAGCATCCTGGAAAAGCTCGCGAGTTACATTTGGATGTCAGTGAGAACAACATCGAAGAAGACCTGGATAAGTTGACCAAGGCGATCTCTAAAGGTCTCGCCCCATCCAACTTCACCCTCCGCCTGTTAGAGTTCGAAGAGGACGCCGACTTCCGCAAGATGATACTTGCGCTGGCCGCCAATAACACGATTCGGCAGCTTGATATCTCACGAGCATCCTTACCATGCGATGCCTCCGAAGAGACTTGCCAGGCGATGGAGAAGATGTTTGCTGATAACACCAGTCTTGAATGGCTTGACATTTCCGGTGAAGACTCCCGGCTAGAGACAACCAAGCTAGGTGTTGGTATCAACCGAGCACTACGGGGGTTGCAGCGCAACAAAACCCTGCGCGCCTTGTACATCCGATGTAAGTTTACATACGTCCATACTAAGTGACAAACGACTAACCGCAGCAGACCAAAAGCTAGGCGTACAAGGCGCCAGCACTCTCGCCGACGTGCTCAAAGTAAACACGACCCTCCAATACCTCTACTGCGAAGACAACGGCATAGCCCTAACCGGCTTCACCGACCTCGTCAACGCCCTCCACCGCAACACCACCCTCCTCTTCCTCCCCACGATGCAAGAATCGCGACAAATGGCCCTCAAGCAAACCGAAGACCAAGTAAAATCCATGCGCGACGACGTCTCCCTCCCCACGTCCTCCAAATCCAGCTCCGTCCGCAGCCGCCTCACCAACCGCGTCGTCAGCGGCAAGTCCTCCAAAGAACCAAACTACCCCATGGGCCTTTCGGACCAAGACATCAAAGCCGCGCTCGGCCTCGTCGACGAGAGTTGGGCGCGCCAAGAATACAGACTACAACAATACCTCCAACGCAACCACAACATCGCCCACGGCATCCCCACCGCCATGGACGTCGACGAAGAAGACTTTGAGCGGCCCGACACCGCAAACAGCCTCGGCAAGATCCTCGAAAAAGTCACCATTGAAAGCACGCCTACACGGGAGAAAGACGTCCAGCTAGGAATGGGAATGGAAATGTATAGCCCGAAGTCGAAGCCAAGTGGTGAGAAGGATGTTCCCCAGCTGGGTGTTTATACCCCCGAGTTTTATCTTCCGGAATTGCATACACCGGGTACGGGGACGCCGAGGAGCGAGGTTGTGGATTATGATGTTACGCCGTTGGAGAAGGAGCTCGAGATGAGCTTTGGGGAGAATAGGAGGGCTTTTCCGTTTCCGACGAGGTGATTGATGCCTATGAGGACTGTGGAAGCCCGCCCGCGTCTCCTCCCATCCTCCCATCCTCCCATTCTGGATATCTTCTCTCTGCATTTCAGGTCTCCTCTTGATCACGAATGAGCGAGAGTCCACCCATCCATGTACATATAGAAAGCGCGTTTGGTCTTTTGCATACGCGACCCTCAAAGATAAGGGGGGTTCATTCGGCGTTTTTGTTTCTCCTCTTCTTCTTATTTCTTTCTGTTCTGAACAGCATGCAACAATATGATGGCGGCGAGGGAATATGCATATCAAAGTTGGATAACGGTTGGGAGTTGGAAGGGGGGAGGTTCTGTGATACCATAGATAAGCGAATAAACAAAGATGTTCGAGGATTTTTTTGTTACTTTCAGATGACTATTTGGGTAGCAAGTTGGAGTTGCGAATGCGGTGAACACGCGTTCTCGATCGTGAGCTGAAATGCACATCTGCAGTACCCCACATGCCACCCCCACTAAACAAGCTCACACGTCCGAGCTTCAGCCGAAAATGTAGGCTGACATCACCTCCCAAGTGCTTCTTTCCGTTCGCGACTTGCGACCCGCGACCTTTCCCAATTCCACAGAACCATCCAATCCGATTCAACGAACTACATCATCAATCACATTCATATCCGGCCTTCGCAATTGACTAGAAGGCCTGTCTTTTATACCTCTCTCAGATGATTACTTAAGGTTGTGGATTCTGTGGATTCACGTGCGCACGCAATCGCTATCATGGTGCGACAACATGGTAGTTTGACAAAGGACGACGAGACGAATCAGGCGGCTTGGGAGGCGGCGAAGGGGGCGGCGATTGGGGGGACGAAGGTATGCTTTTTTTCTTTCTTCGCGCTGTTGTATTAGCATTTGACGAGTAACTCTGGATCATGAGTTTTGCTAGGGATGCTGTGTAAAAAGAGAAGGGTGTCGCGTGCGTCGCATTATCATGTATGCTGGTACATGTCTGTATTGAACTGGCTCTTCCGTGGATTGGCAATAATCATGCGATTCGTGGAAGAGGAACGAGGAAGATCGGGATTGGGTTGAAGAACGTGGGTGACATGGGTTTGTAGTATGATGGCTGACTTCAAAACGCAGTGGGGTGCTTTCTTCGCCGTGGCAGGCGGTGTCGCATATGCCTTTTCGCCTGTATACAAGGGCCTTACTGTTCAGTTCAAGACGTATGTTTCTTCTTTCCCTCTTTCATCCTATCCAATCAACCACCCCACTAACCCAACCCAGATACATACAAATGTCAGGCATGATACTCGGCGGGTACCTGGAAGCCGACAAGCGAATGATCAACTACCAACACCGCGTCAGACACCACAAGCGGGTAGCCCGGGATATGGAGATCTGGAGGCGGTACGAGGATTCTTATGAGGAGAGGGGAACGCCGGGGGTGGGAGCTGAGAGTGATGTGCATGGACCAAACGGGAAGGGGAATTAAGGTGCGGGATGATTGGGCGAATCTGCAGGAATGAAGGTTTGGTGTTTGTGCGGGTGAGGATAGCAAACAAGTATTTCTGCTTCTCGCTATATGAATCATTCTTCTCCATCTCTCCTTGTGTCACACTCAACATCCGCCCTGCATCCCAACTACACACACATACACCTAGAATGCCTACCGCATTCAAAACCCTGCTAAATATCTCCGACGACACTTACCCCCCGACCCTACGTACAGCGGACACGTGGGGTTTGTCCGGCACAATTACGCATCAGTATGCACTTCGTACGAGTTGGATACTGCTCCGCTTTGAGCAAGTAACGGAGTTCGTGTGTAGCTTGTGCAAGCAGCAGAAGCAGGCCCGTCTCGTAGCTGTAAAGGGTGTGCTATGGGATAATATTCATCACAAGGCTTGTCAGGCGTGTTATGACGAGCGGAATGCTGCACTCCATCGTGAAATGGATCTGGAACAATGCACTGCGAGATTGCATTGTTGACTTGATATTGTAAAGTAATAATGAAAGGACAATCATGGCTGTGTTTCTAGAAGGTGAAGCTTCCATCCGGTGTTCCTGCAGCCAGCCCTGGAGAGCTCCGGCAGCCAATGACGTGGTGGAGCGCGAAAGGGCATAGCGCCCCCACCCACGCCGCGGCCTTTTAAGCCACCTTGCGAATTCGCCTGCTCCTCTTTCTCCAGGCAGCACCAGCTGGTCCTCGTTCACGACACCTCACGACTTTACGACTTCACGTATACAACGGCTATAGCTCCGCGTAACGATGGATGTCTTTTGGACGCTCCCGCCCGTCTCTAGGTAAGCTTCTCTCTTCCAAGGAGCTCGGCAACCGCAGTCAGCAGCTCTCACCTCCCTCCCAGCTACGCGCAAACAACACGTCGCACAATCGCTAACAACCCCTACAGGACTATCACAGCTGCAGCAGTCGTTGTATCGGCTGCAGGCTACAGCGGACTTCTCAGCCTGTACCACTACATCTTCGTCAGCCAATATGTCTTCACGGTGTCGATGCTCCCGCAGCTCTGGCGACTCTTCACAGCGTTTCTGATTACGAAACCGAAGTTCGGCATCCTGCTAGACCCCTACTTTCTATACCAGTACGGCAGCTCCATCGAGCGGGAGTCGCCTCGCTTCAAGGATCCAGGCGACTTCTTCGTGTACACTTTGTTCCTCGGTAGCGTCATTGTCGTAAGTACCCACTGCACACGCGCGTACATAGCTTCCATCGCATCGACACAACTGTCTGCGACCTCTCGACTTCGGTCAAAATCACCTCCGCATATCTGCCCGCCCAGCCTGTTATTCCTAGCTGAAGCGGTTCCTGGAACGGAGGAAGAATACCCTTGCACATCATGCGGTTCCGTCATTCGCAATCATATAAAGGGACTTGTGTGGTGTGTAGGCATGGTGGGATTGTCACTTGAGAAAGCTTTGCGAATGCTCTCCATTTCGCAAGGCGGTGTTGGCTCCCTACATACTTTCGCGATTCGTTCCGCTTTGTTCACCTGCATCTTCTCGTCTTGATATCGGTGTGCTGTGGATGGACTTGTGCTAACAGTCCGCGCAAAGGCAACAGCAGGTGGCATCCTAAACCAATACACCTTCCTCCCGTCGCTGTCCCTCGCCTACGCATACACGTTCGCCCAAGATAATCCTACCCGCTCCGTATCCTTCTTCGTCATCACCTTCGAAAGCAAATACCTGCCCTTCGCAATGCTCTTCATGGCCTTCGTCATGGACGGTCCCGATGCCGCTCTCGGACAGCTTATGGGTCTCCTCGCCGCACACTTGTACGACTTCCTGACAAGGATCTGGCCTACGTTTGGCGGTGGCAAAAACTACATTCGCACACCTGAGATGGTGAAGCGCTGGTTCGGTGCTGCGCCGGGCAGCGTGCAGAACAGAGGATATGGGCATGTTGTGCAGGGACGGGGAGGCGCTGCGCAGCCTAGTGCGGCGAGGGCGACAGGCAATGCTTGGGGTGGAATGGGTCCCGGGAGGAGACTGGGGGAATAGACGTATGCGGCTGAAAATGTCGCGTGCGTTTGCACATTGAGGCTGGGTATTGTGGGATTTGGAGCTTTGGCACTTGATTGCACTGTCTTGATACACGAGATCTAAACATCTTCACAATTTCTTCCCGCCGATCCAGCTATTTCTTGATCCGCTGAGCTAGTTCGGAACATCTGCAACGATGCTGCCAACTAGCTCAGCGAATCAGGAAATAGCTTGATCGGTGGGAAAGAAGCTTTGGCACCTGACTGTATTATCTTGATGGACGAGGTTTAAACACCTGTACAACTTGTTTCCTGCCACGCCCAGTAATTCCGGGCGATCAGTGTTCATCTACAACGATTCGTTCAAGTAATTCAGAATCACCTGGACTGGGAGGAAACACGTGGTGACATTTATCATGACAGTATTCGATCATTTCGTCCAATGCCTCTTGGCTATAATACAATTCCTCCCTCTACGTGTCATGAATTCGTTTTACTTCGAGCTCCCAGCTGGATTGCTCGGTCCATCAACAGCCCTCTCAACATGCCCTGCGATTCCGTTCTTGCTCGCGTCGAACTGGCTTCCAATTACGCCGTCCTTGCTAAATGGGCCACCGACTTTCTCGCCGATTTGGCCGATTGCGCCGTCGGGGTTGACTATACACAATTGCGTTAGCGATGTGTTTCTTTACAAAATATATGAAGATGGTAGAGAGCAACATACAGTTCTTTCCAATAGCACCCGCACTGCTAATCACACTAGGGTTTGACTGTGGAATTGCATTTGTGCCCTTGTTTGCGCCCAGCTTGTCAGCCGCGGCTGTAGTGTTGTCGGTCATGTTTCCGGACATGTTGGGTGTGGATTGGTTCGCTGTGCCGAGGCCGAGTTGTTCTTGGAGGGGACCGGTGGATTTGGGCATTTAGTTGATGATTTGAAGTTTGTTGATAGGTAATCAGTGGTGAGAAAGAATGGGTTTCTTATATGAAAGGTAGTGGTCGTGCTTATGGGGGATGCACGAAGAGTACGTCACAGAGTTGCAAGTGACGATGGTGATGTCATGATGATATGGAAGTGGTGGGAGCGCAATTGCAGAAATACGCGATTCGGACAAAGTCGATGATGTATCTAGTGAGTAGCTTCCGTGGATCTCGATTCTACCTTTCGCATGCCAGAAAGTGGGGTGGAGATCTGGTGGTCGTGGTTGTGATTTGCTACTTGGGCCGACTATGGCGTTATGCAGCTGTCATGTACCTCCACGCGTGATCTACATGTTAAAGGTACCCGCACGGTTGGACATGGACGTAATGGGTTTGGGGAGGTGGAATGTGATTTCATGCATGCTTGCTGGTCTGGTATCATTGCTGGGTTGGTGCCGAGGACAACTGTATGGATCTAGGCGGTAATTACATGCGCGTCATGGCTAGGTGCGTCTTTTTGCTCGTGCTCCGCCTACTTTGGGGAACGACAATGGGAGCTTAAGCTTTGCGATGAAGTGGTTGGCGGTTTCGGCTTTGGTGAGCTTCATGCGTGTGAGGTCGGTTTGGGTTGGGGCGTTGAGCTTGCATCCGAGTTCGGCGAAGTATTGCTTGATCCTGTGTGGCGTTAGCATGGGTCAGGTCGAGTGGTTCTTGGGGAACGTACTCCTTGTTCTCGAGTTTCAGATCTTCTCGCAGGTCGTTCACGTCGACTTCGTAGTCGTCGACTGTGAGTGCTGCCGCTGCAATGTGTGTCATGAGGTTATCGACGTGCCAGCGGGACATCTCAAAGGAACTGCACAGGTTAGCGAGCCTTCATGGAATAATCATTGATAGACTTACCCCTCGGGAGCAAACTTCCTCCTGATGGCCATGAGTTGACCCGCAGGCGTGTCCTCACCCATCGCTTCCTCCAACTTCCCTTTCATGGGAATCTTCTTCGGCCGAGGTCCACCTCCTCCAATCAACGCCGAGTTGAAGTTGATGCAAAGCAGTATGAATCGCAGGGCCTTCAGCTTCTGTATCTGTTTGTTCTTGGCGAGCTTTACGATGCGCTTAGCAACGTATTTGCTGGCCACGCTGACTCCTTCGCCGACTGATGATTTTTGAACCCAGTCCTGGACATCGAGCATGGTCATGAGATCGCTTCCAATCACAACATCCGTAGGGTAAACATCGGCGGGGTATTCAGCTGCAAGGTTGGGTGTCGGGCGAGGCTTGGAGCTGTCCACGGCTGCTGCGAGATCGTCCTTGTTCGGCATGACTGCTGTCGCAGAGGCCATTTGCTGCAGAACGTTTTCTGCAACTGCATCGGTCCTGGCTGCGTCCTCGGCACCAGTTCCGCTCTTGATGGCGTTGAGCGTCCGGTCTTCAAGCGCCTTCCTCGACTTCTTAGATCCGAACTCTGCCGCGAGTGCAGCTCTCTTCGCCATGACAGTGTTTTGTGCCGCGTCCAATGCCTCTTGCTCTTCGCGCATTTCTTGTGCTTCGCTTCGCAGTGTGCTTCGTACGACAACTCTCTTGACTGGGACGATTTGTAGCTTGCTCGTCGCAGGGTCGAATACGCCAATGTAGTCTTGTAGCTGGCTCTCGGCGCTTCCGTCATGCTCTTCCTGTGCGATGTAATCCAAGCGAGGGTGGCCGGATGATTGGAACAGCATTTCGGTTTCCTCGCCTTGTGGTCGGATCTTGGTGCGCTTGTACGGGTTGAAGGATATCTTCGATGGGATGGTGAGACCGGGTGTGACAGCTTGAGCGCGTTAGAAAACATATCCATACATCATGCCAAGGTCTCCCGTCATTTGCGATGAATTTTGACGCAATGCGACAGCCTGAAGAGGTGCTATCATACCTAGAAGTGGCCCCAGTGTCTCTTTATTCTCTACCATCTTGACACGGACATTTCCCGTCGGCGCAACAGCTGTCTTCTTCTTTGGCCGTTCGCCATTCTGCTCCTGTCTCTTTCTCTTCTTTTCACTCATGTCGGCGTTGCGGTTCCGATATGGCAGCATGGGTCGCGTTGTGTCAAAAAGTTCGATCGCGAATTGGCAGAACTTTGGGCGGTCAGCTAGCAGGCATAGCCGAGCGACCGGGGTGATAGCTGCGCTAACCCCGAGCCGCCCTAGCGCATCCGCGATGACGTCCACGCGACTGACGCGTTCCAGACTTCCGCATCCGCATCGCAAGTGCGGCCACGGCACACACGGAGCTTCCCTCTATTGAGTCCCTTGTATCTAGTCAATGCAGTCGCCCTAAGACAGTAAACAATCAAACTCCATCTCCATCCTTCGTCTTCCTTCACCCATCATCACCGTCCATTGATTCATTGACTCCTGTACTGCTACCAAGCGCACCTATTTCACCAACCTCACCATGCCCACCGTCCTCCAGACAGCTGGCGACATGGTCGACAACCTTGGAAACAAGATCCATTACACCACGCGAAGAGTCGGTGACCAGATCGAGACCACCACCAACCAGGTCCTGCCACCCAAGCAGCGCGAGCACATGCTTGAGAGAGCCCGTGACTACGCTCACGAGAACCCCAAAGTAGCCGTAAGTTGTTCGATAGCGTCTGAAGACTCCCATCAATGACACTTTCCAGGCCTTCCTGACCACCCAAACCGCATTGACCGGTCTCCCGCTGGCCCTCTTCCTCGCCTTCGCAACAACAACCCTCCTCGTCTCCCTATCAACCTGCCTCTTCCTCGGCCTCCTCGTCTCAATCGCCATCACCTTCTTCCTCGTCGGCTTCGCGCTCCTCTTCGTCGTCCCCACCGTCATCATCGCCAGCTGCTCAGCGACCTTCATCTTCATCTGGGGCTTCGTGGGCTACATCATCCTACGCAGGTTCAATGAGGGTGAGGAGCTTCAGCGTGGCACTCCCGTTGGCGATAAGTTGTACAAGTTAACAGGCGGTAGATCGGGATATCTACAAAGCGATCAGACATCTTCGGAGAGCAGCAGTGACCGAAGGAGGTTGGGTGGTGGAAATGCTGCGAACGGCTCTAATGGCGGTGCTGGGCACGCACATGGTGGTGTATCGTCGCACAAGGGCGATGGCGGGCCTGTGAATGGCGTGAATGGTACCCAGGGCGCTGTTGAGTGGGAGAGGAAGTGGGCGGATGGTGTGCAGCCCAAGCCTGTAGTCCTGGAGACCGAGAATGTCTTTGAGGTGTTGAAAGCGGTAAGTAAACCCCCAGTTCTGCGTCGATGCCCAGCTAATTGTCGAAAACAGGAGGCTCCAGTTTCCTAGAAGCGTGCCTGGGACTCGAGCTCGGATTGCAGGTCTTGACGTATCAATATTCCTATAGCACCTTTGTACGCAAG
Source organism: Alternaria arbusti (assembly GCF_024043155.1). Taxonomy (NCBI): domain Eukaryota; kingdom Fungi; phylum Ascomycota; class Dothideomycetes; order Pleosporales; family Pleosporaceae; genus Alternaria; species Alternaria arbusti. Next base: position 191,814 of record NW_026249962.1, read on the forward strand.
CGCGCTGCCCTAAAACGATAAAGTCACATTACCTACGGTCTCCAAATTCTCATGAATTCTGGTGTATGCCACTTTTGTTCGATATGTCTTCGCTACTCTCTCATGAAATCTGACATCACGTGCAATATTTGGTCTTCTAGTGCCTATATAAACCTGCCCTCAGCGCGCCCCATCATTGCTTCATCAACTTCACCAATCTTCTATTTTCCAAAAACGGATGCAAAGTCAACTATGTGCTGTCGCTGGTCTTTCCAAAAGAAGCTGGAAGACTCACGATGACTGTTTCTCCCGAAGACCACTACAAAACATAGCTACGTCTCCGTTCCGGCACTTCGTATCATCACCACAGAAATTCGAACCTCTTTCAAAACTCACCGACACTGTGTTTATGTGCTGAGTACACGCCCGACTCCAAAATTTCCACCAAAATTCATCAACAAAACTCGCATGTGCCGTGTCGTTCAGTCCAAAAACAACGATGGCTGAATAATTGTGTGTCTCCTCGCTGTGAGCAAAAGGAAGCGCAGGAAAATACATGTCTTTGAGCTACCAAAACGAAGTAGGACAAGAAGAGAAGAATGGCGTTGCTGGCCTACATTGGCGTCCTTGTCGTATTCAACCTCTTCTGCGAAAAAAAACGCCAGGCACATCTACATGTTTTGAGCAGTCCTGGATACTTATTTGACCCATCAAAACTCATCACGTCAGCTTTTGGAACACCTCGCGACTTACCATAGGGCCAAAACACGTCTTTTTGGATCTAGGATCTGGCGGCCGGTGGTGGCTATATAAATACCTTCTCTCGCGATCAGAGTCTTCTTTCTCCATTGTGCCTTCCTCGTACAGATATACCAAAACAACAAGGGCCACGAATTATGCTTTGTGGGACTTTTGTTTCTCAAAACCAAGTTCCGTTTGGCCCATGTTCTGTGCAGCACCTTCGAGAACCATGTTCAACTTCAATCATGGCTTGGTCCGACCTCTCAAAGCTTCAACTTACTATGAAATGATCTCGTTTCTCCGGGCTTCCAAAAATCGAGGATGTCATCTCGTATGGGAGGCTGGAGGTATGAGACTCTATCAATGCTCTGCCTGAGCGAAATGGATTTGCTACATATGTATGAAACAGCAGCGAGTTGACTGTGTTTATAAAGCTGCCGTCGCGGCTCCCCTGTACTCAAAAAAAAAGAGCATTGTACAAACGCATGACTGCATTTGGGATCTCTCCACCCTGCATATCGTTTTTGCGAAGAGCGTGTTCAAAAAGTGCCAGTAATTGCATGTGGGAAAAGAAGAAAGACTAGCTATACGAACACATGTCTCTAGGCCTGCACAAGAGTGCAGCTAACGGTTACATGTCTGCTGCAACGGTCGTTTTTTTCATCCTTTGCTTCACTAAATCTTAGTACAGCACGATAGACGACTACGCGTCGTGTACACCTCTATAGTTGATATATAAACACTCCTTCTCGGACCTGAGAGTCTCCCATCTTCTCCCATTATGAAGGACTGGGAACTCAAAAGACGTCCAAAAGATCTTATGTTTCTTCCAAAACTATCATATTCGCTAGCTATGTTCCTCGGAAGTGCGGCTGTGGAAACAAAAGCGCACGACAATGAAAGCATGAAATCTTTGCTCTCTTAGGTTGGATTCTCAAAAAAGAAACGCAGCTAGTACGTATGGCGTTGCTGTCCTGCACTGGGCTGTGGGTATATGAAGTCTTTCCCTAGCTTTTCGCCGTATTACAAACCTTTTGAAGTAGTTTTTCATGAGATCAAAAGAGAACTTCAATGTATTCATAGTTTTCTGAGAAGCACATGGAAGAAATGACATTTCACCTCTCGGGCCAGAGTTTGGCGACATTCAGAATTTGCGCGTTTGCTCTCATGTCCTCCACCGGTGTGGAGAAAGCAGCACTGTCGGATTCAACTATTGCGACGTAATAAAGCCCACAAAAGCCTGACGTTGCCCCTCTTATGTTGATGAAGCTGTGTAGTGAGTATGATAACATATAGTGATGGCTGGGTCGATAAGGTGCTTTCAGAAAGACCAGCCGAGGAATTAACAGAATTGATTGGCGTAGCACTTGGCTGCTGCCTAAATCAGCCACACCATCCCTCGCCACCCGCTACACTTCATCCTCACCATTTCCCAAACAACGCACAGAGTTTGCCCCAACTTTACGCAAACCAGTCTTGTAAAATCGCATTCCAAGATGCCCGCACACCCACATACAACCAAACGCATCCAAAAAGAATACCAATCCCTGCGCGACGACCCCATAGAAGGCTGCACAGCCCATCCAATCGACCCATCAAACCTCTTCTCATGGCGCGCCACAATCCGCGGCCCCCCAGAAACACCCTACGAGTCCGGCACCTTCCACCTCGCCGTGGAGTTTCCGGAGGATTACCCGATCCACCCACCCACTATAACATTCACCACCCATGTTTATCACCCAAACATCGATAGCGACAATGGGTATATATGTATCAACATCTTGCAACAAGATTGGTGTCCTGTTTTGACGATTTCGAAAATATTGTTGAGTCTGCGATCTTTTTTGGATAGTCCGGATGCGGAGGATGCGTATTATCCGAGTATGGGGAGGGAGTATGTGGAGAGGAAGGATGTTTTTGATGAGCAGGCTAGGAGGTTTACGGAGGAGTTTGCGGGGGGTGGAGAGTAGCCAAGACTGATGATTGGGGAGGATGAAGCGCTTGGAGTATTTGATGCGGCCAGGTCCGTGTGTGATACTGCGTTCAAGAATCATCATGTCTATCTACTCGCTGCCTCAACTGATAGTCCAGGCCACCCTGTCGCCACCGACGATGAATAAGGTCATATCCATCCGCTCTAGCAGCCGCGGACACCTTCTAGAACGGATACATAGCACGTATCATCGAGACGTCCCCGGCGGATACCATGAATAGTGGGAACGGGTGGTGGCCTCTGAGTTTTAAGAATTTGGTCGCGCCCGCCGCATCCACTGTGTACATCGGGTACAACGAGGGGTTTGTAGGGTCCGCTCCATAGATGGCGTCATTTGAACTGATCTCGGTCGGAGCGCTCGTGCTCGTGGCGGAGGCCAAAAACGTGACCCATCTCATGTGTTGCAGCGAAGTCCTTTTCCCGGTCTGTCGCTTGTCCAGATATCATAAGGTTATGTCGACCGGGAGGGCCATTAGCTATGTAGCCAGTCGAAGCGGACGCAGCGCCAACCGTGAGACTATTTTCCATCCAGTACACTTGCACAGCTGCCTCCGGTATCTGTGGGTCCCATACGTTCGGCAACATGTAGCAGTACGGGTAGGAAAGCTCTTTGGGTGATTTCCAGCGTTCGAAATGGAGGTTGTGGCCGTTCGCTGCTCCCGCAGATCCGATACCGCGTGTCCAAGTCGCCCAAGCATTCTCGATTGTTTTACCGATTCTGTTCTCGGCGACTGCGTCTTTGAAGCACCAGTGAATCAAGACCTTTCGATCCGGACGCCGGGGCCAACGAAGCCCTTGAGCATCTTCGACGGGGAACCTGGGGATGTCAATAACTGATAGGCCTTTAGTATCCGCATGACGTACCCAGCATGGCCGCCGGTGTCCAGTGGCGGAGCGATGTCGATGGGTTCGGGCGAGGGATCGGGAAGTTCCGCCGAGATCGCACATACGAGTCCAAGAAAGGCAAGGAGAAGGGAAAGAGAATGCATGTTTCGATGTAGAGTCGACCTTGGAAGTGAGTGCGCGCGGCTTCGAGGTAACTGCTAGAGAGTGTCGAGTACAGCAGTGATAGTCGTAGTTAATGCTGTGGCAAGCGAAAGTGGGGCAACGGCTAGTGAAAGACACGCTCTAATGTAAACTTCACGTTCACTGAGTAGCGAGTGCAGGTATCATAGGTAAATATTGTTGACACTGATTCATCTCTGCAAGCCCTCGTTCAGCAACGTGACGACCAGGGTTGCAGTGAAACCACTTCTAAGCCTCTAAATTTTAACGTCCGCCAACCGGACACTATTAATAGTGAGGATACATAAACTTGATGGCCGCAGCGTCGCCCTGAGAAATATGGTAAGCTAACCCAGGTACCTGACCCTTTAAGGGCAAAAGGAAGAGCGGTGCTACGCCTTGAGCATTTGCCATGCCTATTTGAGCCAATGGGTACGAGTTAGGATCTGTTGTTGAATATGGAATCTGATAATTGACCGTCGGCAATCCCGCTATCGAATCGTAGTGCATGATGGAAGCGTAGTCGTAGGTCGAATGGTAATCTGGAGCGGCTGCAATCCTTCGATATGAGCGGACTAAGCCCCATCCGAATCGTTCACCGACACCATCCACTTCCGTCAGTTGCTGAAAGGTGACGTGGTTGGCTTGAGCAGCCTGCCAAGCTGCTGCAAATCCGTTGAGGTGCTGAGGCCTGAACTGAACGTAAATATCTCGATCCGGTCGTTGGTGCTCGTGAAGAAGGCCAAACACATGACCCAGCTCGTGTGCTATCTGCCAGACCGGGTTCGGATGCTCTCGCCCCGGTGTATCCACGGGCCCCTGGGTTAGATAATGTGCGCCCGTTTCTCTGCCTTGGTAACCAGCCGGAGCATGTGCCCCACCCACCAATGCAGGATCATGTTTTATACGCACTGCCGCGCGAGGCATACCCTTAGTCCATTGGTTGTTGGCATCGTAACAATGGGGATAGTTGTTGTTGATTGGATGCTTCCAGCGTTTGAATTCCAAGGCGTGCCCGGATTCTTGAGAAGCCGTTCCCATGACTGAGGTCCAAACGAGCCATGCCTGATCCATGCGTTGCACAGTAATCTTTGTCTCTGCGAGATCATTCTCGAAGCACCAATAGATTGTGAACATTGCCGTATATTCATCACGACGCCACCTCGATTCCGCTATTACAGGGTGTCTGCAAGAGTTAGCAAGTGTCGAGGTTGTTCACAAGATCGAATTATGGATGACGAACCCAGCAAAGACGATCCCAAAGAAGGCGAAGAGAAGAAGTAGGAGCAGCATGGCTGGGCGCTGAGTTAAGTTCCTGAAGGTAGATTCTGGGATTTGTCGGTGGTAGAGCTTCTGGTGGGTTGAGGCTAGTAGTATGTATAGTCGATGCAGGTCCCTGGGTAGGCAGCGAAGGTGATGTGGGCCAATGCACTGAGTGCGGTGTCAGCGCGGCGGAAACAACGCTGGTGCAAGGGAAAGAGAATAAGAGAAGTATAGGTCTTTGCAATAGTTCTGCTAGCCCCGCGATGAACGACTAGGGACACCACTTCTTGGTCTGTGCGCTTTGGACTTGTCGGGCAAACGCTTTTTGAACCCTAGGTGGAGGCTCTTTCACTACCTAGGCAAAGTTAAGTGTAAGATTGTCTACGAACTGCAATTTCTGAGTTCAATACGCCAGATCATGACTAACATATGGTTTGCCTACGACGCATGATATAGGTATTGCTGGTTGAACGCGTCACTGGCGAAGACTGAGACTGGAGCGTATGGTGAGACACGAAGTTTGAGCTCAAAGTTGGGCTACAGCAAGTGCAGCTTTCCAAGTGTACTTAGTAGTTTTCTTGGACACCTCCCGTCTAAGTCTTTATCTAGCTATTCGCGGTCGTGGGAATAGAATGATCGAGCGATCCAAAAGCGATGATGGCCGTCAGTGCGTCGGTATCATAAAGATCACTGGTCCAGTGCGGGAAGGCCGATTACTCCCACGGATACAACAGTTTGATAGCCTCTTTATCCAGCCTAGAAATCCCCCACTCCCCACTCGGACGTGGCAGCGGAAGGAGCGACTTCTGACCATTCTTTCCACCGGTGAGTCGAACCAAAGGGTAATTATCGGGGTTGTTCTGATCCTGATTAACAAGAGCAGGGTTGTGGCTCTGCCATGAGCTGTAGTGCATGATTGAATCGTAATCATACTCCGCGCTGTATGCCAAGCCGTCGTTCGTCCACTTGTAGTACTCTGAAGCGTCGAATTGGTAGTGCTTCGCAACATTAAAGATGTTACAGAGTTCGTTTATGGTAAAGCCGTCGGCAGTGGCCTTTTGGAGAGCTTCGTGGTAGCCTGTGAGACTGGCGCAGTTGAACTGGACGTGGTCGTCGCGGTCTCCGCGTGAGTGCTCGTGCATCAAGCCGAAGATGTGGCCTGAACGATACGATTAGTTACCGCTTGTATACTTATGGAGGAGAAATAGTTGTACCTAGCTCGTGAGCTACGACTGTCTAACTGTCAGCGGATCTGAACAATCGAAAATCGCTTCTCAACTTACCCCAGGCCAGATCTCTGTTCGGTGCTTGTTCCGCGTTGCCGATACTCAATTGATGACGACCAGGTGAACCTTCAGCCCTATATCCCAAAGAAGACGCTGCTGCCCAACCCCCTGGAGCACCACGCTTGATGACGACGGTATCTGCTGGGAATAGCTGATTCCAATCGCCATTCGCCGGGTAGCAGTAGATGTCTTGGCCAGGAACAAGGCGCCGTATAAAGAGCAGTGAATGGCCGCTCTCCTTGCCCCAGCGACCAAGAGAACGCTGCCACGCTCCCCAGCCCTCTGCTATTACTCCTTCCAGCTCATCTTTGGCAGCCTTGTTTTCGTAGCAGTACGCGATTTCGGTCTTGCCGCTGTTACCGGGGTGTTTCGGCCAGCGACCGCTCTTGTCGGCGCCAAACCTAGGGGTGTTATTATCTTGACGATGGAAAGGTTGTGGGATTACCAACGAATCGCCGAACCAACCCATGCCTCCGTTGGGAGCGCTAGCTTCGACGTTAGGAAAGATAAAGAGACAGGAAGTACCGCGACGGCGCACCAGGCAAAGAGGATAAAGAGTATCATAAGCAACATCGTGGCTCTAGTGTATCGTCCTCGTCCGAATGCACTTTGTTCCAATGGGGGAAATTTATTGAGTGTAGTGATGTGGAATGCATCGAGGAAATCAAGGGAAGACAGATCCAAAGGCGGTAATGAACCCGGAATCTACGCTTCCGCCCACGTTGAGTGCAGCGGTGGGAATTCGGTTCAGATCTTGGCAGCTGTAGTAAGTACAGAGTGAAAGGGTCTCGTGTGTATTACACCTCCCATTTCTGCTTTCTCTTGTCCCAATGTCATCACTTTAACTTTCCAGAACGGTATGATAAACTCGGTATTTGAAAATCCGCCGACATCATGCCAGAAGCACATGAAGATAGCCAGCAAGATATATACAATCATTCTTGAAGACGAGAACCGATGAGGTCGATGTGACGCCAAGATGCTTGATAAACAAGAAAACGCGCTTTTGACTCGGACTGCGGTCTGCTGTTGCTTCCTGATGATCGCCGGAGGTGTACATTAGGGTGGGAAAACCATCAGAATGGCGTTCAGATGTCCCTTGAAGAGTCGACGCCACCAGGGCAGGATGCACCTTCATTGCCACTGGTTATAGAGAACACCCGGGCATGTTGTAGCTGTCCACAAGTCATCATTGTAGCAGGAGAAGCGCGGTTCGTGTGAGAGATGTCGTGCAGGAATGTGAGTACTGTGCCTGGGTAGGTGCCCAGGTGTCCGCCGCCCAAAAACGCGTGCGCGCGTCGCGCTAGGCACACCAAACGAGACTAGCGTTGCGCGTCGCGCGCACGGCAGCGGCAACTCACCAGCACCGAAGCTTCCGAACCTCCACGATGCTCTTCCTTCTGCGTGTTTGCTTGCATCCCAACCATCCCCGAATTCGACGCCACATTTGTCTTCTAATTTTGAGTCAATGTGCTGTGCTGCCTCAATATCGCATTGGCCTTTTTTTCTACACACGTGATCTCGCGATCCATCCAAAGATTCTATGCGACAATCGTGGACGGATCTTTTTTCACCCGCACTTCATCGAAGAGGACTGAGTGCCTGCCCAATGACGCCAGGCACTAAGATTCGTTGAGTCTGCATGGCGCTAACCTCGCAGGTCATCTGCATGCGATCGTTCCAGGATGCGTGTGAGGGGCGCAGCTGAAGCGAGCATGTCTTCACGCCACTACATGCATCTGGTCTAATTCACAGGCCTCGCATTAATGATATACTGTTCAGACGAAACCCTCGGCATTACCCCCAGACTTCGCAGACACTCTTACATCACCATTTGCTTTTACAGGGTCGCTCTACGGCAGGACTCGATCAAGCTGAAGCCCCACTTTCTTCGCCCCCAAGGTAGCACAAGCGCGGCGCAATCAGATCACGACCCCCATGAGACTTTTGAACGCCAGGACGTACGAATTCCACGATGTATTGGGCGCGATCAAGCCGAAGTACGCGATCTTATCGCACACATGGGGGGACGGGGAGGTGCGCTTTGAAGACATGCGTGACACTTCCAGGGCCAAATGGAGTGCTAAGAAAGGCTACTTCAAAATAGGGAAGACATGCGAACAGGCCTTGGAAGATGGATGCGACTTCGTCTGGATCGATACATGCAACATCAACAAGGACAGCAGCACAGAGCTTTCGGAAGCTATCAACTCAATGTTTCGATGGTACCGCGATGCCGTTATCTGCTACGCATATATCTCCGATGTCAAATCTGGAGATCAATGCTCGCTGTCCGAATGTCGCTGGCTCACTCGAGGGTGGACACTACAGGAGATGATTGCCCCAGATCGCGTGCACTTCTATGATATGAACTGGGATTTCCTTGGGAGTCGTATATCTCTTGCGGCACAGCTGTCGGAAAGTAGTGGCATCCACGCATCGGTATTGTTGCGAAGACATCGTGGACAGAAGAGCTTCCAAATACCGACGGAGAAGGGTCATTTGGTCATGAGGTTTACAGGTGAAATTGACAACACCTCAAATTCCAGGAAGATGATCACAGAAAGCGAATGTCATTGTTGCACAAGCACTGAAGAAGACGATGTGCGATCGATGCTGGACGGATTCAGCGTGGCGCAAAGGATGAGATGGGCTTCCAAACGAAAGACGACGCGAGAAGAAGACATCGCCTACTGTCTGATGGGGCTATTCGACGTGAACATGCCCCTGTTATACGGCGAAGGGAAGAAAGCTTTCTACCGACTACAAAAAGCTATCCTTGGCATATCGTCAGATCATTCCATATTGGCTTTCCGGTCGGATCTATTAGGGGATCTAGTTGCCGGACAATCGCCGTTACTAGCACCACACCCTACGTTTTTCCGCGATGAGATACTGAACATGCACATGCCGACTCGCGGTACGCACACGAGTCTATCTGGGACCACACTATCTATCGAGATGCTCATATGTCCGCTGGAAGAAAACAATATCTATATGTTTCACAATGATTACCTTGGCATCTTGGACTGTTCGATAGACGGAGATCCGTACATGAGACCGGCCATAGCATTGTCATCTGTACATAGGAAGAAGTTGATATTCCGTCGGAGTCCTGATGATGTCACTCTTTTCCGGCTGGGGTCAAAGCATCCCATGGAGGCTGTACTGATAACCGGCCGCCAGCTGGACGACGAAGAACGTACGTACCCTGGAAACCCGTATGCTTAGAAGAAAGCAGCTGATTATTGCAGTAATGTGGCTACCCCAGAGACTACGATACAATCCAAGCAACATGAAGCGAGCTCGAATCACCCTCGTCGGCGAGAAGGCCACCAACCAAAAGCAGCGCCATGCGAAAGCCCCCATACGCGTCAACATATCTCCCATCCTCCACGAACTGGAGTTTCAGATCACTTCATTACCACCTCTACTCGCAGGGCACCTGCCCGACGCTACATCCCGCCTCGGCAGTATAGAATTCTCCAGTACACACGCTGGACGGTTTTGCGTTGACTGGAATCAGCACCATCCCGGAATACTTCAATGCAGCATCTCAGCAAACCTACAACCCGGAGACTATGGTATGATACAAGAACGGACAGTTCCCGATGTCGACCTAGAGTTTGAGTCAAGAGATGCTTGCATGACCACCCCACTTGAACAGCTGTACGAGTCAGAAAACGTCCTGCTCGGCGTTATTGAAACGGCTCGTCTCAAGGCCTGGATTTCCGTTTCTAGGGAGATATTCATTGGAAGAAGTCGCTTTGAGTTGAACATCGATGCAAAGCTCGTGACGCTAAAGAACAACAAGGAGTCAAGTGCTCCTCCGACGCGGATACGAGACATGTGGGCGAAGCAAGTACCGTCACTTGTAGGGGTGGGTGATGGGCCACTACGGCTACCGCATCGCCAACGAGATCAAGAACCACCTGCGAAAGAGGAAAGGAAAGAGAGAAAGATCAAGGCGTCCAATGAACATGATTGACATATAGCTACACAATTGAATTAAGCTTATCGTACAACGAAGTCCATCTCACATTCTGCTCATACGATATGTACTACTGATCACCACATCATACACGTACGCGTATCGCGACTTAACAAGAAGTCGCATCTTCGAAGAACTCTACTGCTCAGCGGAGTGTGAACGCCAAAGCTCCTTCTGAAAATGCAAATCATCATCAGCTCGCCCAATCACCACAACCACACATCCCAGCCTCATTCCACAACCTCCTCCTTCACATCCTCCACCTCCCTAACTTCCACAACCCCCTTAAGCACCTTCTCCCAAACCCTCCTCGCAACCCTAAAACTCCTACACCACTCCTCCCAATCCCCCACTACATCCCTCTCTAACCACTCTCCTCCCCTCGCAGCCACATGCTCTATGTACTCAACAGTCAACTCTTCTTCTTCGTCTCCAACATGGCCAGTATCCCCCTCCTTCCCATCCCCAGCCCCCTCGCCATCCCCCCCTTTCATCTCCTCACCCTTCTTACCCTTCTTCTCATCAGCCCGTGCTTTAAGATCAGGATCAATAGGCGTCCACTCCAGTAATCTCGCTTCCACCAAATCGGCTATGCCGCACGGCGTAAAGAGGATTTGCACAACGTCTTCGGGGTTAAGTTGTTTAGTGTCTGGGTCTGCTTCAGGAGCGAGGGCGTAGTACCCGAGCGCGTGGCGCCCGTCTTCGTATAGGTTCGGTAGGAAGAGGATTGTCATCGGTATATCTGCCTCTTTCTTCTCGTGGGGTGTGTCTTCGGTGAAAGCGGGCTGGTTGGCTTTCTTTTTCCCCGGCTGGTTTTGGGATTCGGACGGTGCGGAGGGTTTGGAGGGTTTGGTTGGATCGAGCGACAGAGCTAAGAGGGCCGGTATACCAGGAAGCCTCGCATTCGCCAGTAAATTGGGTAAATGCGTAATCGCCGAGTCGAAATTTATAAACGGCAGATTCCTCTCTGCGACACGCAGGATAGCGAGGAAGACAGCGGGGTTGGTGGTTGTAGCGCGGTAGATATATTCCACGTAGTTAGGGCGGTTGCATCGCGGTCTGGGCAGCTTGGTGTAGTCGATGATCGTGTCGCTGACTTCGGGCACGTAGGTACGTTCGTCGCGCTTGGACTTGGGGTTGTTGGCGTTGGCGCTGGTCATCTCATCCTCGTCTCCATCTTCATCGTCATCCCCATCCCCATCCCCATCCCCAAATGTCTCAGACCCAAGCGGCGTAACCGCATCCTTCGGAATAGTCATCTTCATATCCTCCGCATAGTCCGTCGTGATATGCGCATACGTCTTCTTCAGCGTGAGTTTATGCCGGTAGTCCACTATACCTCTCCTGAAGCCGGGAGCGGTATCGAGTTCAGTGGTGTTGACTACGATGTCGTCTTGGTGCGAGTCGAAGGGGTATCGCTTTTCTTTCTTGGGCTTTGCGGGTTGCTTGGCAGATGGGGCTGCGGGTGGTTTGGGGGCGGAGATCTTGGGGACGGTGTGTTTGGCTGGGGCGCGTTGGGGGGGTTGTGTCATTGTTGCGGGTGGGTTGGCGGGCGGTGGGCGGTGTTGTGGCTACGGAGACGAGGGCGTCGCGGTGGAGGGTATTGGGAAAGGCGCGGGCCGTAGAGACTAGTATGAGGATTTCACCGGTCACTGCGAGGTCGAACTATATGTCCGTGCAGGGACTGCGCTTGTTATTACTACTTCACTACATTCTGCGCAAGCCAAGGCGACTATACAACTACAGTCTCCACACAAGCACTAATCAGACTCATCGTCCGTGTCGACTCCAAGTACAAGCGATATCTTGTCATCGTCACTGTCCTCGTCGTCGAGGTCTCCTTCACCTGGCTCGGGAAGGTCAGGGACAGCCGAGGCGGTGCTGGTAGCGGCGAAATCTGACGTAGCGGCTACCTCCGTAGTGGGAGTAGATTTTCTGAAGGATACAGATGCTGTTGGCGCAGGAGGTATTGGGTGTGACGTGCGTTGCTCGTCTGCGCCAGTCTTTGCTCGCTTCGAAGGCGAAAGAGGACCATCTTCGCCTATCGGCCGCTTGGTTTCGCTGAATGCGGTAGGCTCGGGGATGGTAGGGCGTTGCGCAAGCGTACCCTTACGAACTGATCGTGGAGTTGAGAGGTCAGGTTTGCTGGGTGTTGGCGCGTCTTCCATAGCAAAGTCCTTCGCTGCCGTATCTGATTGCCCAGCAGTCTCCAACAGATTGTCCAACTCTTGTCCAGCGAAGTGGTCATCCGCCTGCTCCAGAGCTTGCTGCTCTTCTTCTTCTTCTTCTTCAACTCCTTCATCCTCAACCTCCATCTCTTCGTCTTCATCGTTGCCATCATTCAACTCCAAATCCTTGCCACCCAGGCGAATGACTGGCATCCTTGGTCTGAGCATACCCTCTACATCCATCTCGGCGGAAAATGATCGGGCCATGAGTGGTAGTATGCTCGCTGCGGGCTTTCCAAACTTCTTGCTTGGTGGTGGGTTCAACACACTAGCTACCATGGCTTCCTTGTGCTGTGTGAGAATCGCGGTACGGTCCAGACGAGCGCGCATTGAGTCAGATAGATATTGAGCCGGGATGCTTGAAAGTAGAACCGGAAGCAGATCGTGTGCGGCTTGTTGGAGTCCAGGGAATCCAGCGTTGGGGCCGCCGGCGTTCTTCGCAGCGCCAAGGAAACTGTCGGCGTTGGCAGTGGTCTGGGGCTGACTGTTGCCATTGGCCTTGGCCTGGCCGGGAGTCTGCTGGTTTGTAGGCGCCGCGGTCTCGGGCGGTAGTAGATCGTCGCAGCAAGCGCGGATGAGAGGTACGAGGGAATCGATGGTGGTCTTGTGGAGAGCAACTCCAGATCTCCTCAATAAAGCAGCAATCGCCGTGTAGCATGCTGTTCTAATCTGAGCTGTCTCTTTTTCCGCACTAAATACCCACACAAGTTGGTCAATGATGGCAGGGTCCAGTGCCAAGGTGCTGCTCTGGGACCTGTGTGCTAAAGCAAGGAGCACTTCAATCGCGGCGACATGTACGTCTGGCAACAATAACCAAAGGCTTTCACGCTCGTCCTTGCTGACTTGGGCGTTTAGACGTACGGTGTTCTGGAAGTTCTTGCTCGCTGCCACGGGAATGGTGAGGGAAAGCATTCTCGAGAGCAGGTCCACGATCATGCCAACGTTGAGATACACCGTATTGGCTGTGGGGCTTGCGATGTACTCCTTGATGATGTAGAGCAGCCCTGTCAAGCGTTCGCCACCAGCAAACATTCCCGACCAGGCGGACAGATCTGAGCCAGGCTCCAGGTTTTGAACTTCGTCATCCAGTGTGTGACCGTTCGAAAGAGCTGCTTCACGTGCCGTCGATTGCCAGTCCTCGATCACAGCGCGGAACACACGGTCTGTTGTCTGATGGGTAACGTTTGTGATGTTCTTGACAGCCTTTGTCCACTCTTCGCTCGAAGCTCCTTTTGGTGCACAGCAAGGTAATTGGACGTAGAGTTGGCGCGCCGCAGCTGCGATATCCGAGCAAGCCCCATGACTGGCTCCAGGCCGCTGCTCTTGGCTGAGTTTATCAGATGGCGTGGGTGCGATGAGACGTCCAAGAAGCGGGTAAAGTTGCTTTAGATAAGACCGGAAGATGGTAGGATGCCGGGGCAGCAGCTCGTTGAAGCTTTCTAGGACGATCTGTAGCAGACTGACGGGGGTAGCTTTGGCATTCGCTATCTGTAGACAGACTTGGACGAAAGGTGATAGCGACGGAGTAGTGATCTCGCGAATCAATGTCGGGTACTCTCTGGTCAGAAGGAAGATGCGCGTCAAGGTGATGATGCAGAGCTTCTTTGACGACGGCGAATCCGGCTTGTTCAGGAATCCAAGAAGGCCACGCACCCATGTCAAACTCTTCTGCAGAGTTTCCCAACCCCCAACTTCAATCGTGGCCTTGATCAAGACTATGGCACACCATCTTCCTTGGGGAGTCCGGTCTTGGAGCAGAGTGGTGAGTAGAGTGCGGTACTTGTGTATAGCGACGGATGCTTCCGAGGACGTCGCTTTGGTACCTGAGGCCTGGGCCGAAGAGAGGAGGGCCCTGCAATTGGCTAATGACGCAGCTATGGCAGGCACGTGTTGGGGCAGCTGGGATGTTGGCGTGGACGAGATGCGGAAACTGAGCGCTCGCAGCGTCGCCAGTTCGGAAGCAATGGGCGCCATGGTGCTGGCGATTCCTCTGGTTATTGATTTGATCAGCCCGTCTCTGGTCAGCGGAATGGCTGTTGTCGATGGCTGGTAGAAAAAAGTTCAAGGTCCGGAGTTAGCGTCGGACCGCACGCGCTAGAGCTGCAGGGATGTGCGGGCCAACTGCACAGAAGAGTGGGACTTGTGCAGTCGGTCAGTGACATGTGTACAGCCATGGCCGGCGTCGTCGCATTCAGTATTGCTCGTCGAACATGATTCTACAGACATCGCGACCCTGTCCAGAGCTAAAGGCATATTCTTAGCACCATGGTGGTATGTCGAGGTTGCTGTCCTCCCTCTCCCCTGGCGCCGAAGCAACGTCATCTTCAACAACGGTAGCTTACAGGACCTACAGACCCCCCCTGAGAGCGAAAAGGCCAAGCGCTACATACAGCAGCTGGACGAGGCTCGATGCGCCGGACGATGGGCCGACGTGCCTGAGCTGTGTCGCAAGGTCGAGAAGCATGCGCCGCACCGACGATGTCAGCAAACCTCTCTGTTTGGTCTTTCTGAGGGCTAACGGCGACCCAAGGCCTCACCCTCACAGCGCGCTCCGACGCCCAGATAGCCGCACACAGCACCAAGAGGCCCTCGACCGCCTCCTCTGCCGCCTCCACCACCGGCCTGTCACAGATCATACCCTCGTTGCTCGCTACGATTGAAGAAGATGGCACGCAGGGTCAAGACGCTTTCCAGGCCAACGTCTGCCTCGGCTGGGCCCATTACGTGCTGGACGAGCCGGGACTGGCAGTTGCGCGACTTCCACAGGACTTTGGGGCAGTCGCGACCCAGCTATCGGGCGAAGCAGGCACCTTGAGCGGCTGGTCTCGGGTGTGTCTGGTCAAGGGCACATATCTCAAGGGTACAGCATAATTCTGCAACTCTATTCTGACTCGGGGACTGACCTGATTTAGGCTCCGCGCTGGAGAAGACAGGTGCGATTGGTGAGGCAGCCACGATCTACTCGTCAATAATACCCTGGCTGTCCACGACGACCACCCCAAACACCGAATCGGCCCAGTTCAAGATGTGGGGAGAACAGTCTCTCGTCCGTCTCTGTCAGCTGTCCGACCAGTCCATGGGCCTCAGCGAGCGAATCAACGCGTCTGAAGCTCTGCGCACCTACCGCTACTGGGCAAAGTTCTGGGACGCAACTTCCAAGAACGCCGCATCAGACGTGGGTAACTCAGCACGGTATCGAAGATTGGCGTGGAAGGCCTACTACGACTCGCTATCAACGATCCTCCGCTATGACCTCGCCTACGAGCCCGATTCCACACCCATCATCCAAGAGAAGCCGACGCCTACCGCACAGTCAGACGCGCGATTACGGCAGCGGGCGGAGCTGAAACGAGTCGAGGCTGTCTACGAGAACCTGTTGATACGAGAGACACACTTTCCCAAAGCCAGCGAGACCAACCATGAAGTCGAAACGTGGGTGGATTCCGTCATGGACAACTGGCGCCTCCTCTGCGGTCCCACCTGGAGCGACGATGATCTAGGCGAAGGAGGGAAAGAGGGTGTCGCGCGAGGCGTGCTTGATGTAAGTTACTCATCTACCCCGAGAAGATCCAATGACTAATATCATCCAGATCCTTTATCGAGCAGCCACCAAGACGTACCACTCGACCCAGATCCTGCGCAACCTCTTCGTTGTCCACGCATCTCTAGCCGAGCCTGAACTGGCATACAAAGCCTACGATTCCTATGTCGAGATCATCACGCGGAACAAGGATCGATCGGAAAAGTCAGGCGAACTCGAGGCTGGCATTGACGACGACAGCACGGTGTTGAGGACCTCCGCCGAGGCCATCAGGATGCTCTGTCGATGGGGATCTAGGCATGACGCCGAAAAGGCTCTCGAGATTGCTCACAGTATCGAGCACTGGTTAGAGCAGGCAGATCACCTTCGCTCAACGTCTGATACCCGCTCAATTGCTTCGAGCACATCTTTCGTCGAACCCACGGCCCTAGCTGCCGCCTATTGCGCCATTGGCATCAGTCAAGCACACTGGGCACGGCTCACTTACGAGGTTGAGGCACGGGCCACGATCCAGGCCAAAGCTGTGCAGTACCTCAGGAAGTCGCTTTCACCTAATCTCGGTGACGAACATAATGTGGAAGCTCTGTACGCCCTCGCTTTGGTTCTCGCGGAAACAAGGGACATCCCCGGTGCCATCAAAATCGCCAAGCGTGCACTTTCTCCAGCAACAAAGGGCACGACGGTCAGTGTAGACGGAGTTCTGTCGGATGGCATCACCACTGAATATGGACGCGAACGCAAGTTGATACCCGTGTGGCATCTTCTTGCCCTGCTTTTGACGTCACGATCTGAGTTCACCGCTGCTGAGAAGGCGTGCGAGGCGGCTTTCGAGCAATTCGGCGATCCTGCGGTCCTGTTTGGCCGCGACTCAGGCGCATTCAGAAGCGAACACCTCCAAGAGGCTGCTGGTCAAGAACCTCTAGAATCTGGTATTGTCGATCGCATGGAACGTTTCGAAAAGAGCAACATACTGCAGATCAAGATGACGCAGCTGTCGCTTCTCGAGATCACCGATGGTGCCACCGCTGCGGTTGACGGATGTGACGAGCTCCTTGCACTGTACGGTCGACTGTTCGGCGATCCGGCAGCTGACAAAGTCAAGACTCCACCCGAACCTGCGTCGCTGGCGCCTCCAAAGACCGCCTCGGGCACACGAGGTAGTATCTTCCGCGGACGAGGGTCAGTCAGAACGACTCAGCAAGAAAATGTTGATCGAAGTAAATCTGTGGTCAGCTCCAAGACAGCTACGACACAACCGGAAGTGCCTCCTGCGATTCAAGTCACTGATGACAACGGCGCAGCTCCCACTAACGGTCATCATCGACACCATCTGTTCCACCACCACAAGCAGGATGATGGTCAGGCCGGCAAAGACACCGTTCCAGAGGTACCACCGCTTCCAGAACACGTTCCAAACAGCACTCGTGCACGCAGTAACACTGCAAACTCAAAATCGCCTCGACGCATTTCCAATCCCAGCTCTCCAGGAAAGTCAATAGAAAAGGGTGACACACCACTTCCACCCGTCGCCCATAACCTAGATCACTCCTCTCCGCCTTTGGGTCACGAAGAACAACCACCCAGACAGGATACTCGCTTGCCTTCGCGTCTGCCACATGCTGACTACATACCCGCGGATCCCCACTTTTCTAAGATCCAAGAGCGTCGTCAGAAAGTCTCGTTGCTGGTCAGCATATGGATCTTCATCTCTGGATTATATGCAAGAGCGCACATGTTCCAGGATGCTAGGGAAGCTGTTGCTGAGGCATTGAAGCTAGTCGAGACGTTTGAAGCAGAAGTTTCATTGGAACACTCAACAGCAAAGGCGCTCGCGGACAAGGGGTGGGGTGGAGGTAAGAGTGTGGAGGAGTTGTGGGCGGATGTTTTCGCTGCTGTAAGTCTCCCAATATCTTCGATCTTACCTCTACTGACATAGCTCCAGCGCGCAGAACAGCTTGTGGCCCAATCGATGAAGCATGAAGCTCGCGCAGACTTTGAGCGCGCCCTACAACACTTCCCAGACCATCCTGAAGCCATCGTCGGTCTTTCAAACATCCTTTTGGATGTCTACAGCGAGGTCATACCGCTGGAGCCTGCCAACACCGACACCATCTCCCCTCCGCTACAGTCATCGGCCTCTTCAATTCATACAAAGACGTCAACATCGAAGACCCAATACCTAACCTCTCACACGCCGTCGGTAGAGAACCAGCTCTCATCACCGACACTGACCCGCCTTGCGGCCCGCGACCGCGCATTCGGTTTACTGTCCACACTTACCAAGCTTGGTGCCGGTTGGGACTATTCTGAAGCATGGTATGCGATGGCGAGAGCCTACGAGGAGAGTGGGCAAATCGACAAGACAAAAGAGGTACTCTGGTGGTGTGTAGAATTGGAAGATACGCATCCCGTGCGTGGCTGGAAGGTAGTTACAACCGGCGGCTTTGTACTATGATTGAGATTGCAATAATCGTACGTAGATTGGGCTGTTCGTATACCCATCCTAATTATGCAAGTTTGGATCTCCTTTAAAACCATCAATCCAGCAATCTCTCCACACTGACCGAAACATCGAAGTGACCCCCTCCCCGCCATCCTATCCTGCCCGTGCACCTCAAACCAAATGCCCCAGCCCCAACCCCCCATAATAAACAACCCCCCTCCCCCTCATCCCCGCACTCTTCACCCCCTTAAGCACACTCTTATGCACCACAGCCTCCCTCATCCCCCACCCCTCCGCGCCCCCAGCCCAACCCCTTAACACCTCGCCTTCCCCGTCCAAAAACCTCACCTTGATACTCAAGCACACCGTCGTCGCGCGGCGGCACGCAAACGCCCAGCACGCATGACACACCATGCGTTGCAGCAACCAAGATAGGTCCGTGTGGCCAGGCCGGGAGCGAGCCAGATAAGGATGACGCGGGAAGAATATCCGATACGCGATACTGCGGGGGAGGGAGGTGGTTGCTGTGATGGGGCCGCCGGTGAAGGAGACGGGTATGTCGATTAGGATGGTGAGGGGTGGGTAGGTGTGCAGGGTTGGTGGGGGTGTTGCGGTGGGGAGGTAGGTGAGGATGCGGAGGATGGATGTTGTTACTGCTTCTAAAACGCGTAGATCTGGGTCTGGGGAGGTGGTGAGGGTCCACATCTTGAGCTTCTTGGCTAGCTGCAAGGACGTGATTTTGTCTTGTCGGTAGTGGAGGATGGAGCGGGTGGTGAAAGCGCGATTCCGCGGTTCTATGCGGTGGAACAGGAAGGTCCAGAATGTGCGTTGGAAACGGAAGGAGTCGTGTAGGTTTATCACCCCCAGCATATGTTCTGCATGGATTATTATTGTGGGGGCGGAGTTTTTTATGGAGGAGAGGTGGGGGGAGAGGATGTAGGATGCTTCGGTACGGATTTGGTGGTTTGTGGCGAGGAGGGAGATGCCCGGGATTGTTGTGGTTACTAGGGTGAGGTGGTGTGGGCCGGATTTTAGGGGAATGGTGTGGTGTTGGGTTCTGGGGACGAGGTGGGTGAATATCTTTTGTCGGAGTTCTTTGGGGAGGGAGAGGAGGGGGAAGGGCTTTGGCGGTATGGAGGTGGACGGCGGTGAGGATGTGGATTTTCCTGGCGAGGGGAGCGAGGGAGGTGGTTCTGTTGGGCCCATGGTTGTGCTGGGATGCGCGGGCTGTAGGATATGTTGGTGTGGTAGCTGATGTTGTCCAGGTGGGACTCTGTGGTCTGGTTTGAGGCGAGTGATTATCTGTCCCATTAGAAGAACGCGGAGTTTGTGATGAATGATGAGTGAGACAGTGTGATTAAATCGTCTTTCACCAGTACAAGCGAGCAGAGGCATTTTCGTTCCACAGTGTTGGTTTCAGGGTCGAGAGGTGGATTCTGGTAACGACGTGTGTTCCAAACTATTGCATTGCTCTCCGAACGCGGAGTTACGAGACATGACTAGAATTCGTGTCGTGTACGTGCCTTCAAAACTGTATAACTAGATGCTAGGATGTTGCATACTTCTACCTTGATGATTTTCTGTAGATGCGTAGCCACACCTAGTGCGCTCAGGGTCTTTGCCGTGACCAGAACGTGGTGGTCAAGGCAATGTGAATATCCACGGATAGTTTGCGCATCGGTATCACCTCGATGCTGTTGAAAGAAGTTGAAGTGCTGGTTTATATGCAGCCTCCGTTACCAATGAAACATGGTCAAGCAGAGGTTGAGTGTCGCGCTGGACGATCGACACATCTCCACGGCTGCCACATGCATTGTCTGAAACCAAAGCTGTCTAATGGAGGCTGGAAGAGTGTCAGTATCGAATTGCGCAGTCGAGTAGCTGGTAAAGGTGTGGGAGAGGTTGATAGTAAGGCACGCGCGACGCAGACGCGTCAACGCCATGACCTGACGTCATTGGTCGGAGCGAAGACACGAGCTACCTTGGACACGAACCTTCGCGTCTTTCACCCCAGCACCACTCATCTCAACACACTATAACTCTTCCCTTGCTCATCGTCGAGACTCAAATGAAGGCGAAGGCATTTCGCATTACAGCAGTAATGTCTTCGACACTGGCTCGCTCAATCCCGCGTTGATGGTGTCCCACTGCGGCTTCCACGACTATGAGGCGCGATGGCAGTGATGGCTCATACTCCCCAGCTCTTGCCTACAGCGACGGCTGACCTGGCAAGCATGAATGATGCAAAGGCTGTCGCAGAGAGCGTCGATGCCATCCGCAGGCTGGACTTGTTTGTTGACGCATCACACCGAAACATCCCACTCATACATCTCAACGCTGCCATCGATAACGAATCGGAATTGTTAGGAAAACATCAGCACGAACCATTCTTCTCCGTGGTGTTGTTACTACTGCAACGGTCAACATGAAGGCCGCTTTCCTGCTTTGTGTGCTTTCGGCCACGTCGCTCCTCGTCAATGCGAACGGCAATTCGATCGATCACCAGCAGCGGGAGAGTTCACTGGAGGATTTCATCAAAGCTCAACAGAAGATCTCGCTGCAAGGGATGCTGGACAACATCGTCGATGGCCTGGTAGTTGCCAGTCGGTCAGATCCAAATTGTACATGCCTCGAACCCACAATGATCGATTGAAAGCTAACGATAAAGACTTGTATACGTGGACCAGGACCGCTGCATTGACCTTCAAAGTTCTCATCGAACGCCTATCCGTGACAGACAAGCCAAAGATTTCGGATCACATAGACGATTATGTGAAATCTCAAGACATGCTACAGTTAATGTCAAACCCTTCTGGTGGTCCCTGGTCTGGAGGTCTTGGTGAGCCCAAATTCTACCCGAACGGCACTGCTTTCACGGGTGCGTGGAATCGCCCTCAACAAGATGGTCCCGCACTTCGTGCTACAGCTTTGATCATATACGCCAAACATCTGCTTGCAGCCGAAGAAGGGACCAAATACCCCTTGTACTATCTGAGTAGAGTCAAATTCGAGATTTGGCCGATCATCATGAATGATCTCAGACACACTGCACGGTACTGGAACCACACCAGCTTCGATCTGTGGGAAGAAACAAACGGCTCATCCTTCTTTACCCTTTCAGCATCCCATCGCGCTCTTGTCGAAGGCATGGCTCTGGCAAAGACTTTGGATCGACGCTGCGACGGCTGTGCTTCTGCCGCACCACAAATACTGTGTTTCATGGAGACGTTCTGGGATACCAACTACATGCACGCAAATTTCAACGACAAGGGTCAACCAAGCGGCATTGACGCAAGCACTATCCTGTCTTCTGTTCACACGTACGATCCTCAGGCCGGGTGCACAGACAGTACCTTTCAACCATGCTCTTCTAGAGCTCTAGTCAATCATAAAACAGTAACTGACGCTTTCCGCTCGTTATACGGCATCAGCAGTGGCGTTGCCCAAAACCGAGGGGTTGCGGTTGGAAGATATCTTGAGGATGATGATCACGGTGGTAACCCATGGTTCCTGACCACACTCGCGGCGGCAGAACAGCTGTATTTAGCTTGTGATCAGTGGCTGGACCAAGGACAAATAACTGTCGATGAAACCTCGCTGCCCTTCTTTCAAAACCTATTACCCGGGATCCGTGTCGGTACTTATGGCTATGGTCCTTTCTACACCGCTCGATCCAAAAACGACTTCAAGGCGATCCTCTTTACCGTATTCGACCATGCTGATAGCTATATGGCTGTCGTACGAAAATACACTCCCCCAGATGGACGACTCCCAGCTCAATTCGACAGAAACAATGGCCAGACAATTTACCCATCCGATTTCACATGGTCACATGCTGCCTTTTACACAGCCGCAAATCGTCGCTCGGGTGTAAGAGGGCCCAGTTGGGGCGAGCCGCTAAACAACACCTTCGAGTCGTCTCAATGTTACTGTCACGCTCGTGTGACTTTCCATGTACGCTCGGAATCTACCAACGTGTTATTCGTTGTTGGTGATGTCCCAGAGCTTGGCAATGGCAAGACGAAGGACGCCAGAATGTTGACGCGAACGGGTAGCATTGCATCCAAATCCGCCAACTACTCTGCGCAGATTGATGTACCCGCGTTGACAACGATAGAGTACCATTACTACATGGTGAATGGTGGCGTTCCTGAGGAAGAAGAGTGGAACAAGTATCGGTATATCAAAACCGGTGATTGTGGAAGCAACGTTGACACGTCTCTTGATACTTTCTTCTACTAGTCAGTCTCCTACTTTGAGTTTACGCTTTCTCAGACAGCATTTACGCTGATGAAGATTCTCTTTTGGCTTGGAACACGGCATCGCATCGTTGGGTTTATTTCGTTCTTCGTCCCTACTTTGAGTTACTCCTACTTGCTCAGTTTACAATACATGTCATTCTCATCAAGATGTTGATCTGAAGTCCAGCTCATTCTTTTGCCCTTTCAAATCAGCGTGGCTGAGCAATATTCCTCTCTACTGACACGCGCACAGTCTCTAGTAAAGGTTCTGCGTCATCCCACATCCTATCACATTTATGCTACATCCTCAAGCTTGTCGGTTAACATAGCGATACTAGAACGTAAGAGAGAATCAGAATATCCTGTCTGCACCTTGTGTCAGCCTCATTCCACAGAGCTACTACGCGGCACAAACATACCTTGACCTGCTAAACGCAGTCTTGCGGAACCCAAGCTTCGATCCATTCTCCGTACTCAAGGTCAAAGTGCTCGACAAAGTAACCGAATTTACCACCTGGAGAG
The DNA here is from genome assembly GCF_024043155.1 of Alternaria arbusti. Classification (NCBI taxonomy): domain Eukaryota; kingdom Fungi; phylum Ascomycota; class Dothideomycetes; order Pleosporales; family Pleosporaceae; genus Alternaria; species Alternaria arbusti. The sequence goes on from NW_026249962.1 coordinate 215,047, forward strand.
GGGCCGCGCAATGGAACATACTGCGACACGGAATGAGCTGCAAACATTAGAGGCGCTGTACACACTCTAAATCGGATGTCGCGTCGTTGAGCCAGATACGGTCGCTCAGCTGCATCCTCAAATCGAAGCAAGGAAGCAACGGTTTCTTGACGGCCCATCGACAGTACATGCACGGCGTCAATGGCAATGTCAATCGCTCTGGCTCTTGGTCGCATTTGAGATAAATGCCAACCAGCTTGACGCGCCCAGTTGATTATAGCCGAGCTATTTGGATCCGAAGCTGAACTCTCGGGCCTAGCGGTCACGCAGCTAGATCCTGTCCTGCGCGCCTCCAAAAAACAGGTCAGAAACTCCTCAGCTGCCTCAAGAGGTCCTTGCTTGCGCGCAATGACTTCCAGATCTCCACATAGGACAATGAGTTTAGGGCCCGATCGCGACACCTTGGAAAAGCCGTCGACTACTAGTGCGCTATTGCGCTTCGCCGCAGTGCGCGCAATGATTGGTGTAGCTTCTTCTCGGATGATTTTGGAGATAAGGCGTACAGTGGTAGGATACCACATGTTAATGAGCTTGACTTTCGTGGTTTTCGTCTTAAGAAGTCCGCTCTCATTGTCCGTCTCGATGGTGATCTCCTTGTGCGTAAGGCATGTCGGTAGGAACTCGTAAACCATGAGCCTGATGTCGGCGGGTAGATCAAGGAAGCGGAAGTCCATGGGTGCGGGCGGTAAAGAATGGCTCATGGCGGGTGTCGTGTCAGTAAGTTGGGGGTGATGTCAGTTTCCAACATTTGAAAAAAAATGACTAGCGTGACTTTTACGGCTAGAATGGAAGACAGTGAAAGTGAAAGTGAAAGACCCCGACCTGATGTATGTGCTCTTCAGATTAAGCTTGTGTCTGATGTCGATATATCGACGACCATCTGGCATGACTCGCCTGTGGGTGCCTCTGGCGCCGTCACCGAGTCAGTGAGCCCTGAGCTCAACCCCGCGACTTCCATCCGTCGCAATCCAACACAGCACAACATCACCCTCAAGCATGAGTGGACCAGACGCATATGAACAGCACCGAAAGCCTCGCACGTGATGACCGGGACCACGACCGCGACCAAGCCTGCAATGAATGCCGCCGACGGAAAGCGCGATGTGACAAGACGCTCCCAGAATGCGGGCCCTGCAAGAGAAACAGGAGACACTGTCTCTACGAACGACACAGTAGGACCCCATTGACGCGCAAATACCTCACCCAAGTTGAAGAGCAACTTCGTCGATCACAGACTCAACTCGCCCGCGCAGAACAACGCGTCCAAGCAGCCGAAGCGCGTTTGCGACAGCTCGAGACCGCCCAGGGCGACGACGCGCCATCCCTCCACGAAGACAATGCCGACACACGTGACGCAGCCGACGACCCGCCCATCGAAGTCTCGCTCGAAGGGCCGCCTTCTGGACCAGCTGACTTCAGTTGGGATGAACAGTCCCAGGAAAGCGGTCCCGCCGAGACAGACGCCGGGAGCATACATACACATACTTCTCCCGGGGAAGACGAGCGCGTCGTCGATGGCATGGCTTCGCTCACTGTAGATGAGAGCGAGGCAGGCTATCTAGGCGTTGCGTCAGGTGCTGCCATGTTGCGACTGCTCCTTCCCGACGCTCAGCAGTCTTCGCGGAAAGCGCCACCCACGTCCAGCTTCAGCACGACTACACCGGACAATGGGCACTGGCTGTACACAGATCTATGGGATAGCCTTGATCTAGGCGCTGTCGACCTCGATGCCGCTATCAACGGTTACTTCGGCCTCTACCACATCTCGTATCCTATCATAGAGGAACACACCTTCCGTGCTCAATACGCCCAGGTCATTCCTCGCCCCAACGGCCGTAGCTGGCATGCGCTCGCTTTTATGATCGCTGCGATAGGCCATTTCACAACGGCGACAGGCCCGGACGACACAGACAGGAGATTGTTCATGGCTGCCAAGTCCAATCTGTCGATTGAGAGCTTGGAGGTTGGCAACATCACCCTTGTCCAAACCCTCACGCTCATGTCCAACTATCTGCAGAAACGGAACAAGCCAAACAGTGGGTACAACTATCTTGGTCTTGCCCTTCATATGGCCATTGGTTTAGGACTACACAAGGAGTTCAATCATTGGGATATCTCCCCACTCAACATGGAGATCCGCCGGCGCGTATGGTGGTCTATGTTTGTCTTCAATATTGGCGCAGCTGTCACATTTGGTCGCCCTCTGGCCTGGCCCAACAAGAACGTTGAAGTTCATTTGCCCTTGAACATTCCCGACAGGGCTTTGACTAATCTGTCACGCACTTCTCCGAGCGAGGCGGACCACGTCACAACGTTCAGTGCCGTCATCATGCAGTCCAAATTCCACATTCTGACGAATGACATATACACGAAGGTCATATCGATGCCCTTTCCAGCCGCTGCGGAGCTGATCCGTCTTGATGATACCGTAATAGACAGGTGGCAGTCATCAGTGCCCGATTGGTATCGCCGTGGAGCGACCGTGCCCGCTCGATTCGCGACTAGCCATGCTATCATGTGGTGGCGGCTGAGCAACTTCAGGATCATCATGTATCGACCGTACGTCATTCGCCGTGTTCTACAAGCCAGATCGCAAAACATGGATAATGCTGTGCCGGCATCAGTGCAAGAAGCATATGCCAGATGTCTTCGTGAAGCTGAGATGAGCATTGATGCAATCAGTACATTTTGGGCTAGCTCTCCGCCCATGCGGATGTCTGCATGGTACGCATTGTACTTCTTGTTCCAGGCTTCGCTCATACCCTGCGTGTGTTTGCGCAACGAACCTGCTTCACCTTCCTCGGCAAGTTGGCGTGCGCAGATCAGGCGGACAATGCACACTATGCAGCTACTGTCATCAATCAATCCGAGTGCTCAGGATTGCCTGAATGTACTTCAACGTCTCTGTGGCCCGTTCCTGCAATCTGCGATTCCTGGGCAGGATGCACACGTGCTCGCGACTCCCGCTGGCGACCTATTGGAGCATGCTACCGAGGAGTCCCCACAGACACAGATCAACAACGTCTACAGCATGATGTGGCCGAATGCCAATGATGCTGAGGCTGATGTACTGATGCAGGGGGGACTCTGGTCTGACTTCCTTCCGGACGTCGATGACACAGGACAGCCACAACCGAGCGGATCCAATGTCTATTCCGATTCACAATTTGCATGGGGTTGAAGCACGGTTTTGTCTGAACCAAGACACCATGCCAAATCTATTGGTTACAACAAACTACCAATTAACATACCCCGGCTACCTCGATATGCTGCTTGTCAAACTTTTCTTCCTTTTCCACGAGATTTGCATCAGGCGACGCTCCAGGTCCATCAAAGATCTCAGCAATCTCCTCCAAGCTCCGACCCTTCGTCTCTGGGAAGAAGAAGTATGTGACCCCAAGGAAGACCACCAGCAAACAGCAGAAGACTATGTAGTACTTCCAGCCCAGATTCTCCATGCCGACAGGATTGACGAACGCTTGAATGACCAAAGAAACATAGATGGAGAGCAGTTCGCAGCTGATACCCTTTGAGCGGAGACTGTAGGTAAAGATCTCAGTCGGATAGCTCATCAAAAGCGGCGTGTATGCGATGTCGTAGTGGAAATAAAAGACGAAGAGGCACACCACCACGACATATCCGGCCGCCTTGTTGTTGTCCTCGTTGTTGATCGCCGAGCATGCTGTCCAGACAATGTACGAGATTAGCATGCCGATGCCACTCCAGAGGAAAAGCGTTCGCCGTCCCAGTCGGTCGACCAAAAGAGCCGCGCTTACAGCTGCGGCGAAGTTGAAGATCTGCAACAGCCCATTGATGAGCGTTTGCATAAATGGATCCGTTATGCCGATTGAGTTCAACACCAGGGTGAGATAGTAGGACACGACCCCTATGCCATTCCACTGTGCAAACCCTCCCACACACACGGCGAGGAAGAGTCGCTTTCGATTGCCAGGAGTGGCAACAAGCGCACTCCATTGTACCGATTTCGCTGCACTCTCTTGTTGGATAGCGTAAACGATCTCGCTCATCTCTCGGGTAACCAACGGGCTATGTTCGTCACCGCCAGAATGGTATCGGGCAAGGATTTGCCGCGCTTCACCTTGTCGCTCTTTGGCTACGAGCCATCTGGTTACCGCTTTAGTATCTATGATGGTCTGTACAGGGCTCAAATACATACCTGGGTGATTCGGGCAACGCCCAAAAGAATGCAAGCTGCACTAGTGGATATCCTGCTTGCAAGATCGTCGGTATCCTCCAGCTCCAATTCCCCGAGTGGTTCTGAGTCCCAAACGTTGTCCATGCGGCCAAAATAGCACCGAGGTAGTACATGGTCCAGAAAGCACTTGTGTATTTCCCTCGATGCGTCGGATAGGCCAGCTCGGCGATTAACATCGGGGAGGGTTGGACGACGAACATGCCCGCGGCGCCCACGACAGCTCGTGAGACGACGAATTGCGCCAATGTTGTTGCCGTTGCTTGTATGATAGTCGCAATGATCACACCGATGAGACCACTGAACAACACTATGCGCCGGCCGTAGCGATCAGAGAGCACCCCGACGAACGGCAGCACGACTACGGAGCCGGCAGACTGTGCCGCATTGACGAGACCAAGAAGCGCTCCGGTAGGGTGGCCAAAGTATTCTTGCCATTGAGGGAGCGACTGGAGTCCATTCATCAACGAGCCTGTCGAGTGTCAGCGATATTCATTCCTATCCAAAAGCATCGCGAAGCTCTGCTCACCATCGTATCCTGCCACAGCTGAGGACAGTAGAGGTACCAACAAGATGAGGTTCAAACGTCGCAAGTGCGGGATCTGGAACCAGTACTTGTCGGTCTGAGGCAGTACCTCCGCTATGGCATGCCCAACGATATCTGCGTCTTTCATGGTTGCAACCTCGATGACGGTGGGAGAAGTCTTCTGATCAATCAGCAAGAAGGCTTGAAACACGCGTCGACATCTTGGGTATATATACGATTTGGCATGACCCGGCTACGGGGTATGCCCACAGCCGGCACATGGCTTTGTTACCCCAGGTTTTGAGCGCCGGTTCATGCTAGTGGAATGCGGGTTGCAGCGACGATCGGGATGGAATGGGGTGGTGCGCGAGTCATGTCGGGTGGACGGTCGACTGTCACCCCAACGCTAACTGCGTCATATCAGCCTAGCCCGGGGAATCTCGTTATGGGGCACAGTCGACCATCGGGTGCCTGACACTCCAGACTCGTCTTTGCATCGTGCCGCGCCTGCATTTGCTTGATGGACGGCACTCTGTCCGCCTTTCGGCTCATGGCACTATTCCCGTATGGCCACGCAACATTCGATTCCGAAGTGTCGCGCAACAATACTCCAAGCACCTGAACCTGTTTTCGGCGCATGGTTTTGTGGCTGTATGAAAGAGACAAAATTGCTATCCGATATTGGCACATCAGGTTTCCCTCATCGTAAAGTGGGGACATGGCATGCAAAATATCGATTCTATTCACGCCCATCTCTATTGCACACCCTCTATAATGACCTTGAAGACGCCCTCCTGCGCAGCTTTTACCAGCTCGAAAGCTTTCTCGGCATCCTCGAACTTGAATCTGTTCGTGATGAGCTTCTTCACATCCACTTTGCCTGTGGCCACCAGGTCTATCGCATTGGGGTAGCAGCCGACCGAGTAGCGGATAGAGCCCTTGATGGTCAATGCACGGATGCAAGCCGTCGTGATGGGAAACACGACGTTCTAAAGGTTTCCATCAGCAACTGAACAGCGAGACACGGTTGAATGCAGACTTACTTCCTTGCCCATACCCGCCTGGACATAGGTGCCGCCCTTCTTTGCCACGTTGATGCCGGCCTGTATACACGGTTCAGCACCTGTGCATTCCAGGACGATGTCTGCACCCTCGCCCAGTTTGAATTGCTCCTTGATGGCTGCAGCAATACCTTCCGAATGAGCGACGGGGTCAGCTCCTTCGTCGGCCCTTGGAGGCAAGAATACGCCATCTGCCGCATATGCTTTGGCAAAATCCAGTCTTGCCTGGGAGATGTCGACAGCAATGACTTTCTTCGCGCCTGAAGCCTTTGCGACTGCCTGTGACAGTACACCGATGGGCCCCGCGCCGAAGACGACTACAGTCTGGTTTGCGCGCAAATCCGCAACCTTGCAGATCTGGACTGCGACTGAGACTGGTTCGACCATTGCTGCTTCTTCCATGGTCATATGGTCTGGGATCTTGTAGCAGTAATCGCTGGCAACAGTGTAGTACTTTGCAAGTGTTCCATCCCAAGGTGGCGTAGCCGCAAATATGGTATCATTGCAGAGATTGTATGAGCCAGATCGGCAGTAGTCGCATCGCCTGCAAGGCACACCAGGTTCAATGGCAACGCGATCTCCAACTGAGAGGTTCTTGACGGCTGTGCCAACCTCTACGACCGTTCCGGAGCTCTCGTGACCAAGGATGATGGGGCTGTTCAGGACAAAGTCGCCGATGCGGCCGCGCTGCCAGTAGTGCACATCGCTGCCACAGATTCCTGTTTGTGCGACGTGTACGCGGACTTCGTGCTCGTCGCGCAGCTTAGGTACTTCGCGGTCCTCGAATGCGACATCTTTGATGGCACGAAGGACGAAGGCTGGGTTCTGAAGAACGGATCAGTTTCAGACTGGAGAAGCGCGCTGCAGTCATCTCACCTTCTCAGTGGTGGTTACGGAAGACATGTTGTTTTTCAAATCGACTGCAGCGCCTCTTTGAGTTCGAAAGCTCCATCTTGTATGCCCGTGACCGGTATACCTGAACACAGGTCGGGTGTGACGAAGCGCAAGTGCGGGGATCGTGGGGTCAAGGGCAACCGTCAACCTGTGCGGGGTGTATCCCCAATGCACTAAACGACACCACCCCTACCCACATGATGTAGGAATGTTTTCCGAGCAGGTACACCCACTCCGATAGCCATCGTCCGATAAAATCGAAATCGCCATGGCGCGCCGATTCGGTTGCGAACCTTTTCTCTCAACGCACCCTCCATACTCTCCACCTTGATTTCCATCGCCCACAATGCCTCTCGCACAACCCTCCAATCCCGACGAACATGTCACATCCCAATTCTCACTCAAAGGTAAAACCGCAGCCGTAACAGGCGGCGTCCGCGGAATCGGCCTAGCAGCCTCCAAAGCCCTCGCAGAAGCCGGCGCAAACGTCGCCATCCTGTACTCCAGCACCAAAGACGCCGACGCCATCGCCGCGTCCATCGCCTCCGCAACAGGCGTGCGAGTGCAAGCCTACAAAGCGTCCGTCGAGAACAAAGAAGAAATAACCCGCGTCATCAACACCATCGCAAAAGACTTCGGCGGTCTAGACATCGTCGTCGCAAACGCCGGCATCGCAACACACCACCCCGCCGAAGACTACACCGAAGACCAATGGCGCCACATCATGGCCGTAAACCTCGACGGCGCATTCTACACAGCGCAAGCCGCAGGCGTAATCTTCAAGCAGCAAGGCCACGGCAACCTCATCTTCACCGCTAGCGTATCCGCCATCCTCGTCAACGTCCCGCAGAAACAGGCGGCGTACAACGCGTCGAAAGCGGGTGTTGTGCAGCTAGCACGCTGCTTAAGTGTCGAGTGGGTGGATTTTGCGCGCGTTAATTGTATTTCTCCCGGGTTCATTGCGACGGATATGCTGGATGTGCATCCGAAGGAGTGGAGGGAGAAGTGGATGGGTATGGTGCCTGCGGGGAGGTTGTGTGAGACGGGGGAGTTGAAGGGCGCGTATGTGTTTTTGGCGAGTGGGGCGAGTAGTTATATGAGTAAGTCTTCTCTCTTCTCTTTGCTATATGAATACTAGGTTGCTGACATGCTCGAATAGCTGGGGCGAATTTGGTAATTGATGGTGGGTATACGCTACCGTAGTTGCGTCGTGAAGGCGAGCATCAAGGAGAAGTTCAATCAAGTTCCGAGTCTATTATTGCGCCCTGGGGATTTGATCCTTGCCTTTGGACAATCTAAGCGTCGTTTACAATCTTGGCATCTACTTCACCAACCGCACTGCCCTCGTTCATGCATCGTCAGCCTTATCGTTGTCGTCGCTCACCCATCCTTCCTTCCAAAGCTTATCGATATCGTTCCCCTCAATAATCCTTCTCGTGTGAGCATCGACCCAAGACGCACGCTCGTCAACCGGAAGCCTACGATAAGCAGGCCAACTGATCTCCTCGCAAGCGGCGTAGATATAGATACCAAGCTCGAAGTCCTTCCTTGAGTGAAAGGCTTGCTGTCCTGTGTGAGTCTCATCCTCATGTGAGGAAATACGCGCAATGCCATACGCATGTCTCGCAAGGTAGTCTTCTCTCTGGGCAAACCAATCTGTCGCATCAAACCCAAACTGTTCTTGCGTAAAGTCAGCGTAGTAATGCTCGCGGTTGGCGGTTGTGATGGCGAATACCGAATGCAAGACATCGTCATTGTGGTCTGGGTCGGAACTGACATGTATTTTGGTATGTCGAGATGGGTAGAGGATGACCCATTCTGCCGTTGCCCCTATGGGTCGAAGCGCCTCCTGGATCCAGGATAGGAAACAAAAGACACTCCTGTCGCATTGGTCGAGCTTCACCAAAGCGATCTGTAGCTCGTAGGGCACGCTTAATGGGAATGCTGCTCGGCCTTTTGCGGTAGTCGGGTCCCCGTTTGGATCTGTTGCGATGGTGACATAGTAGTGGGTGATGTCGCCTTTCTGAGCAGTAAAGAAGTTCTTCACGCAATCGTGTTCAACATTCTCTAGAACAGTCATCCAAATCTGTCTGAAGGGCTCTATGATTGCTTTGATCTGGTCATGGTCTTTCAGAGTGGTTGGTTTGGTATTAGCAGTTGTGCTCGCGGGTGTCAGTCCTACAGCTTTGAGTACCTTGTTCAAACCCTTTAGGCCCGACTTCATTGGCAGAGATTTGCTGTGAGGGCGTTGAGGCATTTTCCGTTCCAGTTGCGGTTTTGATGGATATTGACTGCTTCTCTCGAAAGAGCAAAGATCGGTTGGAAATATGACATGGCCATCACACAATGAAGCTGTGTGAGTAGAACCTACATTGTGCATACAGAAAGCTTCGGACGCCTTGTTTTAGGATGAACAGGGCTTGTTCAACATTCAACCCGTTGCTGGAAAAGACAACGCAAGGGGAGAGCGGCCTGTTCATGAACGGCGATGTGTGTAGGTAGGTGCTTGGGAGACTGGTCGTCACGTATCAGTAGATCAAACATAGTTGAAATGTTGCACTGGGTAGAAAGCGGTGAAGCCTGCGTCAAGGAACGATGAATTGTCGGCACGATACATTGGACGAAGTCGACTGGCATTACGGGGTGGGGAAGGTCCGGCCCGTGCGGACTTAGCGCGGGGTTAGCGTGCACCCTGAATCTCCTGCTCCTTGTCAGACGCCCTTCCTTCTTCATCCTCAACACCACACCTCACATTCCTGCCAAGAGCAAACGACGAAAGCCGCGACGCCATCATCATACAAGCATCCACTCCGTGAACGCAACATCCTCTCCTGCCTGCACAGCCACGATCGCGTCTGCACGGCTTGATTGGCAAACGATGCACGAGACCCACTCGTGATGCACGTTGCGGTCAGGCCACAGCTGTAAAGCCACTCACACACAGCCACGGGGCGCAAATCGGGGCGCCTACATGGCTGTACGCAACCTCCCCTGCCTTGGCGGTTGTCTACGCAGCTGCTCCTGATCAGCGTGTAACCCGATGAATTACGTGGTTCGCCCAATCTGGCAATATCGTGTAAACAGTCACCGCCTCCAAGCCGGCACTCGGCACGGCATCATAGAGAATTCAAGGGCAGACGGTAAGACTCAAGGGTGGCCATGGCTTTCTAGAACCTCCATGGAGTTGCACAAGCGGTGGATTTGGACTACGCAATGCTTGTTGGCTTGGCAGATGGGTCACTGTGACTTCAGTCCACGTCGTGGGGCTGCCGGTACTCGGCCGACGATCTTGCATAAAGCCCTCAGCTTCCTCCTCACACTGTGGAGCTCTCATCAACCTCACTCTTCGTCTCACACACTTGAACACTTTCTAGCCTCATTTGACTCCTTCCATCAAGTCAGCTACTTCCCAAACACCATCCACAATGACTTTCTACCACACTGCTGAGGACATTCGCATCGAGGACAACCATGTATTGAAGGCTCGTCTCCAGACCGCCGAAGGCGAGTGGAATGACGCCGAGATCGACCTCAACACCTGCATTGGCAACGACAACGGTAGGAATGACATCCATCCTCGACACGGTATTGGTATCGATCTGATTTGATCAGGCAACTTCCACTGGGATGGCGAGGGCTTTGCCAACTCTGCCGAGAACATCGAGTTCGCACTGGAGGGAGATGGCGACGTCCCCGTCCTCCGTGCCACCCTCTTCGACGCTGATGGCAACCCCGAGACTCGCGACATCAACTTGGGCGAGCGCATCGTCAACAACGATGGCAACTTTCACTACGGTATGCAGCAACCATCAAGCCGGTGATGCTCGTCGCTAACCCGTTCATCAGAGTAAGGGATCTGTCTGGTGGGCCTTGTATGGGTCCCCGGTATCGGCAACCTGATGAGACACTTCAAAGGAGGACATGGGTTACGAGTGCACCAGAAAACTCCCCAACGATATGAAATGACATACCAACTTCAAGTTACCTATTCTCTCAGCTACCTCGTGATGGCTATGCTTCTAATGATCAATTACTGTGGTACTTCCCATTCCCCATTCAGTCCTATTTACTCACAGGGTAGGCGATTTACGTATCCGGCCATTCACTGGTACTTCTCCCAACTTCCAATAAGTACCTCTACACATCCCGTGACCTTAAGTCGCGTTGTTGCCTAGTAGCTTCGACTCCACTATCAAGGCTGAACAAAGTTCCAAAAGTGAGCTCTAGTTCCTGGATCACTAAACAACGAGTTGATCGCACAAGACATCTACTGCTCAGCAACTACTCGTACTCGCATCGCCAATCAAAGCTCACCATGGCCGAATCCACGTCTCTCGCATCATGGAAACTCCACAACAGGTTCGTCGACATCGTCCGCAGCGACGCCAGTCCAATCTTGGACCTCATCCCCTCATACAATACCCTCGAGTTTGACTACAACGAGACCGAAAACACCGTGGCACTGCGCATGGGCGAATATGGCGACAGCGAAATTCTAGCACATCCCAACGGCTCCGTATCCAAGCGCGTAGTCCGCGACTCTAAGATCCGCAAAGCAGGTACCGTCTTGGAAATCAACAGGCCAATGAGCGGTCAATTCAAAGCCGTCGCGCCGTTTGGCTGGAGCGAGACTGTACAGCAAGGTATTACCACGCCGATGAGCGCGCCAGCACATGCGCTTGTGCTGATGTACATGCACATCTGGGTTCTTAAGGCAAACAAGGAAGATGTTGAGTTGCTTATACCGAGGTATCAAAGTTTGTACGACGCGCTAGTTTTGATTCGAAACGCGCTGGATACGGAGTTAGTGTTGCCGGTTGGGCAGCGCAAGGTGCCCGTGGAGGTGTTGGCCGCCTATCAGAATGGTGCTGTCGATGATCAGCCAGTCGGGAAGGAAGAGCTTCAGGAAGAATAACACTTGATTTGATTTCATAGGCTAATGCCGTTGTATTTCAGGACTTCGTTATGTGCCCCTTGCTACCCAATGCGCAAAATTGCAACTGACGAGTTGGTATCAATTTATCCTCAGCAGATGCTGCGCCGCGTACTCTCATAGTACTTGCGCCCCTCTTAATCCCAGGCATACACATGCGTACAAAAGAAACAAACAATGGAAAGGAAAGACAAACAAGGGAAACATCTAGAGAGACGCGATCTTCTTCTCACTTATCGACTTGACCTCAGTCTCGGTGATCGCCTCGTAAGGAACAGTGCGGACTACATCATCCATAGCCGGTGTGTCCTTCCAGCGGAGGTCAGGCGAGTCCAAGAGCGCCATCCTGTTCTCAGCCTTCATACGGTCGGCAGTGATTCTTTGCGGGTAGTTGCGCATGAACATGTTGGTGAAGTGGCTGCCGTAGTGGATTCCCTCGGTAGGCTCCTGACCGGCCTCGAAGCCAGGAAGCGGCTTCATGACGGCGGAGAAGTTGGGCTCGTGGAAGTAGGCGAAGGCGAAGCGCTCGCGGGTGTTGAGGCCGACTTTGTGGGGTGTTGAGGGGAGGAAGGAGTTGGTGATGTATTGCATCATGTCGCCCTGGAATGGTGGTTAGTAAAGCTTTACTCAAGAACGAGTGGTTGGAGTGACTTACGGGGAAGACGGTGAAGACGTCGGGGGTGGGTGGGACGTAGACCCAGCCGTCAGTGTCCTCGTGCTTGCCGGCTGCGGTCGTCTTCCAATTGGCATACTCCTCGCCCTCGATCGGGGGGCGGATGAACAGGCCACCCACGGCATCCTGGGCAGCGATGACAAGCAGACCGTAGTCAGTGTGCGAGCCAATACCGCGACCAGCCTTGCCCTTGCCGTTGGTCTTATCGGTCTGGGGGAAGCGCAGAACACGCATGTGGTGCCAGCCATCTTGCGTGTACCTGGTTAGGGCATTGCCGTCCTCCAATCCAAGACCCCAGGCGATGAGCGACAGCATCTTCTCCCCGCTCTCGCCAAGGTAGTCCATGTAGGCTTGCATGATGGTCTTCATCTGAGTGAACGGCCATGGGTTGGGACCGTGGCACGGCCACTTCTGCTGAACACGGGGATCGGTCAGTGCGAGCTCTTTGGTGACAGTGAAGATCTCGCTGTAATCGGCGATGTTGTCTGTGATCTCCTCTCCCGAAGCGATGTAGCCAGCGAACGACTGGTCGTCCAAGCAAGCTGCCTTTTGCTTGTAGTCGAGGCCGAAGAACTTCTTGCTGCACAGAAACGCTGCATCGGCGAGTTTGCGGTTGATGGGGTCCATGGAGATCTGGAGGATGCCGTCTCTCTTCCAGGCGTCAATCATGCTCTTGCCAAGTGCCTTGTCTGCTGCACTGCCACTGAGAGTCTCAGGGAGCTCGAATGTCTGGAGATTGCCGACAACGGCCTTGTGACCCGGTGGCATAGCGCCCATGGGGTGGCTGTACTGGGCAGCCTTGTAGTCGGCCATAGTTGCCAGCCTCCTGACCGAGCTCGCCTGCGAGTTTGATGTCCGGCAAAGGGCGCGGAACTTAGCCGGCCTACTCATGATGGTGCGAGTAGACATCCTCGTGATGCTGTGATGTGTATTGTGACAGGAAGGAAAACTTGTAATGACGAGACAGGGTTAAGAGGGGAGATTGTTTGAATGTAATGAGCTCGTCGTGATTGATGCTTCGAAAACACATCTTTCCCCCAGGCTTATATACACATGTCGACTGGCATCGCTCTAGCCCCGGAGACCAGCGGCAGCTGTGAGTGAGTTTACTATTCTGCATGAGCGGACGCTTGAGATGGTCTTCCCAAAGTAACTCCGGACGGTGAAACTGCATTGTAGAATGTGTGCTCGGCTTAGAGACCACCGGAGGGTCTGGACTACGTTGCGGATGATTGTCCCGGCTCCCTAGAGTCGCCTACGTCGTTCCCCGGGGTCGGATCACGACCTGTTCTTCACCATCCTCTGCTTATTATTCGTTGCAAGGCTGTCAGAAGGTCTTTGCGCACCTTGTCTCGCCTGTATTGATCGGGCCTTGTTCGAGAGACGTTGGTCCCAGATGAGGCAAGCGCATTGACCAGGTAAGCTGGGAAGGGGTTAGAGGCGCCGTTCGAGATGCGACTGATGTACGACGAGCGATACGTCGCAACGAATATGAGGCTGGGATGCTTACATTTGGCCGACGTCACCCAGGTAGGACCGGGTGCGTGGGACTTGGTAGCACCATGTTTAGCAAACCTTATCTTGGCATGCGCCACGCATTCACGTGGCATGCAACGGCCGCGCCCAACGTTTGTCCATGGTCGATCCCAGCCTGAGGTAGCACACATCGCAAAGGTTGTTTTCGCAGCTTTCGCATTCGTATTGTTAAGGTCGCGTTTTGCCGTAAACCTTGTGCCTAGCATCTTCGAGGCTTTCCAAGATTGAAATGTCCCGACTCGATTCGGAAATAGCGCACGGCCTCGTGTGCACCCTGTGCGGGCCTGACAAGCTTCACTGACAGCCCGGCGAGTCCCTACAAATTCCCCTCTCATCTTGCAGGAAATCGATGGTCTGGGGTCGAGAAATTCGATCGTCAATGCGGACGTTATCGCAATTGGTTCGCGTTTACCTAGAGATCGTCGCGGATGTTTCGTATCTACCTAGATAGGTACCTTAGGAAGGTATCAGTGTTATAGATACTTTGAATCCGACTGAGAAAAGGCTATGTGCAACAGAACGAGATGATGCAACACAGCCCCAAGAACAAACTCAGGATGAATAGGTCGGGCCGCGTTCGCAGCGTAGCAACTCGGCCTCATACTCGGATGATGACAGAACGTCGAAACGCTGGATACTAATCCAATGCCTGCAGCGCCACACGGCCTTGGAAGTGTCTAGATGGTAGAAGCCGGCTTACATAGTATTTCCGGTTGCAACGGCGGTTGTGGTTTCCACCACTCTTCGACGGATGCAACGGCTCGGAACTGCTGACTTCCCTACCTACCGCTTCCGGTCTGCTGAAAGTATGCGCAATTCGGCGACACTCGAAACTGATATCGTGGTCTATAGATCGAGGCCCTCGGCGCCAGCTGGAGTCTTGCCGTTGCTCTCTACCGTGAACAAGGTATACGGGAAGCCTTCCGTCCCTCCGCAATCGCAATTCTTAATATAGGTTGTTGCAGATCACCCTGGTCGATCAAAACCCACGTGGTGTCTTCGCGGGGGTCATGAAAGAGTGTGCTCCGACGTTCGAGCATTCGCGCACGAAGGAAGTGCTGGTGCAGTGGCGACGTTAAAGAGAAAAGACTGTAAGGCAAGAGGACCACAAGGTGAGGAGAACAAGCAGTAGTGCAGGGAAACGTATACGGGTCTTTATGAAACATGCCGACCTACCACTCGGATACGGATGCCCACCAGCATGGCCCACAAGATACAAGATAAGGACTGCGAACAATGTATTGCAACAGCTAATAAGAACAAAGAATATCTACAAGAATGTATGGGGTGCCGATTGGCTGACTACTCGGAGCTGCACTCACGCTGGACACATGCTTAGTTCTTGCCAGTCTTGGCCTTGAGCCAAGCAACGAACTGAGCGATGGTGAACTCCTCGGGGAGGACAGCGTCAGAGCCAGCGCTGCCAGTAGGCTTAGCTACGGGGGCGGCAGATGAGGTGGAAGAGGCGACAGGAGTTTCAACAGGAGCAGCGCTGGTAACCGCGGCGGAAGAGGACGCAGCCGGGGTTTTGACTGGGGCAGCAACCGAAGAAGCAGCAGCGGAGGAAGAGACGACGGCGCTCGAAGAAGCAGCAGGAGTCTCGGCGGCAGCAACGGATGAGCTAGCAGCCGCCTTGGAAGAAGTAGCAACAGGCGCAGCAGAAGAGACAACCTTGGACATGGTAGTGGGGACAGGCTTCTCGGGAGCCGCACCCGCAGCTCCACCACCAATCTTGGTGGTAAGCTCTCCATCCTCAATGTATACACCGCTGAAGAACCAATCCTCAGCACCGTCCTTGTCGGCCTGACCAGGCAGCCTCAGAACACCAAGATGCCAGTCCTTACCGTCGGACGAGGTGCTCGCATCGAAGGGTCCGGCCGTCTGCTTCAACTCGTCGCTGCCAGTCGAGTGCCAGAAGGCAACGGAGCCGGCATCGAAGTCGATCTCGTACGCAACGTTGTGCCACTCGTCGGCGACGAGCTCAACATCCCACTTGGAGACACCTCCAACGTGCCATTGAAGGTTGGTGTTGGACGAGCCCGAGGCGCCGTACTTGAGCTCAGTGAAATGAGACTCGAAGAAAGCGATCTGGTGTTCGTTGGTGGCCATCGGGGCATTCTCGGCGGCAGTCTTGATGGAGAAGTGGTAGTAGACCTTGCCCTTGTTGATGGCTGCCTTGGTCTCGGGGATGAGTTCGGTGCGCAGCATAGTCTGGCCGTTCCATTTCGCGGTCTCGTCGATGGTGATCTTGACACCCTGCTTGGAAGCAGTGTCGGCGGGGTTCTTGAAGGTGGTGTCAAGGTTGACGTAGTCGGTCACGGGGCCGGAGCCGTGAATGTAGTATTGGTAGGCGCCGACGGGGTTGGAGAAGGACCACTTGGCGATGTCGGCAGAGGAGGCATAGTCGTTGAAGCGACCGTCCCAGATCATCTCTAAATGCGCATTTAGTATTTTTCGGACTAATGGAGGATATAGATAGCTTACCGGCAGACGCAGCGCTGAGCATCGCGCTCATGAGAGTAGTCTTGGCAAACATCTTGAAGCTATTTGTTCGAAGGTAAAAAACAGAGACCGGCCTGTATGTTGATGAAAAGCGAATGTAAATGCTACGAAAGCAATGAATGAATGACAGTAGTGAGCGAATGAACAACACGAACAAATCAGCAGGAGAAGATGCAGCAGACCATATAAGAAGGCTGCTTGACTCAACGCATACACCTGCAAATCATTACTCGGCATCTAGACGGCGTGAACGCATCGCATGTCAATATTTTGGAAACGCGCGCGCCCATATTGAGTATCGCGCGAGCGGTACACGCAAGAATGAACAGTTCTGACAGGACGCCGAGGGCTTGACAGCCGTTTGGTGGTGGAAATTCCGCTATGAAACGTTCGCGTCGGCAACACCAAGCCCGAATCGGCCTTAGTCTGGCCCACACGATGCCTCACTGGGTCTAGCGCGAGCGGCTTGGTGATGAAGGATTCATGAAACGCTCCCTGCTCATAGAAGCTTGTTTCATGGTGATACGCGAGGCCGAGATGGAGATTGGGTGATGCCGAGGCGGAGATTAGTTCGTTGCTTGCTTGGAGCTGCATATTGCTGTCAAAATGCCCTCGAGTTGTAAATTACCTAGGTAGTTCTGGATGGTATGAAGCTGCGACGAGAACTAAGGGAGTACGTAGTGCGGGAGACATGATCTTAAGGAATGGGTCGCTTGATACAGAACAATGTCGATTGCGACATGTGACCCGCCAATGGGGAAAAGAAAGACTGTGCGTGTTCCTCAAGAAATCGTATCGCCGTCGTCAACTGCCCTTTCCTCTCGCATCTTGTGAGGTTCACGCTCGCTCGTGAGGACCGTCATCATTGCGTACGCCCTCTAGGCTGTTTCTCTGTACCTCTAGCGTAGCGTTGGCGACTTCGACAGCAGGCTCGTGTGCCTCCAGTTCAGCCGGTGGTTGATGTAACTCATGCACTGGCTTTGAGTCAAGCTCGTTCTGGGTCGCCTGGGCATCTGCTTCGTTCCTCCACCCACCGCCCAGGTACCACCTACGCTGACTCTTTGTGAAGTCCTGGTCTTCCATCTCCGGTATGACAACATCGTTCGCATGAATTTCCCGACGTCGTCGTAGACACCAAAATATCAGCAAGCCTCCGACGAGAGCGGCAGCAACCGCCGCCCCTAATCCAATTCCTATCTTGGCACCGGTACTGAGACCATCGGGTAATGATGATGGTGCGGGTACGGTTGTTGGCTCCAATGCGTTGACTGTGGGTGTGGACGTGCCGGCTGGTGCGGGTACGCTATACCTCGCAACCAAAGACTTGACGTACTCGCTTGGAAATGTGTCAACATCATCTATCTGCCAGTTCACTATGACGGGATCGGCCACGGCTAGACCAGTTGCAAGCGTTGTGACATCTGAAATGACCGATGTCTCGCGTACACTTCCGCTTGGCTCATAGGTGGTTGTGTACTCGTATACTGGTGTGACTTCTTCCCCATCAAACGCGGGCGCTGTTATGATGGCAGCATAAGCACGAAACGGTGTCGAGAAACTGGACAGGCAGACATCAGCGAGTTCAGAGCCAAAGCTCATGCCGCTGTTCATGGTACATCAGCTCGGAGACAGACGTTAAGGTAGCGATAGCACCATACCTTCTGCAACAACTCGCTTTCCAAAAGGTCCGGGTTCCATTCGACACACCACTTTCGTATGCGGTCACCTCAGCGATAGTTTGCCCACTCGGACAAATTCCTGGACTGTACGTGGGATTGCCGTAGAGCTGACATCCATTGTACGATGGATCGGACACGATCGAGCGTGTAGGATTTACAGACCAGACGGTGTCACCTGTACTGCTTCCATCACCACACTGTTGTGATGACTGTACCATCCATCTATCGATGCATGACGATGCTGGAGTGTGCACCGTTGTCAGGTCCGGTACGTTCGGATGCTCGAGTGTTGACAATGTTCCGAACGGCGTTACAAAAACCTCGCTGTGCGACCAAAGTAACTCCCTTTTAACAAGCTTTAGGGCTTGTGATGACGGCGAGACGACACTCAGAGTGGTCGGTCTACAGATCGTGACAGTCGAAAGGAAAGTATTGCTTGATACAATTGGCATATTCGTCTCTCGTCAACGGCTTTTTCCTCACGGCAAATTGTAGGTAATAACGACCACTTGAAGACAGAGACGCTTAAAAGTAAAGTGAAAAGACGACAGACTTGCAGACCACGGGCATGTGGGGTTCTTGAACAACGGTACGGGCAAGGCTGAGAAGCGCCCCCCATCTTATGCTGACACTATGGGACTCCAAGCTGTCGTCGCACATGCGCCAAGGGCTTTGGCCAGTAATGTCTGTGTCGAAATCTCGTGATTGGCCACGGCTGCGCAGCCTTGCATCATGGCAATACGCCCATCAAATATAATCGGTAATAACCAACGCTCGTTTATCCAAGTTGGAATGGCTCCGCATGAAGGTGGTAAGCATGGAAGGTCGTTGCCTTGATAAGGTCCATAGTCCATGCCGAGAAGCAGTATCATCGCAGCCGATTTGCGGTTGTCTCTAGTTTCGTGTAGTGCAAGGCTGCCGCGCGGGTGCGCTGTCTTCGCCATCGCATCGCATCGCATCGCACCTCATACAAGTACCTTACTCTGTACCAGGAGGTCGTCTTCTAACTCTCAGATCTGTACCGGGAATTTGTGCAGCCAGAAACGACGGCTAGACGCTGCGGATGCGATAGCTAGTGATTGAGAAGCGGCGGAGGCAACCTTGGAAGGAATGGATGGATAACGAATCATCGCTTAGAGCCTGTCGTCATCTTGGCAGCTCCTTCTGACTGGGCGTAGATGAGAACATCTATGCTCGCGATGGAGGTGATGATGGAGAGACGAAATTCATGAGCCTGAAGCGATCTCTAGGTACCTGGGTATCGCACGGGATCGGCGCTATTTTCGGCCAGCGGCATGCGGCTGATCCACAGGACTGGCCTAGGCACTCAGATCGAATTCCACTTTTCCAAGCGCACCCAGAATCCCATGACAGCGTTCCACATGGCTGAGACGAGAGCAACGTTTGTCACGACATCATCTTCAATAGCGGCTGCGCAAGAGGAGGATAGACGGCCACATGCAACGCCAAGAGTCGGCCTATCATGACGGCCTTGCCTGCACGCGAGAAGCGACCCCTCGAACCAACTCAGAATGGCACGTCATCCCTGCGTCGCATCGGCATGCTGGACTTGCTGGACCAAGATCCACGACCTACATTCGTTATCGATACATCGCCAGGTAGCCCAAAGTCCGAAAATGGATGCCATTTGGAGTATTGGAATTCGGCCATGGCCGCCACCGACCCTGGAGGGCTACTGCAACTACTAAGCCGAGATGGTGGTGCGTACTCTGCTAATGAAGAAGGCTATGCCCCATTTACAAAATTTCGAAGCTGGTCTTTGACACACGACACATCGGAGAAGCCGTTCCTTTATCATGGGTTCAACTGGATGAAGATCCATGTGGCTGGCCGCTGGAATGTCATAAGCGGTCTCTTGGCGACCACATGCACCGGCAGTGAGGGCTCTGGAATGACCACTCTCACTCGAAAAACTTCTAAATCGAAAGTACCAAACTTCGATTGGACGGATGAACTTCCTCCTCTGCGGTTGTCACGACATGCAGCCTGGGCGCGCAGCATTGACTGGGCCTCCACTCCTCTTGGCCCAATGTCTTCCTGGTCGTCACAGCTACGCAGTATTGCCAATCTTGTCATGCAAGATCCACGGCCAGCAGTTGTTTTCTACGGTCCGGATCTGATCATGATCTACAACGAAGCAGAGATAGAGCTGTTGGGTGGCTTCCACCCTTGCATGGGAGTCAGCGCTCGCGTCGCGCTTGCTTCAGTCTGGGACCAGTATTTTGAACCCATCATACAAACCAACCTCGCAGGAGAAACCGTGGAAAAGACGAACACCTCGATACACATGGTACGCAGCGGTTTCATGGAAGAGACGTACTTCTCCTTAAAGTTCATACCCATATTAGATGCTGAGGGTATCACAGTTGGGCATTATGAGCCCCTGGTAGAAACGGTATGTTGCAACTCTCGCACTTTCAGCGCATATTTTGGGCACCTGCTCTTCCAGTGGCGCATTTGACGCTACGTACGGATGAGGATGGTACTCACGGAAGCATGGATCCTTCCACTAGCATGCCGTCGCAACTCTTGGGAGCCATATTCGAAGCTGCGAAGCCATTAGTGCAACCTGCTGACAGTCCTGTAGACTAGACAAGTCATTGCACAAAGACGCTCGCGCGTTCTCCTAGAGCTAAGCGAAGAGATACCCCGGGCGCGCAACACGGATACCTACTGGGTTCTCGCCACCGAAGTCCTATCCCGCAACGATAAAGATATTCCGTTCGCATTATTGTATTCGGCTGAAGCAGACGGGCATGGGTCCGAATCGAGTAGGACGCGCTTTTCCGATACGAATCAACAACACTGCAAGCTTCGTGGCTCATTCGGTCTTCCGAAAGGGTCGCCCGCAGGTCCCGATCATCTAGACTTCCAACAAGACCATGGCTTTACTCCATACTTTCGCCAAGCTCTTACTGCCCGGAAGCCGATCATAATTCGGTTCGATCAGGATCCTGTGGCGGCAGCGTTGGTCAAGGACGTTGAGTGGCAGGGCTTCGGTGATCCCTGCCGAGCGGCAGCCATCTGCCCTCTAAATCCGACTTCTTCAAAAGACAATATTCTTGGCTTCATGGTCATTGGGCTTAATCCCCGTCGGCCATTTGACGAAGATTATCTCCAATTCATAATGGTCGCCAGTCGCCTGCTTTCTACCTGCTTAACATCAATTTTACTCCATGAAGAGGACATTGGGCGTCGAGAACGGACTATCGCAAACGCGGAAGCAATGAAATCGCAGCTAAAGGAACAGTTGACTCTGTCCCAAGCGGAGTCTGAGCGCAATTTCTCCAAGTTCAAACGCTTCGCAGAGCGTGCCGATATTGGCATCTTTCTCATAGGAATGGACGGTGTCTATTCGTACAGGAACGAAGCTTGGTTTGAGATGCTTGGTCCAGTGGATCCTGCAACCGATCTCGCTGACGCGTGGAGTAAGCTTATCGACGATGACTTCGTCGAAATGGGACAAGCAAAGTTTGAGGAACTTGTCGAGACCAAACAGCATCAGTAAGTGATAGGTACGTCATGACGTGCGACAAAGCTTACGATGACCAGATCATTTGAGTTGCGTCTCAAGAAGAGGTGGAATGCGCCTACCCAGCATATGGATGATACATTCCCCGAACAGGAGCCAATGTGGGTTATCACATCCATCTTCCCTGAGCTCGATGAAAATGGAGAAGTAGTAGAGATCATCGGTTGCTGTACCGACATCAGGTACGCCATTCCTTCATGTCGCTATGCTTAACTGAGGCTTTGAACAGTCAGCAAAAATGGGGAGAGAAACTTCAGGCTACCCAGGCAACAAGGGCCCGAGAATCCAAGCGCAGTCTGGAAAACTTCATCGACACGACATCACACGAGATGCGAAATCCTCTGTCCGCGATCGTCCAGTGTGCAGATAGTATTATCTCGGCTCACAAGAACTTCAGCAAGTCGACAGATTATCAGAAGGTCTATCAGACCATATTGGAGACTACTGTTGACGCTGCCGAAACCATTGTCCAGTGCTCGAAGCACATGAAGACGATTGTGGACGACGTGCTTACCATGTCTAAGCTGGACTCGGGTTTATTTGTAATGACCCCAGTCGACGTCAAATTCGACTCAATCGCGAGAGACGCAGTGAAAATGTTCGAAGGTGAAGCCAAGTCAGCTGGTGTGGATTTGCGATTCCAGCTCGAAGAATCATGCAAAAAGGTCGCGGTTGATCTCGTTTCGCTAGACCCTACAAGGGTTTTACAGATACTTATCGTAAGTACGTGAGACATATTGAGGTGCTTCGGCTGACAAGTAAGAACCTTATCACCAATGCAATCAAATTCACCCGACTAGAGGAGATACGCGAGATCAGGGTCAGTCTGGGCGTCTCCCTGAAGCAGCCGACCCACAGTTTCAGCGTGCCATTCTCCCGTAGTTCGGAAACATCAGAAGCAGCGACTTTACAAGCAGATTGGGAGAAGGGCGAGATAGTAAGCTGATGTTGAAGGCGATGTCTCAGGTCTTCCACTAACGCAGAAAGGTCTACATCATCTTCTCCGTGCAGGACACGGGTCGTGGCTTGAGCGACGAAGAACACCAGCTCCTTTTCGCACGCTTTTCGCAAGCGTCTCCGCGCACACATATCGACTATGGTGATTATGAACCTTGAAGGCGATTGAACGACTTGCTGACTTATCTTAGGTGGCTCCGGTCTGGGTCTCTTCATCTCACGAAAACTTACTGAGATGCACGGCGGCGCTATCGGCTTCGCATCTAAAGCCGGCGTCGGAAGCACATTTTCCTTCTACGTGAAGAGTCGCAGAAGCACTATTCGCCCCAACTTTAACCGATCGGAAAGCGATGCGGCCGTTAGCTTGAGCATACGTGCGCAAAAGACGCTGCTTTCAAGTCGATCGCGCAACGAATCGGATGAACCACCCCAAGCCTCCGCTCCTGCGAACGACATACCCAACAAAGACCTGCACGTTCTGATCGTCGAAGACAACCTCGTAAACCAGCGTGTTCTGGCCAAGCAGCTACGGAACACGGGTATGCAGGTCGCAGTCGCGAATCATGGTGGAGAAGCTCTTGACTATCTGCGCACAACAAAGTACTGCATCTCCGATGGCTCTGGAAAGCCACTCGCACTCATCCTCATGGACTGGGAGATGCCTGTCATGGATGGGTTGACATGTGTTAGGAACATTAGAGAGCTCCAGAAAGAAGGCGTTGTTAGAGCGCACGTGCCGGTCATCGCGGTGACGGCTAATGTGAGGAGCGAGCAGGTAGAAGTGGCGTTGAAGGCGGGAATGGACGATGTGATAAGCAAACCGTTCAGGATACCGGAGCTTTGTGCTTGTATACAGAAGACGTTGAGGAATACGGCTAGGTCGTAGTCGTAGTGATTTGGAATAGAAATTACTACTCCCAAAAGTCGTTTGAAGCCAATGAATGATCAGGCCAGCATGTCGCCAAACGTCGCACCGCCGCGGCGTAATCGCCGCAACTTCGAATTAATGGCAAGTCTTTCGTCTAGTTTTGCAAGGTGTGAAAAAATCGGTGAGGCGATACTCGATGTTTCCAACGGAAAGGCTATCCGACGGAAACGGCAAACATCACGTCTTGCTAGCGCCCGCGAGACATTCGCAACCCGCCCTCCGCATCACCACTCCGCAAATGTACTTCGAGTCTGTGCATTCAAATGCTCAGTACCTGGAAATCAGTCTCGCCATTAATCGCGAATCCACGTGCACCATCGCGAACATTCCAGCTCACGCAACCAAGCTTCGTTGGGCCGCACGCCCTACAGGATATGGCGTGGCTGAACTAACGACCAATCCCTCTCTTTCTTCCAGGCACGACGAAACATGCAATTTTGCGCAAACAGCGACTATGACACACGAAATAGCCTTTAGAGGTAACTCGTGTGTCAAAGTCAACAACGTGATGGTTGTCGCAGTGGGACCCTGCGGTATAAAAAGTCTGTTGAGGCTGAGCCGACGCCAGCCGACAACGCCTCTCACCACGTTCTCCTGAGAGCCTCGCGGGAGCTAAGCGGTTAACGGAGATCATGCCATGCGCATTAGCTATTCTTGGGGTGATTCTGGTCTGAAGAGGTTTAGTCAGGGCACATGCGAAGGGTTATTATGATGACGTCTTCCGGTGTGCGTTCCTGTGGCTTCTAGACACTCGGTGGTAACCAGCGCGAGGCGATGCTACCTTGCTAGACCCACATGTGCGACCTTTGCGAAAAATCAGTCACGGTGCACGTGGAGTGTGTGTGTCCAAGATCTCACGATCGTTTGGGTGGTGGTGGGAAAGGGTGGAAAATTTCTTCGTGGTGCCATGGGGTATATAAGGGGTGGGGAGGTGGGTTAGGTGGAGGAGCATCAGCATCAGCATCAAGCCATTATCAAGTCTACTACTACACTTCCATCTTCAACTTCAAGACCACCATACTCTCCACACATCTTCGGTACCTTGAAACCAAACAACCAACCACCAAAATGAACAACTTCGACTGCCACCCGCGCGTTCTATCGCTCTCCTCCGCCTCAACCCCATCTTCTTCCACCCCCACAACACCCTTCGCGCAGTCTCGCCGCCAATCCCACGAGTCAGCACACGACGCCCACCACTTCGTTAACCAAGAAGAGAAGACACAGCACAAGCTTAACCTCAGCATCAAGAAGATGTGGGAGGGCGTCAAGAGGCATGCTGTTGAGCACCACAAGAGCGTCAACGCTGCGTACATGGCTAGCTACGGATGTGGCACTGCGACTGCGGTGAACACTACTGGCGGAAAGGCGTTGTAGATAGTGTTTCGACAACGAGAGTACATGGCGATATGGATGAAGAGTGAGAAAGAAAAGAGGAGGATACCAACGACGACACGACGACGACCAAAAAGTGAATTTCGAGCGACAAAAGTGGAATTTCTGGTGCATTATACCCCGACGAACGATTTGTGGCGCCGAGGAGGAGCTGGTACAGTGGCTCTGATACTTTGTAATATCTAATAATATACGGAAAGACTTTGTTCATTGTTGCGTTGCTCTTGCCAGTGCCTATGTGATAGCTGAAGCGACTGAAGCCAAGTGTGCACTCTACTGATCATATCCAAACGCCTGCGCACTCTCAAATTATGATGAAGGAAACAGTGTATGAGATCATTTTAGTACTCGTCGTCCGACTCTTCCTCGATGTCGGCCTCTTCCTTGTCCACATCATTCCCCTCCTCTTCGGATTCATCTTCATACTCATCCATTACAACACCCATTTCTCTTCGCCCCGCCGCGTACAGTGTCTTGTCTTCCTCTTTCAACTCCTTCGCAGTTCTGCGCATTGTCGGAATGAGAACGTCGATGACGAAGTCCTGGAGCTGTCCACCGAAAGAGTCGTATTGAGAGATGAGCTCGGGTACAAGCTCTTCCAGTCGTGCGCGCAGATGTGCGTCCTCTTCGTTTATGCGCCGTAACTCCTTAGGAGAATACCGAGGGTATGGTCGTTTGGTGTAATCAGGATCGTCCCAGTGACGAATGCGATTGATGTCGCAGCATGTATGTCTTATCTCTAGGTATGAGAACACGAAGAGGCGGATATAACCATGGATGAGTCGAGAGAGACCGAGTGTGCGTGCCGCGCTGTCAGTCCATAGGGTCAGATCAAGTAGTATCCTCATGAAGACACTACATTGAAACTCTTCGTACGTCTCGTCAACTACATACAACCTGACACATTCCAGATCCCTCACCAGAGTTGCGTCCTGAAACTTTTCGCAGATGAGAGGAAACCGCCGACAAAAAGAATAATTCGCGAGTATCCCCTTCCAGAAACATGAGAGAAAGTCGCACCCGGACCTGCTACATGCACACTCGCATTCGTCAAGTATATCCTCTTTTACAAGAGCCTCATAATCTTCGTACGCCCAGACGTCTTTCATGTTAGGAGGATCATCGGAATATGCGGGTCCGACCTCAAGAAGTTCAGCAGATTGCCAGGCCAAACAATGTACGACGGTGGTGTTCGTTCCTGGCCATGTCTCTCTCAGATCCGCGCCTCTTGAGACAAGCCATCGGACTGTTCTGTCACGATCACTCAAACACTCTGACCTGTTACGCTTCATAGTCTCCAAACATTGCGTGGCCAGATACACCAATGGAGAGCATGCTGTCTCATTGCCACACTTGAAGTTCTCTTGACTGATATCACCAATGCCGGCCAGTTCAAAAGACTCGAACAATTTGAGTTCGTCGAACTCCCACATGTGTGGCATGTAATAAAGGCTTTTTCGTTTGGGCCAATAATGTTGGGGCACGCCAGCCCCCTCCGTAACTAGTGCAGTCAGCATGCAACTCAGATGCGTATCTGGTAAGCTTGTCCGGGCGCATTCACAACAATATTCAAGTTCATGCATTTCCATCAGTACCTTGACCTCGTGCCCTTGCTTGATGAGATAGCTTAACACGAGCTGAATCACGTCCGTAGAGGGAAATCCTGTTCCCGGCCATGGACCGGGAAAAAGCGCGTCCTCAATGTGGCCAATCAAATTGAGCTGTTGTTCGTCGCACATCTCCCTCTGTGACAACCAGAATTGCACCATGTCCAGTCGATTTGTAGATGCTGAGAGTGAGAGTAAAGTTTGCTCGGAGCTCCACGCAACAGAGCTTGGGTCTTCCTGATGTGCCATCAAATTGGCATGAAGCAAGATTTTGCAGCCATCCACCCAACCAGTAATGGTAGACATGATCAGAGCGTCGGTGAGAGTCTCGGTATTTAGGGCGTGCAAATCCCTGGGCTGGTGTAAGAAACCACGGAGTCGGTGGCCCGACTTCATGAAAACTGCCTCTAGTAACTCGCTGTCATCTAGTAAGGGATTGATGAAATTTTCGTAGCGAATCCCGGCCAAGACTGCTACCCCTTCGTGGCTTCTGCGTGCTGCGTCTCTGTAGGTAAACCGTGTTATCTGCAGATCTTGTTCAAATAGTGATCTTAAGAGACTTATGTGGGTTTCTCTGTCGTCGACAGAGGTGGGACATCCTATGAGAGTGTCGAGGCATGTACTGTTCACGCTTAGTGTTGTCACATTTCGAGGTGGTATGATAGCACGACGAGTGATGATTAATCTCAAATAGAACAAGGGTCAATGAATACTTACGCTCCATTGTCGTCTATCTCGAAAGCCTCGCTTGGCATTAGTGGGAGGAGGATTTTGAACAGATAAGCAAGGTTCTCAAAGGTGTCGGCAAAGCTCCCGAAAGGATTCAAAAACTCGATGTTGTTACAAACTTCCTATGCTGGTGGTCAGCTTGCATCGCGTAAAGATAAGGGCTGTATACATACATGTAGAAGCGTCGTCCCATTTGTTAGTCGATCATGTGGCGATGCTTGTCTCAGCTGGAACATCATAGACAATTTCTCGACCTCGCCCCGAAAAGTATCCATTGGCATGTTCATACTAGACTCGACAACTGTCATGGCAAATTCGAAAGCAGGAGACCATTCGACAACGCGATGACACTCCAGATTCTGCTTGGTCGATAATCCAGCGCCATAAGATAGTTGAAACGACAGCAAGACTTTCTTCCCGAGAAGAAGACTACACAATGTAGCTTGAAGCTGCAGATCCGTCACCGCGTTATGGAGTGGAGCTTGAGGACACCCTGCGTCGTGCATAGACGTTCGTGTACATGTGAGAGCGAACAGTCCCGTGCGATAGCCAAGCGCAGAGGTTTGCGGTCGGCATGTACATGGCAGTTTTGCATATCGATGTCTCATCCTTCGGTCTTTCCGGTGAAGCGATCTGAGATTCCTCACGTCGGTTTGAAGTGTAGACTCCTTCATGAGCGATATCTCGTCGAGCTTTGCTTGTAAACTGTGTATACCGGTATGGAGACTTTGAAGACTGTGCGACGTGGCTGAAAATCCCGATTCAAGCATGTGCGATTGTCCAGCGAGCTGAAGACTTGTCGCATCGAATACATCGCGCTGCAGCTGTAGACTCGAGAAGTGATGTATGCTTTGGTCCATGGATAGCTGGGTGTAATGCAACCGAGCATTCTCAGAAGCCAAGCGCTGTTGGTCAATGACAAGGGCGAGTAGCGCAGTCTGTAAACTTTGCTGTATGGTGTTGAGAACATCTTTCCAGTAGTTGATGTCCGTCTCCTTGAACGGAAAAGCCAGCCGCTTCGTCAACCTCTTCAAGTTGGACTTGATCCCGCCGTCTCCTGCTTGGTCGTCTGGTTTAAGCTTCTTCCTGATAGTCGCGATGGCGTTCGCACACGAGACGATGCCGGTGCGTGTTGCTGACACCGACTGGGATGAATCCACTTTTCCGATAACGGATTCAAGTCGTTCAAGTAGGTTCGCGAGTTCCTCCATTTCCGCGGCGATTTGTTCAGCCTTGTTCTTCGCTTCTTTGACGCCGCTGAAGTACCATTCCAGGCCTTTGCAGACTTGGATGGCGAGGGAAACGACACCGACGGCGCTGCCGGTGATAGAAAATGGGTCTGCCATCGCAGACCTCGGTGCGCGGAACGTGGGTGGAAGGAGAGAGAAAGGAAAGCACACGAAAGGAGGGGGGCATGAGGGAGGCTGAGGCCGAGGCGCAGCGCGTGCATGCCAGGCTGGCAGTGGGCAACCACTCACAACGATCTTACACTCATCGGTGGAGGACACATATGCAGCCACCTATCATAAGGTCTATCCCGCGGCGATGTACTGCATGGACTGATCCGCCTATCAAAATAAAATGCGTGTATTCCTGTATGCTCTATGCGTGTATTCCTGTATGCTCTATGCGTCCATGTCAACGAGAAAGAAAAGCGGCTTAATGCTGCGCAGCCAGGGATCTATGCTCCTTGTTCAGACGCGATGAATCCTCATCGTCGTCGTCTGAGTCAAGACCTTCCAATTCGAACTCCTCGGCGTCTCTCACTCTACGATCGACCCTTGTGTATCCATTGATGTGTCCGTTCGCATGACCGTTCGTGAGGGGCGCTTCAGCATCGGCTTTGTCGTCTTGTTCCCAAGTGTATACGGCGTAGAGGTGGATGAGCATGTTGACGACTAGACACGAATTAGCTTGAGATAGTGGTGAGCTATATGGAGAGACTTACAAAGGAATAGCAAGAAAGCGATGCTGTAGAGGATAAGCACGTAGGATACGTGGGTGACGTTCGCGTCGGACAGCAGCTTCATCTGCTCCTCGGTGGCGCCCATGAACATGAACCCACCAGCCATGAGCAGGAACGGCGTCAGGTACTGGAAGCTGTTCGGGTCCGAGCCATCGGTTGCGACAGAAGCGCGGTCCTTGAGCACGAATGAGATCTCAATGATGCGCGCGGCACCTGCAGCCATGAGGGTGTAGCCGAAGATGGTGTGGATCATAGTCGAAATTGGCAGATGTTGTGGGTGCGCAGACATGGCCCATCCGGTCATCAGGATGATGATACCGGGGATAAGGTTGCGCTTCGGTTGACCATTGCGCTTGCGGCTGAGCCAGACACCGACCAAGCCCGCAGCCCACCATACGATGCCCATAGATGTGTGCTGAAGGTCGTTGTGTACCCATGGTCCTCCCCAACGGTGTTCGGTAAAGGTGTTGACGCAACCCCAGGCGGCGATTACGAGCGAATCGAAGAACTCCTGGCTCCTTCCGGTCCTCCGCAGCCACATCTGTCCGACTAGAAGTAGGATAAGGAGAATGATGCCGTATGCGATGAAGGCGCTGCCCATAATGAAGTGCGCCAGACATTGTCCGGTGTGGTCCGCCCTGCAGAAGCCGAGGGCAGTAATTCCTCCAAAGAGAAACTGCACCCAGGTGACCACTGGCATAGCCTTTCCAACAACACCGTGCGCCTTCACTACCACGCGCCGTATCTTCCCATTGATGCCCTTCTCCAGGTGTAGCTTCAGGTAGATCCCCATAGCGACTTGGGATACCAACATGAGCATGATGATAGGAACGAACTGGCTGTGGATGTTGTCGGTGAACTGCCTGCCCTTGTGTCTATGGCCGAGGAAGTATCCGATGATTGCGAGGACGGTTCCGAGGGATTGTACCGGGACGTGCCATTTCGATCGTATTATCTAGCCCTGCTGTCAGCCCATACTCTTGGTTCTCGATTTGAGGTAACTTACTCCTAATACCATACCAGTGGGGAAGATGATGCCCCAAGCCACCGTTTGGATCAAGATGTGCGTCCATAGTATTGAGTCCTACATCGACCATCAGTCTTGCTGCCTCAACCAGGGCGGTCGAAGTGTCAACCCACTATTGGGTCAGGTGATATGGCATCACCATCTGGGATCGCATCCATATCGTGGTCGTGAGCTGTGACTGCTGCGGTGTAAAGCAGCGCCGCAAGGGCCGCTCTTGTAGGGAGGCCCATTTCGCCGTCGGTATTTCTGAATAAGATTCGGGTCGCTGCAGCTGGCGCCACGAGCAGGTGATTATCGTGGAATCTGCAGCGTTGAGAGTTTCACAGTAGCATCAGACGCGTGCTAAGGTGGGACCGAATGGGGAGGCGAGTGTGTTCGTTGTTTCCCTTGCAGGCGTTGTCGCAATCTCGTGCTTACGTGAACAGAAGGCGCCACCGTCATTGGCTTCCGCCACACTCCGACCGGGCGATCAACACCATCATCTCAGACACCATCGTCGGCCTGCAGCCTCAGCCTCGCCATTCACGACATGACTTTCGAGAAGGGCGTCACCGAAATCGCGGACTCGGATGATGATCCGATGACGTCGTCACCTGGTGTTGTTCCGGATGAAGCGGGCGACAAGCATTGCGCAGTGTCCAATGTTCCGTACCAAGAGCGACAAGACGCGTCGCGCGAGGCAGATGGCCTCCAACAAGCATTCGCCGAACGCGATGCCAGCACAACTGAAGTCTTGGGCGCCGATTCCATCAATTCTCCAGTTCATGTCGACGCGTCGAGAATTGATCAGACTAACATGATACCCCATGAGACCACTGCAGCGCAAAACGAGGAAGGAGCGACTGTCGAAGGTGGCAGCCACGGTCTGGGACTCCACACACAAATACATCCACAAAAGCCAGTATCGACGACCAGAGACATGTCAAATGGGCCTCAAGTGATGGTCGTTCCAACTGAAAACGGGGATCCAGTTGCCAAGGATGTCGAATCTGACCCCTCAGCCCGCGGTGACGAACAGCAGCCACTTGTAAGCCATGCCAATCCATCTTCTGCCGAACAGGAAGTAGCTGAGGCTATTCAATCCACAATGGCGGATGCGCCGTTGAAGGTACCAGGTGCTGCTGCTCTCGCTCCATCAGAGTTCAGCGTCGATTCTGAGTTCCCAAACGGGTCAACATGTCAATCGCAAAGTACTGTCACACTCGCCAGTCTGCCTCGTGAGTCGAAAGATGATTCGGGTCGAGCTGTAAAGCATCATCCGGTAGATGGACACATGAGCGACAACGTAGTC
The DNA here is from genome assembly GCF_024043155.1 of Alternaria arbusti. Taxonomy (NCBI): domain Eukaryota; kingdom Fungi; phylum Ascomycota; class Dothideomycetes; order Pleosporales; family Pleosporaceae; genus Alternaria; species Alternaria arbusti. Next base: position 246,556 of record NW_026249962.1, read on the forward strand.
TGTCCTAGATCAATACTTTGTAAGTTCACGCGCTCACATATGTTAGGACCGATCTCGGCCGACCTCAGCAGCCGCCAGCATGCAGTCGAATACGACAAGGATTGCATTAGGCTCGTCAGGCGACGCAGGTCCTGCTGCGACCATGCCGGACGACTACACCAGCTCCACGCTCCATAGGGCTCAAGACACTGAAGATACGCCTCCTGATGCGCGAATGCACATCAACACTAGCGAAGCTGCCATGATCGAAAACGGATCTAGCTCTGAGATCGGCCAGGAACAAACTTCCCGAAGCACATCCGCGGACCAGCAACCATCCGCAGAAGAAGTGGCATTGCCGAGAGAGAGCGCAGGCTCAAGTTTTGGTGCTAGTTCACCAATCGCTCAACTATCTACCCATGCCCAACCACACGCTGCCGCCCAACGCTTGTCATTACCCATCCCAATACCTCCATCGAGAACACCACAGGAAATCACTCTTGACAATCTGAGAGCCCAAAAAGCTGCACTCTTGGCTTCTCTCGGTGCGCTTCCAGCGATCCAAGTGCTGATGGAAGAGAATGCCCTTTCAGATGCCGAATCAGGCGATGCTAGCGATGAACCTACTGAGACCGATGTCATGGCAGCCGCAAACAAAATCGTGAAAGAGCACATCAAATTACTACACGAATACAACGAGCTGAAAGATGTGGGTCAGGGGTTGATGGGCCTTATTGCGGATCAGCGGGGCGTACGGATAGTCGAAGTTCAAGAGGAGTTCGGCATCGATGCGCAGGACTGATCGCAAGTTTACCAGTGTGCTGTGAACGGCAACGGGAGTGAGGAAGCGATAGACGACGGCGTGAACTAGGTGTGACAGGCGCAGAACGAACACGGCATCTGAGTGTCAAATAAACCTTATACTGTATGTACTTCCTCTTTCGCTCTATATGCAATCTGCCGTTCTCAGGCTACACACCACTGTCCCGTGCCTAGTTCGACTGCCCGCTGATCCGCCACGCCAGGCTCGAGGCTCCAGCTCGCCGACTTTGCTAATACTAGCTGATGCCTGTCTCCATCAACAGACTTGGTGGCGATCCTTGGCCTTGACACATCTTCCGACGGACCCCAAGTACAGGTGGACGCGATGAGATCAATTGCGCAATACGAGCGCATCCTCGGTCCATCTAAGATGCGGCTCATCCTCCAGATCTGGTCCGGGCCTCTCGAAGCCCGCTCTCTGCGGGTAGCGACAGACTTTGCGCACGGACCGCGAGCCGTGTGGCAGGGACGCGTTTGGCCAGATTGCCGGAAACCGGAGAAGCACCGATTGGAAAGGAAGAATTCCAGAAGACTGGATCTCAAGAGACAACGCCACATAGGTTTTCTTTTGCGACCTGCAGAACGTGGATGTATTTTCACAAGAGTTGGGTTGCAGATTATGGTCAGCTGAGCCAGAATCCTCATACGATGTTCCATGACTCTGCACATTGCCATTCGGTCAATGTCGGCCACCAACACCTCAGCATCACCTTGGACGGGAATAATTGCAACCATCGTCTTGAATAATTGCGGGTCTTCCTCGGTCATACTCACACATGTAATCAGGGGAAGCGACGGAAGCTACGATCGTACCCCGAATACACCAGCAGAGTCGACCCCATGTATCGATGTGGTCTCATGCGGGTATCAGCATTGTACGTGTACCGACTCCGTTTCAACCACCGGTGAATATCAAATGCAGACCTTGAGCCGCAGCGCCCAGCTTTCTGCAGTGATTGCAGGGAAGTGGGAGTGCAGGGGCGTTGTCCATCCGTCTGAGAGGTCGACTGACGAAGTGGCGGTGCAGATTCTGCGTCTTGGTGTGGAGTCGGATGTCGCGCATTCATGCATTCGCGTCGACGAGTTCCATGAGCGCTGAAGATCCGCGGCCCCACGCAGGAAGGCAACCTTGGGAAAATCTTTAGTATCCCAGCCTTCGGAGGTATTATCGCGACATCTATGTTCATCATCACTTACATGTCATGAAGTCGGCGACCGTCCACTATCCGATTAGAATAGTAATCGTCTTCAACACTAACAAAACCCGATATTCTTGTTACGTTCCACGATACACGTCAGCCGTGTAATTTAAGGTTTAAGATGACACTTACTTTCGGGTAGGAGACAGATCTAACTTACATGTGGCGCTCTGAACGTCGGAGCCCAGAGTGCGCAGTGTCCCGCTGCTTGATACCAAGCTAGGAAGCCGGTCCACTCCGTAATGCACGTCTACTCGCAAACGCAAGCGAGGGTCCTTCGGAACACTTGCAATTACTAGCGGGTAGCATCTACACGTGGTGATTGGCAGCTAGAGCATGGCAGGACAACCCAAGCCGCTTGCTAAGTTGACAGCTCCACGGTGCATGCCGTCCCGTCCACTAATGCCATCCTATTGCTAGTCAGCCACCCATGATGAACTTATCGGTAGTTTGCAACGTGCTTTCTGTAGCGGGCGTGCCTCCTTTCCGGGATCAGTAGCGATATATGGGTGTTTTGGAGACCCTGAGCCCTTATACATCAGGATCTTTCTGACCGACTTCTCCTTCCCCAACCTCGGCGTTACTTACACCACACAATGTCGGCTACCGTCCAGGACTTCCAGCTTGCTGCTCTGGCTGCCGGCTTCACGATTGGGTTCGGGTTCTTGACAGTATGGGAGGCCGTCAAGCAGACACGGCGAAATCACAGCCCTCTCCGATCAGCCTACATTTACATGATATGGGGTGAGATTCTGGTCAATGTCATCATCGGTATCATCGGATGGCTGTTCTTGAACGATGTACTCGGGCCGACGTGAGTTCCCTGGCATTGCAGTACACGACAAAGAGTCGACGCTGACAAAGACTACAGTGTCCCCGTTCTATTCTTCATCCTATTCTTCTGGGTATGGGAGATCCAACTGCTCATGCAAATCATCATCAACCGCATTGCCCTCATCGCAGAACACCGAAGTACCATCCGCAACCTCAAATGGGGAACAGTAGTCTTGATCACCAGCATCAACATCGCCGTCTTCTGTATTTGGATCCCATCGCACACCGTCCCACCAATCAGCGAAACCTTCGTCAAGATCAACAACGTCTGGGACAAGGTCAGCAAGGTGCTCATCCTAATCGTCGACGCAGGCCTGAACTGGTACTTCCTGCGAACCGTCAAGATCCGCCTCGTCGAACAACACGGTCTCACCAAATACGCGCCACTGGTAGGCTTTAACGGCAAGCTAATGGTTGTTTCCATCGCCATGGACGCCCTCCTCATCGGTCTCATGTTCCTCCAGAACCAAGTCGTATACGTCCAATTCCACCCCGTCGTCTACATGGTCAAGCTCAACATCGAAATGTCCATGGCCTCCCTCGTCGTCCGCCTCGCGCAAGGCAAGCCGCAAAACGACATGAACCCCGAAGAATTCCACAGCTCCTCCGGTCCCGACTCGCACTCCCGCTCCAACGCGCGCTCGCACCAACCGCACTCGGTCCAGCTGACCAACCGATCAAAACGCAACACGACAAAGATGCGCAGCGCGGGGCTGAGCAAGATTGATAGTGATGAGAGTCTGGAGCTGGGTGGTATCCAGTGTACGACGGATCTACACATCACACATGAAGATAGGAAAGACTATGTTGACAGGAAAGACTTTGTAGAGGGTAGCTCGAGGAGTAGCAATGACGCGCCCGCGCCGAGTGTGTTTGGGGATGAGACGCCGTTGAAGCAAGGGGCGAGGATACAAGAGAGGTCGATGTGAAGAGTTCTTTCATTTGTTTTGTTGAGCGGTTGTAATTAATGATACCCGTGGATATGTAATCACAATTGGTAACTACAAGGCTGTCCCCATACACCAAGTGACGGGGCTCATTATCAGCTTGGACTAACTCGTCTGCTCACTGACAGGCCGGACGTCTAGCTCTCCTATTTGATGTCGGTACCAGTTTGAGCTCTTCTCTCCTCCACCGGCGGCTTTCTGGCCCGTGCTCAGCTCTTCAGCGCGCGCGCTCCGTCTTCACTCTCACTTCAGCTCAGACCCAACAATAGGACTGCTGCCTATTTTCCAGTCTCGCTTATCTCGCTGTCGGAAGTTGATCCGGAGACCGAACGCACGTATATCAATATCGCTCCACCTCCGCAGTCCAACGCTTCTACTCCCCACTCGTTCGCAGACTGCACCCACTACACTACCACCACCACTACCTTGACGCGACTCTTCTAGCTACCATGGTAAGGTTTCTCCCGCGTTTCTTTTGCTTTTCCAGTCCTTTCCATCGTCAACCGTTTCTTTCCTTGTGTCTCAACTCATTTCCACCGTCAGCCTTCCCTGTCTCTTTTGTCTCCAGCTATTTACAACGACATATATACTGTTCACACTTACTATTTTTTGCACCCCAAGTCGTTTCTACTGTCATTTCTACTGTCTAACCCTTACTTAGGTATTTGGTCACTGTCTTTGAGACACCGGCGTCATCCACCACGGTATAGTGTTGCTTTCGACTTCACCATCCTCGATCGCGATCGGTTTCGTCCTCGCTCGTTGTGGATTTCATCGCGAATTCAAAGAAGGGCCGTACAAGGGGTGAATATCGGATTGAGCTTGAGGTCGTGGTCTCGGTCTAAGCGTGGGTCGGTTGTTTTGTTTTCGATGGAAGGTATCGTCGCGCATACGGTCAAGTCTTGTCGGACTTTGATCGGGTATATATACCATACAATTGAATTTCATCTGCATCTAAGCCCGTTCTTTTCATGTGTTCTCCTTCATCGTGATGTCGTTGGTTGCCTAATCCTCCACATGACGTCAGTCCCGCCTCCGCAAGCGACGCGACTATCTTTGACGCGTCAGGAATCATTCTCACTACACCGACATGTCTTCCTCATCGAACACTGCTCTCAAAACGCTTATATCACGTTGCGACAATAGCAGTCTGTATGAATACACGTCGCGTTTCGTTCCAGAGCTGGCTCTCCTAGGCTACACAGATGTAGCAGCGCGCCTGATAGGCAGACTCAACAACTATGACTTCTACCACGACCGAGTCGGAAGCCTTCGGCCCCTTTGGTTCCTCTGGGATCTGCGTGCGAAGGGAGATGATGCACCATGGCCTGAAGGAGAAGAAGATAAGGTGCGCCGGGCTGTGAGGGACAGACGAGCAAAGACGAACAACGGCGAACCTCGAACGGGAAGTGACGGAACAGTAAAACCAGACGATGTACAGGAAGAGCTGCAACTTATGGCGAAAGAGTTTGCGTCGAAATGTTATGATTTGCCTGGGATGCTAGGTCCGGCAAAAGCACTCCACACCTATCCGCTTGATGACCCACGCCTTACTCCTCGAATGCTTCGAAAGGCGATAAATTCCATCCATAACTTTCAGACTGGGCGTCTGACATCTAATATGCGAGACGTAAGAAGCGGGCTGGTGAACATGCTGGACCTGGTCTTATGGGCTGAAGCGAACCATGAACAGCCCGGGATGGACGAATCACTACGTCAGTCGGGCACCCAGCCATCCCATGAGTTGCTACGTTGGCTAGCGCACAGTTTGGGAGAACGTTCGTACGAGATTCAGCCGGCGATGGAGTCCAGGCAGGCATGGAAGTTGTACAAAAGCGGAGCGCTGAGACAGCACCTCAACATTGATGAAGCAGCGCTCGCAACCTTTGCAAAGGACTTCGAGAACGCTTTGACCGATCGACTCACGAACGGTCGAGCTAGACCAGGAGCAAACATCTCCATTCAAGAACTTTTAGTAGCAGCCGAACACAACACGAAATACAACGCCGGGGCCAGAAAAGTCAATCCCGAGCCCCCTGAAACCTCCCTCTTTCACTCTCCAGCCACCGACTCGCAGATTGAAGAAGCCGAAACACGGCTCAACACCACCTTGCCAGCCGACTACAAGACCTTCCTCAACATCAGCAACGGTTTTGGTTCTCCTTGGGGGCACCCACTAGGCGACCTTCAGACGCCTCTGCATCCTATCGACAAACTACGCTGGCTCGACCCTGCAGAAGAAGACTACTTCACTGACCTCACGCTCGACCTACCCACTCGATGGGATAAATGGCCTTTCGTCCCCGCCCCAACAGCCAAGGCTTACGCCTGCGATGAAGTGACAGAGCATTTCCTCATCGGTCGTGCATTGGAAATTGGTACGCAGGAGATTGATAATACGTGGCTTCTCCCGCCTTCTACCATTGTGCCGATAAAGCAGGCTGTGAAGAAGATGCTGGACGATGAGACTCTGGGTAAACGCGAAAAGAACAGTGTAAGAGTTGCGATCAAGGATTTTGCCGGGAGTGAAGAGGAGTGGGAGCAGATGGAGTGGACGTGTGTTACTTGGGCTAGTGGAGGGGTGGCGGCTATGTATGTTTATCCGGGGTTTAGGGCGTGGCTTGAGGATGTTGTTGAGAAGGGAAGTGTTGGGTTGGGGGGTGACGAGCAGGAAGAGCAAGAGAAGATGTTGAAGCGTGGCATGTGGTTGGGGAGGGTGTTTGAGAATAGAACAAGCGGGGATAAATCGGACGCGGAGGAATCGCCGGGGTGGCTGAAAGACGCGATTAGAGCAGCGATGCCAAAAAGAAGATGCTGAGCATGAGGAGATGCAGCTGTCGAACCTGTAATCTATGTTACGGAAGCGCAGCCCAGGTTGGGGTAGATACTGGGGCTTCTGGACTTTTGGCTTGAGACGAGCTCTCCTTGTGCACGGGCCCTGCTCTGATGTAGCGAGAAATGGCGGATATAAAAGCCTTCGTTCCTCCTGCTCCTTTCTTTCTTCTCATCACACAATTCCACTTCTGAAATATCAAAATCGACCGCGGGTAACCCCCATGGCTGTCTCTCCTGCGCTTTTCGGTTCCAAATCTGGAGGGGCGTGATGCATGATCGATCTATCTCCCCAAAAAGGCCGCTGTCCCCAACTATGTGCAAAGGTCTACTCCGAATGTCATAAGTTTGAACTCATGGTTCTGCCTTTGTCGTCTTTGAACAAGTACTCATCAAGCTTTCCACTCAAAGAAGCACGAAGAGAAATTCATGAGCCGCCACTGTCCTCCAAACTCGGTGGCCGTCAAGATCATGGGTTGTCTACAACGGTCCTGGAATAGAAGGGCCTGCAGCAAGCTCATATGGCCCATCAAAAACGACAAACGCATGTATGATGATTTTGGGGCGCTGGCTAGATATATATACCGCTCTTCTTGGGTCCTTCTCCTACTACATTGACATGCTGGGCTGGAATCGAAAAGGAATTTGGGAACTGTACATGTCCTGAGCGCCTCCTTCTTATCTCGAAACGTACTCGCTCTTATGCCATGGCTAGAGAGAAAGAAAACCAAAATCGTCAGTTGATATGTGCACTCCAGATCCACAAATGCAAATACTTCCTCTTTTTCGGGAACAGCGAAAAGTTACGGCTATCGATACATGGATTAGAAACTCTATCGTCACATTGCGCAGAGAGATTAAAAATGGGGCTTGATTACATTGATGATCTTCTTTGCTGCACCCGACTACAGGAAGTGTGTGTATAAAACCCCTTCCACACCTCACCGTTGTTCTCTCCTACATCTCACAAGCTTTTTCGAGTTTTCCAAAAACGTACAGGAGCTCCGCGATGTCTGCGTCTCCCTCCCTCTTCCAAAACTACCTTGACTTCATCGCATGTCTCTACCTAGTTTGGCTCTCGAAAATCGTACGTGTCCTAACTATGTCTTTGGTCGCTAGAACAACAGGGTATATCGAGTTGCTCTCATAAAAGCGTGTCTAAGGTCCCAGTTCAAAGACACAATTTACCCTGCTGCACTCTAAATTCTACACTCTTTTTCCAAATCCCAAATTGCACATTACGATGTCTGCTTCTCCGCCCTTTCTCTAAAATCATTCAACGCTCGCTTATGCTTGTGGAGACGTTGCCCCCAGCCTACCATACTGTAAAAGCATAAAAGGTTCGTCGATCCCGAGATACTTTCTTGCACTCTAAAGCACACGGTCTCTTCTTCCGTTCCAAAACAAAGATTATCCCAGTTATGTCTGCGACTTCCGCTTCTTTCTCAATATTCGATTTGACGTTCGCATATTCCTGAAGGATTTGGCGAAAAGATTAGGGAAGAGTGTAACGATGTTTATAATCACCACTGGTTCAACTTGATGTTTCTGTCCGTCTTTGAACTTGCAGCTATCCAAATGATCGAAGTATAGGTGCATGGGGAAGAGATTGTATCCGCCATGCTTGCGCGAAATGAAAAGTGGAGAGCCTAAATGAATACCTCAAACGGGACATGTGCGTCCTCCCTGCGCTAAGCGAGAGACGTTTATAAGACCAACGTTTCTCTCCCTCACTCCATTCTCTCAATAAAGCTCTGTCTTGATTTGAAGGACCAAAACATGTCCAGAAACGACAGGATGAGGATTGGCGAGAACCACAACGATCGATAAAGCCATTGATGGCTGGCCTGCTTCGACTGCTCCCGACCTATATTAGAATACCGCTATTCTCCTATACCTCCTACGCCTTCTTCATCATCCATTACTGCGTGCAAAAGACCGAAAGGAATTCAGAATGAAACTATGAGAAGTGAAAGATCAAAACTCGCAAGAGCTAGAGCAATGTCCGCTCCCCGCCGCGCCCAGCTACAAAACCGCATCCACTTCAGCATATGCTCTTCTTTCCTCTGCTTTCCTACACTCTGTACCCGAGATACCTACTAAAAAAAGCTCAGCCACCAGTGCATAAGAAGCAGACGACTAAAAGACTCACTCTTACCACTGCTTGTCGCGCTGGGCTATAAAACACTCTGTTTTCTGGCTATGCTTTTCTCTTTTTCTCTCATACATCTACGTTTAAACTCAATGCAAAAACTGGAATAGTTTGGTCGGATGAGAGGTTGAGAGCTCGAAAAACAATGTTCTTCATCTGTCATGTCGGAGTTTCTCGGAACAGGTTACGAAGCATAAAAATACACCCTCCTCTGCTTCTACTCCATGCTTCATCAACAAAACTTCCTTTTTAAGATACCAAAAGCGAGACCAAAAGAAGCGATGAGAAGACCGAGTTCTAAAAGAAGTTGAGTCAAAGCGCATGTCCTCCGTTCCCTGCGGGAGCAGGGCGTGTATAGAACACTTCTCTTCTGCTTCTTCTTCCTGCTCTCTACCTACCCTTTCCGGGACACATTACCAAAGGCATCGCTGATCCAACATATGATCTGAGTCGGGTCGAACCAGAAAGTCCATATCGGACGGATCATGTCCTGACCTGTGCGCCTGTGGCCAAAAAAAGTTTCTGGAAGAAATGATGTTCTGGTGTTCTGTCGTCTGCAAGTAGGCCTATGCATACGTCTGAAGCATGGAAATAGTATATGTGACAGACTGTCAAAAATGCTCGAAGAACACTTCAATGTTCGCGTGCGCGTCGAGGGCACACGTTCAAATAGAGACATGCGTGTTAGCGTTGTGTCGTAGTAGCGCTGGACAGAGCATAAGACCAGAACATATAAAGCGCCCTCCTTCTGCTGTCCCTCATACTCCTCCTATACACATCCTTTACTTCACCCAAAATACCAAAAGTCAGACGATTTCGAATCATGGAAAGCAGACGACCAAAAATCGAATCCCATCCATTACATGTCTGACTTGCTTCGACTTCTAAAAACCTTACCTCGAGGTACCATGTTCTCTTTCTCGCCTCTCGCTGCCTTGCTACAACCCAAACTCTGAACGATCATCTGCATGATCTTGAAGAAGAAACATGAAATGCGATTCCTCCCGAAATAATATATCTTGCTCGTCATGATCAACTCGATCCGACCTGGCCTACCAAAAGTTGTACGCCTGCATCATATGTTCTTCCGACTGTTCAAGAGAATGGCTACTGAAAACATGATACCAAAAGAAGAAGTTAAATTGCTATGAGAGGCGGAAGACCAGAAACATAGTCCTTAGGGCGGTATGACCGCGGTGCTCACGGCGGGGCGAGAAGGGTATAAAAGACCCTCTCTTCTGCCCTTTCCTCTCTTCCTTATTACAATTCGGCGTGGGCTCAACACCAAAGCAGAAGGGGTCACTCTTATGAGAGAAGAGGCTGGGAGACCAAAAACAGGATCCGTGGGAGACCATGTTCTGAGCTTTCTCTGGAGAGAGGTTCCCAACGTCGGCTAGCGGAGCAAAACTGCGGCGAATTAATGTCATGTCCAAGACGTTGACTGTGTCCGCGATGAGAACCGCCTTTCCTGTTGAATGGACCGGATGTCAATCATATGTTTGTTCATATTATGCATTACTTCGTATCAAATCTCCCATCGCTACTCAACCAGGTCGTCTGACTTTCTTCAACCTATTCCTCCATCCTCTACCCTTCCCGCTCTTCCCTTCTCTTGTATCTTTCGAAGTGTCCGCAGGCTCGCCTTCTTTTCCTCTCGGATACCCGTTGCCTGAAGCACTCGGTTCATCATCTCGATCCCGAGTATCGTCCTCATGATTTCGTTCCCACAGCCCCTCCCCCACAAGCGTCGCCTCCCGACTCAGCGGCTTCCGACTCAGCCTTGCCTCCTCCACACCGCGTAGGTATCTTTTCCGCAATTCCTCGTCGCTGAGGACGTGGACAGAAAGATCTGTATCCGACCTAGCCAGCGGTCTAATCTCCATATCCATGTCTTCAGTCGGAGAAGCCATCCACGCTTTCTCCTTGCCCGCCGACGCGAAAGTAGGACTTGGCGTTGATAACAAGGGTGTTGGTGACATGGGTGACTTCGCCGCACCCTCTGTATCTGTATCCGTATCTTCAAGGTCCTGCAAAAAGAGCCCATGATCCACAACCGTGCCTCTCGTACCTTTCTTGCCATACAACTGCCTCCCCAACGCCCTATTCTTCGCGCTAATGAGATCTTTCCCGCTTAATCCCGTGCGCCGCCTCGCCGCGACCGCCATCGCAAACGCCGCGCGCAACGGCGTAAGTCTGTAGCCCTCCTTGACAAGCGTGGAATTAAATTGTGCGTCCTGCCACAGCACGTACATACTAAACACCCAGGCACTCGTCACAAACATGAACAAACCAGCCATGAGTGTCGAGAAACCCCATTGGTAGGTTGGATTGGCGGTGTCGGGGAGGCAGCGGCTTTTCCCGATGAGCGAGTCGTACTGATACCCTATGCTATTGTAGCAGTACCCGTAGTCTCCGACGAGGTCGTCGGCGTTGTACGTTTTGCCACCCACAGGGACGGAGACGCTGGTGTTGCAGAGATGAGTGATGGAGTCTTGATTGTAGACCTTTTCTTCCGTCCAGGTCTGTGTGTTGTTGGGGAAGTCGAAGGTGCAATTGAACAAAAGATCGTCGTATTGATTGAACGAGGTGTGCTGCCAGAGGTCTCTTTGTTCGGCGGCGGTTACAGTGGTGCCGTTGGCGAATTTGCAGTCACCTATTTTCGTTGGTATTAGTATGTCGAAATATTATTGGGGGAGCGGTTGGATGGTGGGTGTGGGTATGTGAGGGGTAAGGTGGAGGACGACGACGTACAACTTTGGCGTCTCTTATCCGTAATGTAGCCATAATCACTGCGCAGATCGTAGTCCGCACAGCCCGGTTGCTTCCACGTCTCGTTCTTCGTGCCTAAGATAACCCACGTATTTGATAATTGGGAAGCGGGGATGATGTTGTTCGACCCGTCGATGTCGAGCCACGCGATAGAAGTGCTGTCGTAACCTGTCATGGCGCCGAGGACAATGGGTACAAGAAGCACGTAACCTGTCGACCAAAACATGTAGAAGAACAAAAATCGCGTCCGTATACTCTTCGCAGTCCATAGCTCTTTCGTCAACGCCCATAGACAGTGCAACCCGGGCCCTTCCATAGCCATCCTCTGGAAAATGCTGAAGCTCGCCGGATGTCGTTCGATCGCGCGTAGTAACGCGTCGCAGAAGACATTGTACGTGGCCCACCACGCCAATGCCTGTGCGCCTTTCCCGATAAGCAAGTCCCAGAGTATGTCTATCGTCTTGGCCTGTGAGAAGGTGAATTGACCCCACGTAGCGTCCAGCGTAAAGAGTTTCTCTATTCCCGTCACCGTTGCATTCTGAGGGTCTCCGCCGATGGTGTTTCCGCATGACAAAGTCTTGTCTGCGAAAATGTGACTTATCGGTGTCACCGTACCTGCTGCAAATACGGGCAGGATGACCCAGCTGAGCAAGAGGAGAGAGGCGTAGAACTGCTTCTTCGACCACCGGAAGTGTTTCCATAGTGGTGCATTCTTAATCGTCCGCGCGGTCCATTTGGTGGCGTGCCAGATAGTCAAACAGGCGTCGTGCAACATCCAGGTCCAGCGTACTTTCCATCGCGGTTTCGACGGCCAACCTCGCGGTGTGCATGTTGCCTCATGCACACTATCATTACCCCAGGTCTTGACGCGTTCTTGCTGTATTGCTGTCTTTCCTTCCGAAAACGATTCTTGCGTCGAGTTGACAGACGTACACGCAACTTTAATGTCCTCCTCTTCCGCAGCCAAAGCCTTCTTATCATCGTATCCCAACGCCGCCATCTCGTATCAATGCCAGCGAAGGCGACGCGAGATCGCGGTTAGTGCATTCGTATGCGCAACTCGGTGTCGAAGAAGCGAGGACGGTGGTGGCGAAGGGAGGCCAGGGAGGTAGTTAGGCAGCCCACAGGTCCGCAGTTCGCATTCGTCTCGAGAAAAGGGAGAAGCGTCGAACAAAAGATATTCGGCGAGACCTACGCGTCGCGGGATGCCTGAGCGGAATTACCCCGGGCTAAGCTTCGTTCGTCGTCGCTTGGCCGCTTCGCTGCATGGATGCATGTGCCCAAGCTACAGGTAGTTCACCCGGGAAATTCCAATACCTGCGCGCAAGCACGGAGAGAACTCCTCTTCGCTTTCATCCTGCAGAACGTTCTTCCGCTGTGAAACTTCAGTGTTTTGTAGACCTCACTGGGAGATTCCGAAGATTCGATAGCATAGAGGTGAACACCAAGATCGCGTGCTGTCGTGCAATCGTATCCAGGAGCGTGAGACGGTCAAGGGAAGGATTGGGTTCCCCAGCACGATGTGAGGCTGTGTACTTCGTCACTAATCCCAAAACAGCTAGATTCAGGGACATCTCTCGGCTAGCTAGGTTGCGCCCTGCACGTCGCAAGGCAGACATGAAAGTGACAGTTCTTGTGTTCGCAGTCTTCTAGTAGTAATTTAGTTACAACTACCTTGATTGTTCGACTATGGTTGTTTCAAGATACCCGGTTCAATACGTGATGACGTTGCTGTGCCTGCGGGCTCTGAATTACGCCGAGTCTAAGAGTGACATGAACTCTCCTATCGTTAGCGGACCGGAGTACAGTAACAAAGCTAAAAGCTTACTGACCTAATTACGCGAAGATATCATGGCAAGTTCCTCATCTCTGCTCACGATGTCACCGTCGCCAACGCTATCCACGATCGATTAAGGGAAGTAACGATCCAGCAACGACGCCAACGATATCAGGATTGTATGCGATCACGATCAATCAATGAAAGTAACCATTCGTCAACGGCATGCAACGATTGATCAACGATAACCGACGTCACCGATGCTATGAACCATCCATCAACGACATCAAGAATCCATCACCAACATACCTACTCTACGATCTAGCTGCCGCGGTCATCCGGAAGACCATTGACGACGAGCTACTCACAAGTCACAATTCCGGCGACAACAAAACTACTGCTTAAACCCTCGCATCCAACACTAGCAAAGGCGACGACGAACTGAAGAGCCCTCACGACATCACCGTTCTCACCTCACATCTTCAATCCAACAAATCCATTCCATCAAATACCAGTATGAATAATCTCGAGCACCAGGCCCATCCCCTCAAGGAGAAAAACAATAGAGAACCCTTTATGTATACATCCAAACGCCCATTGAAACACGCACATCCCCCACAAATACACTCCGTCATCTCTCTCCTTCACATTCACTCACACTGAAATATCACACTCAACTCCCCACAGGCGTCCCACTCCGACTAAGCACACTAGCCGAACTATTAGTCCGAAGTACTGGCGTTGCACTCCTACTGCGCTCTCTCTCGCGATCCCTCTCTTCGGTTTTAACTCGCTCCCTTGCTTCCTCGACAAGACGCTTAGCCTCGCGTACATTGCGCATAGTCCTACTAAGCTTGCCCTCTTTGCCATCTTGGATCTTCTGCAGTTCACCTCTCGCTTCGATATCTTCTTTAGTCTTAGTAACGAAAGACTTGAGGCTGACTTTGATATTCTGACGCAAGTCCTGGCCTTCGTCGAAGATGGCGTCGCTGTCGCGGATGGATTTGACGTTTTCGACGCGGCGGGTAAGGTACAGGGTGGGGCGACGGGCGGCGGCGGAGGCGGCGGCGGCGAATTGTTCGCGGCGTTGGGCGATGATGCGTTGGACTTCTTCTTCGTAGGCGGTCTCGTAGACGTTGATGTCGACGTTGGAGGGGGATTCGGAGACGATGCAGCCGTCTTCGGGTTCGGGGAGGAAGTCTTCGCCTGTGCCGATGTTGAGGAAGAGTGTGTCTTCTAGTGGGTTGTGTGCGTGGCCTTTGCCGAGAGGTGTGGTTGGCGCTGATGATGAGGGGGCGAGGCCCCCGGGAGTTGAGATGGAATGTATGGGCGCGGGCCGGATTGACATGTTCTCGTGGATGATCTTGGCTTCACTGAGACCTGGAGCCGTCGGCGTCGTCGGACTGCCAGAAGTAGATCCCTTGCTGGCTGAACGCTTCCCTGCCACCTCAGGTCGGAGACCAGGTTTGGTGTATGCCATGTCGTCCATGTTATGGGGAAGTCTCTGGCCCTTTTCGTCGATTTTGATCTGATGGTGTACACCCTCGGAGGAGAGTGCGCTCTCAACTGGTCGGCGGTCGTGTGTGTCTTGTGATTTTGATTTGCGTAGTGCTGATGGTCGCATGGACATGGGCGGCTGAACGATTCGCGAGGCACTGCCCAGTATACTCTCTATGCGGTCCGGTCGCCGTCTGAAGAGCAGCTGCTTGAACCGCTTCACTGCCCGTACCTATGCAGTTGTTAGCTCAAGAATGGCTACGATACTTTGATACCAATGCTTTCGCATGCGATAGGGAAGACGTGCACCTACCACTGTTACCAAGTGACCCATGTTGCCCGTGATGGCAGCATTGACTTCCTCATCGGTAGGCGGATCAATGATAATGGCGACGTTCTCCGACTTTGCTAACAAAGGGTCCGTCCCTTGTCGCGTGACCCACGGGTGTTCCTGGAAAGTCAGTCTTACGCGATGAAGATGGGCAGTCAACTCACTCTGATCTCTTCCATGGTTATCCTCTTTTTGGGGTCCTTGTCCATGAGCCTCACCAGAAGATCCTTCAGCTCGGGATTGCATTCAGTCTCAAATTCCAATGGGTCCATCCGTATTGATTGGTAAAGCTCGATCATACCGTGCTTTTCGAATGGTATACGGCCAAAAAGAAGACAGTATAATGTGCAGCCCATGGACCATATGTCGGCGGCTCTTCCAGAAACATGGCCATGTTTGGCAACGCACAGCTCCGGCGGCATAAACGCTGGCGAGCCCGCTGACTTGGCCGTCTTCATCTCGCCTTCCTTGTCGAACATTTCTGAGACGCCGAAATCAACAATCTTCAGCACGTCCTCTTCGGTGATTAGGCAGTTGTCGGGCTTGATGTCTCGATGGATAATACCCTGGGCGTGGACTGACACATATTAGCATTGTCTCGCGAATGATCTAACTTCACGTACGGTACTCAAGACCCAGTATCATGTCTCTGAACCAACACCGACACTGCTCTTCGCTGTAGGGGTCGGCGCGCTCCTCGAGACCAACTTGCATGACGACGCCTTTCTTGCACATCTCCATGACCATGTACAGCGAGTCCTCCTCTGGGTCGTCCAGCACCTCGATCAATGTGACCAGGTTCGGGTGGTGTAGCTTCTTCATGATGGCAATCTCTTCCTTGATCAGCTCGAAAGCATTGTTCTCTTCGGTAACTGAATGCCGGTGCAGCGGTGAATTGAAGCCTATGCCAGCAGGGAGCGCGCGCATTCGTTTCGCGGCGGTCGGTCGGCGTAGGAGGTTGGACTGAGCGCGTTTCCGCAGTCGGGATTTGGAGAATTCCTTCACAGCCTGCGCGTTGATGCGTCAGCGAGAGCCAATGCCTGTACCTCGAGGGAACCCGCATCGTCTTATTGGGGGCATGCGCCCGGGTGGTGCCTTCTCTTTCCGGTGGAGATGTCGAGAGAGCTGGTATCCTCACATATTCTTGGCCATACTGGTCGACAGCGAGATGGACGGCGCCAAAGGAGCCGCGGCCAATCTCCTGCTTGACTAGGTACTGGTTGATGCGGTGTTGGGCGCTGCCGTCATCTTCGCTGTTGCTGTACTCGGAGCGCGCATTGAATGTTTCCTGTGCTGTTAGAGGTGGCTCAGGGTCGCAGCTTCTGCATTCAGTGGGTCGCACCTTCACACGTCTCGTCGAGGAAGCGGCGCGCTTGTGGTGTCGTAACGGGCTCTGGTATGCGGGTGTTGACCTTGTCTAGCATCAGCTCCGGCCAGGACCAGCACCTCCGCGGGGTAGCCATGGCATATCCCCGGGCAACACGCACATAAACTTGACGGGGGGCGGTCGTCCGGCCTCGCTGACAGCTGGGACTTCTAGGGAGGGTTGCGATGTGTAGATGCGCAGGTCGGACTCGGATGGGCGCTTGGGGGGAGGTGTGGACGAGGGCGTGGGCGGGTGTGACATAACTACCTCGCAGTCGAGGGCACGGCAGATGCTAAGTACGTAGTTGATAAGATGGACACGGGCCTAGGAGACGGCTAGGGAGAAATAATATGGGGAAGTTCGGGGCGCTGGACTACGACGTTCCGACAGCCCAGGATGTCTTTTGCTCTGGGGCCCGACTAAGAGGGGAGCGATGCAGCAGAGAGGGGGCCTTTCCTGACATTTCTTTCAGCCTCACCCGTTGACGGGCAATCACATCACCCCCATCCACCCACCGCACTTGGCGCACGCTGTCCCCACCGTCTAGGCTCTCTGTTACCCACTCGGCTAGTGAATTGCGTATACACTCCTGGGCACAGCTCAATAAACACGTTCCTATCTTGGCCGCCATATCGCGACGCTCAATTGGCACGGTCACCACACCCGCTTCCCTATCTCCAACACCACAAGCATAACACCACGCATACCAATAACCTCGCCCCATTGTCGCATCCTCCACGACGTCATACTCCCGCAATGGTCCTCTACAGCTTCTACATCTTCGATCGGCACAGTAAGTCGTCATGTGAAGTTGCGATCACCGCTTTGTACACGCGCTGACCGCACGTGCAGCCGAGTGCATCTACTCGCGCCGCTGGACGCCCGCCCGCCCAACCTCGTCCTCGTCCAAAGCTGCCGCCCGCCCGCCGTCTGGCGCCTCCATCGCGAGTAATGGCGACGTGGTTGCTGCCGTTCGCAAAGGCATGTCGCATTCCGACGACGAGAAGCTCGTCTTTGGCCTGGTCTTCTCCCTCCGTAACCTCGTCACCAAGCTAGGTGGTGCCGACGACACATTTCTCTCCTATCGCACCGGCGAGTACAAGCTACACTACTACGAGACGCCTACGCGCATGAAGTTTGTCATGCTCACCGATACAAAGGTTATCAACCTAAGACAGTATTTGCACCAGATCTGGGCGAATCTGTATGTGGAATACGTGGTCAAGAACCCGCTTGCGCCAACGGAGCACCCTGGCGGCATTGGCGTTGCGAATGAGCTGTTCGAGCGGGGGTTAGAGGCCTTCATCACCGCGGTTCTACCAGTATGAACACGATACCTCAATTGGACAAACAATAGCGAGAGCAGCTTCGGGCTCAAAGCATAGTATGCAGCTTATTGAGGATCTAGGAAGTCGGCCACGTGTCTTGAATGATACAGCTACAAGATATCGAGCAGCGGTCACCCTCCACTTCAGCCACATGTTTGGTAGCATCGCACACAACCACCGAGAACTCCGCACGCGATATGTCGACCCCACGAACGAGGCCCGACATACACACAAGCTTCGAGCACACCGGGAGCAGCCGAGCTACCATGCACCCCCGACGCTCCCCGCCCCACATTCATGTACACAGCCTCACTCCAAGGCTAAACTACATGGCGCTATCTACACTGCTCTACGAGCTTAGCTTGGACTGGCGGCCTGCAGCAGGGTATAGAGGGATACCATAGCAGGACAGCAAACAAATATACTATCTTCCATACACATCCATTTCCAGCCTCTTTCATCGCCTCTTGCATTTCGATTTTGAAACTGAGGAAACCCAAGCTTACTGTGGAAACCATAAGAGTTGTTTCGTACTAGGTCGGCAGAACGTGGTTGAGCAAACGAAAAAGTGCCTTTGGTGGCTTTTAATCAATGTGAAGTTGATCGATCGGGAGAAGGACATATCATGCAACACCATAGTTTTTTACAGTGGTTCTTCTCATGCGTCACTCTCTGCTCGTTTTCGAGTCTGGGAGGTTGGGAATTGGGAAGAAGGTGACGGCAGGACTTTCATTTGGCGAAGGTGAGGACACTTGAGTGCTGGTCATCACACCGAAATTCCGTATTTTTGGGGGAAGAAGAGACGCAGCCATTCCTATCTTTCTTGTCGCGTTTTTTGAGTTTGTACTTGAAGCAGTGGAGAAGAGGAACAGACATCTGAGTGTTATACCAGCATTTTGATAATCTTTTAGAACATCATCCTACAGAAAAACGTCGACTTTTTGGACATGAGAATACGAGCCGACCACCGCAGCCTTTTCATTGCCAAATACTCGATCGCTTTCGGTGCTCAGTCATGGAACCGAAAAGAACAGGTTTTTGGGAGAGAGCAGAGAAACAGTCATTCGAGGTCGGCTTTGTTATTTTTGCTGATATCGTCAGAAGACGCACGGAAGAGGGACGAGCATGAAGCATTAAGCTAGCGATTGTATGATCGATCTGAGTGTGGCTGGAGAAGATACGTGTTTTTTGTAGGTGGCGGATGCGAGGAGAAGACCAGTTCTTCTCATCCGCTGTGAGGATGCGAGTTTTGGAGCAAATCATGTGCGGATAAAGTTGGGGTTTGGAAGACGGAGGAAGTCATAGTAATGGTGTTCAGAGTTTTGAACTGTCGGTAGGAGAAGCTCGGAGGAGGAACGATCATACAGAGCAACGAGCAAAGTTTTATGATCTTTTGCGAGCAAGGTCGGGAAGAACAGACATGACGGTGTTCGTCATGTTATTGCGACAGAGACAGCGGCGCGCTCATGGTCTTGAACGCCTGGCGTTTTTCGAAGATCGCCCAAGTGGTCATGATCATCGAACTGACAGGTTTTTGGAAAGCAGAGGAGGAGCGAACAGCCATAAGATCTGAACATTTCGCTTTTTGAAGGCCCAAAGGAAGAAGTGCGGAGTTTGAGAGAAGAAGATGAGTCGCAGTAGATGCTTATATATACACGTCCGCTCGGAGCCGGTGCGGCGCTCATAGAGAGATCATGCGGCATGTTTGATGTGCATGTATGCTAATATCCATGCTTTTTGGTGGGTGGGCGCGAGAAGTCAGTCTCTCTCATGGCAATCTCATGGCAATCTCATTGCCTAGTTTCGGATGCCGATCATGACATCGTTCACTTTAGTTCTCGAAAGAGGAGAAAGAGTCGCACAGCCATGGTATTGTAAGGCCGACGTTTTGAAAGTACAGAGAAAGAAGTGTGGAATATGCGAGAAGAAGACGAGCCGCCGAAGGTGTTTATATACATCCGCCAAGGCCCCACGTCATCCCCATCGCGGAAGATCATACTGCCTTTGCGTCCACATGTGCTTTCGGAGTTGAAAGTCTTGGAGGATAGAAGCGAGGGGTCGGTCTTTTTCATGCCACACTTGCAGCTACCTTTCGAGTGCTGATCATGTGTTCATGTGATTGAATTTTGAAAGACTGGCACAGCCATCGCTCGTACTTCTCTACGTTTTGGTAAGCACAAGAAGGAGGTAAGGATAGGTGTAGTGAAGAGCACGCGCCGACAGCGGACTTTATATGCATACTCAGCGCGGACCAACTCAGTGCTCATGGAAATGAGAGAAGTCATTTTTGCTCCCGCATAGCCAAAAAGGTGGGCGTTTGGAGATGTTGAGAAGAAGGAGGCGATCTCACTCATGCAGGCGCTGCTAACGTCTTTTGTGACGATCATGCATAGGTACTAGAGTGGCCTTCGAAAACGAACACAGCCATTCATACTCGCGCAGCTAATTTTGGTAGAAGACAGGAAGAAGTGTAGACGGGTGTTGTAAAGAAGACAAGCTGCACAGCAGCGTTCATATAAACAACGGGCGCGGTACTGCCCAGTGCTCATGGCCAACAATCTTCTTGTACTTTTGGTTCGCACATTTGATACTTGGTCGTTCATCTCGGTACTTTAAAAACCAGTCGCTCACCTCATGCATTCGGCTCTCATGGTTATGTTTCTGATGCTGGCCATAAATTCCGATCACATTGGTTTTGGATAAGGAAGAGAAGCACACAGCCATGTATAGTAACTCCATGCATTTTGGAAATTTGGCGGAGGGAAGTACTGAAAGTGGTAGAAAGAGGAAGACAAGTACCAGGACCGAGTATTTATACGCAGAGCTGGCCAACTCCCCAGTGCTCATTTCTGATTTTGTACATGGTTTCAGCACATCGTGGGCAGTGTTTGGCTTTTCGAATTCGCGACTGTTATCGACCGGACCCATGATCTCGCTCATAAATTGAATCTCTTCCGACTTCAGTCGTCAGTGATTGCTTTGTCTTTTTGGAACAGAAGGGCACACCCATGAAATCTGCTGCGAGCCATTTTGGAAGTTCGCAGTAGGAGTGCGAATGATAGTGAGAAGAACAATAACAGTCGTGGATCTCGCGTTTTATACGCAGATGGCATCATCTTCATCTCAGCGAATAACTCCAGATTCTCCACATAGAAGCCTGCATTTCTGCTTTTCGTATTTGCAAGCGTTAGAGTCTTTTTACTCATGCGAACTATGCTTTCAAGTTTCGGCGCTGGTCATAGATTCGGCGCCATGTTATTTTTCGGGGAGGAGGAAAGAACAGACATAGCATGCTCGGGGTTCGGGTTCTGATACTTGGAAAATAAGCAGTGTGGAGTAGAAGAGAAGCCAGGAGTTGACATTTTATACACAAAATGCGTAGCTCCATCGCTGAGAGCAACGCCAGCCTATGGATATAGAAGCAATCGTCTCCCTTTTCCGAGATCTTAGGCGAAAAAGCGTTTCTACCCGTGAACTTCTTTCCTATCGTGTTTTGGCGCTCGTCGTGACAATCGTAACCGGTATCTTTCTGCGAGGAGAAAAGGACAGACATGGTCGAGTTGAGATCGGTTTTTGGTGTTTGAGAAGGAGAAGTATGGAGCGGAAGAAAAGTCGAAAGCTGTAATTTATATACACAAGATGTGTGGAGCCATCCCGAACTTTAGGACTTCTTTCTGCACATCACGAAGCAGGCATTGTTTTTAAGACTTCGAGCAAGACGTCAGTCTCATTGATAAGTGGTTCGTACTCTGATTTTAATGACTGCCATGACACCGGTAACCAGTAAGCTGGCAGGGCGAAAGCAGCCATCAATGGGAGCTTCCAAAATTTTGTTTTTCGGTATCTCGTGAGAAGGAGTACAGAGAGGAAGTGATAAGATCGTAATGAGTGGTTTATATGCGCGTGCATTGGAAACACCCGCACTGCGCATCCTAAGCTCTCGTTGCGCTTTCTTTTTTACATAGCCGTCGGCTAGAATGTTGCAAGCGGACAAGCTACAGCTCAGTCTGCTAATGTAGACGGCAGGCTCACTTTCTGCAGCCTGGTCAATGCTTCCTGATATTGAATTTGGGAAAAGCAGATGCAGAAAGCAGATCTGAAAGCAGGTCGCCGATCTTTTAGTGGTGCAGAGCGATGTAGGAAAGAGTAATTTTCGCAGCTCGCACGTCGAAGATATTGGCAGAGGAACACTGGCGAGCGCATATATGGTAAGAGGTAAGTTTCTTGGACATCCCTAGTATGCGTGTGCGTTTCGGATGTACCAGCGTAAGCTATCTGTTCCTCATGAAATAATAATCTCCTTTTTTCCAGTTCTCGACATCGCGAATTAAGGACCCAGTTTCGGGACAAGAGAAGAAAGCCATGAAACATGAATGCCGCTGTTTTGGTAGCCCTTTGAGGGGAGCGTGGCATAGGGAGACTTAGTCACAAATTGTGGTTTATATAACCACTTGCGAGGGCGAGAGGAACACTACGTGCTCATGTAAGCCAAGTAACACGACTTCGGCATTCCGTAGACTTTGCGTAGCTTTTGAGACCTTCCAACAACATCAGGGGCTTGCGCTGTTTCTTTTAGACCAGCAACTTCCAGATTCTCGTCATCCCGGTCTCAAGAAACTGTTTCGGAGAAGAGAAGACAGCCATGGAGGAAGTGCATGTGCATTTCAGATATGTCTTGGGGTTGATAGAGCGCAGGAAAGAGGAAGGCTGGGTAGCAGAAGACCGAGGTTTATATACGCTAGCAGCGACGAAGGTACGAGTACTCATGGCATAATCGACTTCCGATTTCGATCATGCGTCGGTCACCCGGGTATTTTGTATGTTCCAGGAAAAGATCGGACTTGTTCATGGCCCCGTTTTCAGCGGCTTTTTGGACGCGCACAGCATCTTGCATGTGCGCTGGTTTTTCGGAAGTAACCCGCAGCCATGCCTTGCGAAGCCGGCGTCTTGGAAAAAACTGAAGGAAGCCGATAGTTGAAAGTGAAGGACAAGGCCGGTGGTCGTAGTCTATAGACACTGGTGAGGCCGCCTCAACGACCATGGGAAGTAATTGTGTACTTTTTTACTCGTGTTTGCCGAGTGCTTCGCCGAATCTTACGGAAGTTTCAGTGCCAGGCTGGCCTTTCTCACGATGATTTGTCCTGGGCTTTTGGGATTATTCCATGGCAACGTACGACTGGGCAATTTAGAAGACTGGGAACAGTCATAGGAGGCTGGACAGTTTCTTCCGGAGATGTCTTCAAGTAAAGATAGAATGTAGAGTAATGGTGGATGAAGTCGAGAAGTGTCTGGTATATATATCCGAGAACCTGAACCGAGCGTTTCTCCATGATCAAGAGACATACGTGCTTTGGAACCCAAAGAAGGGCGCATACACGAGTCCGCAATTCTTTGAGAAGCGCCCATGAGCATATTCCAGCAGATCTTTTTGCGAGCACGGGCATAGAACTCCATGATTGTGGTTTTCGACTTCGAGGAAGACACGTACTTTATGGGTCCGCAGAGTTCTGGGAACATAAACATCAACAAAGAAAGTCCATCTTTTTAGTATTGTGACGTCGAGGATGCGACGGTACCGGTGAAGTTGGAGGAAGAGAAAACGAACATACGCTGTTTGTCTCTTGTTTTTGAGAGCACGAACATGACTCGAGCTCGTGTTTTTTTGTTGTGTAAGAACGACAAAGTGTGTGTAATGAGATCTCAGAAGAGGAACGGAAGAGTGGTGTATTTATGTCCATCGACCGAGGACGCGCATACTGTGTTCCAGAGCTTGGTTGCAAGTCAGATGTACAGTAGTGATTACAAAACCGAGGAGACAGAAAAGGAAATGGTCGTTAACGCTGAAGCTTTGAGAGCCCGAGCATGAGCGACTGCGCCATCTCTTATCGACAGAGACGTAGTTCAGACGAGAAACCGAGAAGAAGACAAAAACATGGATTGATTTCGTACTACTTTCGGAAGACGCGAAGATCATGGCATCTTTAGACCTCTTTTTGGATAAATCGGGAAGATTGTAGCTGCTTAGGAGACACGAAACCCCGCGCAGAAGGCTGATATCTTTGGACTGTCGCCAAGCATTCCCAGTGCGCGCGTATGGTGAAGAGGACATTAGATTTTTGATACACAGCCAAGCGCAATGATAGTTTGAAGTTTCCGGAGAAGTCAGGAACAAAGTCGATATAGAATTTTGGTTACAAAGTCACACACATGTAGCTAGGCGGCGTATGTCTTGGTACGTGAAGATATGTAGTCGTGACAACAGAGTCTCGGGAAGCTGCAGCACATAGGCACAATCGAGGTTCCATTTTTGTGAAGAGAGCGACATAGTCGAGTGCAAACTTCATTTCGAATGATAAGACGGGTTCGTATCGTCAAGCCCGCGAAGAAAGCACAAACATGGCCTTTGTATTTCTTTGTTTGGGACAGCAGGAATATCCGTGTCGTCACCTTTCTTTTCGGGCAATAAGTAGGTCGTACAGACATGAAAGTTCCAGAAAGAAGCCGAGGGCATGAAGTGTGCGTACGCAAATTTGTAAGAGAACAGACATTCCACCTGTCGGCGGCGTTTTTGGTATGTAAAGGCGGTACTATTGGGAGGGAAAGCCATTCACTGTTTCCAGGTGATTTTATATCTTGAGTCAGGAAAGCTGCATGAAAAGATGGACTTTGACCGTTTGCCAGCTCGAGGAACGAAGACACAAAGTTAGGATTTTTCGAGAGCGCAAACATCGCTGCATGAATATCTGATGTTGATAAAGGCAGAAGCACCGGGTACGTAAGAGGTAAGTGTTGTGCTAGGAGCGAGCTTGATCCATGTCGCGAGGCTAGAGGCGCCTTGTGCATGAAGGTCCGCACTGGTGGTTTTCGAAAGAGAGAAGAACATGCCCTTGTTCCCGGTGGCTTTTAGGAGCGCAGACATAGGTACCGGGATGTGTGTTTTTGGTTGATCAAGACAAAGTTGTTGGATAAGGAAGCAACGTTAAAGGTGGTGACTTTATATGGTTCCCAAGGGCAGCGGCGCCTTGGACATAGGAGTGTTCGCCTATGCTTCTCGGAGAAAGGAACACATGACGTGGTGATTGGTCATTTTGAGCAGTGCAAACATAGTCGTGTCGAATCGGAGTCTTGGTAATTGACAAAACCGCCGTTGATGCTTAGGACAAGAAGCTGGATGGTAGCTTCATATCGACAGCAGAGCCGGGAGACCACCGCATAGGCAGTTGTACGTGTTCTTTGGAAGGAAGAAAGATATGACATCGATGCCAATTCTGGAAACACAAACATACGCGTAATGATGTTGTGGTCTGGTAAATGGGGTATGCTTTGTTGGATCAGGACCGAACTATGGAGGTCGTAGCTTCACACCGAAAGCGCAGCCAGGAGAGCACCACATTTGCAGTTTCCTCTTTGTTTTAGAAGACAGGAACATGTCGGGCGCAGCGACCAAGTTTGGAGAAGCAGACATGCAATGGTTCTTCTTTGTATTTGGTCATAAGAGCGTGCTTTGTTGAAGGATGAAGGAAGGTGCGCGACTATCGCTTTATATCGACAGCAAAGCCAGGAGAGCGCCGACATAGCGCTTGTGCCTAAGGATTCAGAAAAGAGGAACATTTCATGAGGGAGCAGCGTTTTTAGGAAACACAGACATTAGCTACATCTGTTATGTTTTTTTGGTAGTGCTCAAAGAGGTGTGTTAGAGAAGGAAGTACTGTTTGAGGTCGTAGTTTTATACAGAGGTCCAGCATGGCCAGGAGAGCGCCGCATCGAGGTGTCGAATGGCTGTTTGGAAAAGAGAATCATCTTGTATTTCCCGAAGCGTTTTTGAAGGCAGTCATACTCAGAGATGTTTGAGTTTTTGTAATCAAGGACAATAGGTGTTGGTGTAGGAAGCCGCGTTTCAAAACTGGTGCTTTATACCAGCAGCGGCACCGACTGACCGACACATTGTATGCACCTGCGGCGATTTCGGAAAAGCGGAGAACATAAGCGAGCTAAGAGGGACTTTTGGAAGGCCGCAGACATGCAGAGAAACGCCGTCCATTTTGGTAAGACACGGCGTGTGTGTTGAGGAAGAAAGCAGGCTGCTGAAACCGTGGCTTTGTAAAGATTGTGGAACTAGACCAGCAGTCCATGGTTGTGTGCGCCGCCCGTTTCCGGAAGAGCGAACGACATGGTCGAGCACAACACATGTTTCAGGAACTGCGGACATGTTCCGATGTCTCACGATTCTTTGAAGAAAGACGGAATGTGTGTTGAGGCAGGAAGAAGAGTGTCGAAGAAGTGGTTTTATACCGCCTGCCTATGCCGAGGAGAAGTCCATCGCTATTTACACCAGCGACTTCAAAGAGCGGAGAACATGTACTCGATATTAGTCGCCTTGTAAAGGCGCAGTCATCGCGCATACCACAGTCGCTTATGATGGAACTGTCGAAACGAGAGGTGTCAAAGACAAGGGGTCCGCAAGCCCCTGCGTATTTATATGTGTTGGGAGAACGGAAAGGCGACCCATGAAGATCCGACCTAGCATGTTTTGGGAAGAGGGAAAGACATCGCTAGAATCGTACAGTTTTTCTGCGGGCACCAATATACGGTGAGAGCATCTAACTTTTGATAGAGAGTCAAGTGTGTGATGATAAGAAGCAATGCTTTCGGACGCAGTGTATCGACATATGTCGCGGGATGTTGCGAGCCACCCATGTATGTAGAGAATCACGGTTTTGGACGAGGAAGCGACATAAATCTTGATTCGAAGTTTCTTGGAAGCACAGACATTTGTCGTTCGTGCTCACCTTTTTGGAGAAGGCACACATCATGAACTCGAATGTTTGTTTTGATGGATGGAGGAGAAGTAAGTATCGATGAGGAGTATGCGCCCAAGCGGTAGGTTTATACATGTCGCAAGACGAACGAGAGCGGGCCATGTTGTCTGCCTTTCTGTCTTTCCAGACGGCCATGGATTGCGCCGCCAACATCTTTTGTTTTGAAACCAGGGCTACGGAGGTTCTCGGCTGGGCAAAGACATAGGTGAATCATTATCCAGCTTTGATATACAGAAAACAGGGCTATGCAATGATAGAATACGAGGCATGCAGCACCCGAACCGCCCATCACGAACTCCAACGGAAATTTTCGAGGCAGACAAGACATCGGGCGGACCCGGTAGATTTTTGGAAAGTTGAAGAGTGGGAGGCTCGCGGGCGGCGAAAGACATGACCACGTGGGTCCGTGTTTTTGAGTTTTTTGAAACTTGGAGTGTGAATTTGGAAGAAGTAATGAGCAGCAGACCTAAGGTTTTATGTCTACCAGATTGTACGCTAACCCCGAAGCTGTGCAAGTGCGAGAGCCGTGCTCAAGAACGAAGATGCGGATATGATCATGTTTGAGGGTGCGCGGAAGAGCGTATTGGTTGTACATGGCACTACTATCAGCTCTTTTGTAATCCTTTGCTAACATGAGGTCATATCCCCTAGAATCCGAATGGGGTACTTTTATAATGATATCTGTTGGTATGAATGGATTATATAATATATTGTACTTCTTGGCCTCGTCTCGGCGCTCGTTTATGCTGGTCGTCATTCTGGAATAGCATGAAAGGTTGCTACCAAACTACGCCACGGAGTGTTGAAGGCTGCAATTAAACCATGAAAGACAATGAGAATATGCCAAGAGCTGTGTTGTTTGCTTCTTCACCGACCTCCATGATTGTCAATCACCTCCTTCCAAACGTGGTCGTTGTCTCTGCCATCAGCCACGGCACGTGGAGCAATTCATCTCTCTCGAGGTACCGGCCCTATGTCAGGGCACTACCCGCACAGCCGGATCCGAAATTCGCGTAAGTCGCGGTCAGTGTGATGAACCAGCATCTAACGAACGTGCGGGTACTTGCGTCGCGTGTGAGAAATCTATCCCTAGAGCCAGATCAACCAATCACCGCGAGTTCAGCAGCCACGAGCAGCAGATGTCGTTTCGAGTCGCGCAGCAAGTCAGGAACGCGGTCGCAAATCGCCCGCTTACCCGGGCCGAGTCAATCCACATAGGAGCCTGGTCGTGTGTTACCTGACGGCAGCGGGTGAAGTGCCAACTGGTGCTTGCTGACCGTTGAGCGCTCAGCATGGGGCGAAGATCTTGGCCCGATCATTGCCACGAAGGTCGATTTGAGCGCATTATTGTTCCGAGCAGTGTGCCTGAGACTGCAGGGCAAAGGAACAACAAGACACGTTACGAAGTCGATCACGCGCATGCCAACCGCAGCCCAAGATTACGGCAGAGAAATGACGAGTGCGCGGTAATCCGCGTAGCGTGGCCTCTAGGAAGGGCAGTTGAGACGACTCCAGAGTATACGCCGCGACCAATAAGAAGGATTCTGGCTAGATGCAACCTTGTATTGTGTAGATCCGAGTGAATGGTTCCTTCCGTCGTAGAGGGCAATAAGAGGTCAGTGCGAGGATGGAGCAGCTGTAGCCGTTGGTGCATAATGGCTTGCAGGATGCAGCGAGGTCGCTGCACGACAGCTCGCCCTTTGACTTTGAGCGGCAGCTGCGGTATTTGTTAGTGGTCGGGAGAGGGTACCAGGAGTGTTGCGATGCATGGGGCTGGTGTAGCGAGTTGCGGTGTGCATGGTGAAGTGGATTGGGAGTGGTGGGGAGGAGACGATGAGGGGCGCCATCTCAGGTTGCTGCATGGCTGCAATGCGGGGCACAAGGTTTGAGGAATTGCCCCTCTCCTGGTGTATCGCGGAAGTGTAAATAATAGTTGGTGAGATGTAAACAAAGGTTTTCAGGCTCCGTAATTCGCGCGGTCTCTGGAAATTGCTGCATGAGATGACCTCTCCTCATTGACCAGTGTCAAGAGTGGCTGACCAAGCATTTGTGAAGCTGTGCGGGACAGGACCGAGGTGCAGCAGCGCTTGATGGAATTAGCTTGGGCTCGACGATAGTATTTGCCGGCGCATGTTTCGGCGGACCTCGGGAATGGAGAGATGGTGACAAACGGGATCATGGAAGGGGCCCTGATGGTGCGTCACAGTGCTTGGTGGGAGCAGAAACCAGTCAGATGGTAGTGGGAAGATGTCATGCTCCGGATTGGGAATATGTCTCAGGACGAATTTGATGGTAGCCCTACGTCAGCGGAGGAAGGCAAGCTGGCAACGCTCCACTGTATAGCTCTGTGTGAGCTCATGGATGGGATGGATCTTATTGTTGAAGCAATTATTAAATCCAGTATTGTTTAGTAGAGACAATAAAGACAGCTAAGCATGTGCCGTTTCTTGTCATTGCTAGGACAAGGCTTCTTCGCCGATGGCCCGCACACTTGTGAGATTGCAGCGGTCAACTGCGACGACTGGCGTACATGAAGAAGATGAAAATCGCGCAAGCCAGGCCTGTTGCGTCAAGACGTACACGGCTTCGAGGCAGTGCACACTGACCCATGGGTTACCCCTCGCACACCTGAATATTAGTTGAATATTAGACGTCAGGCCTCGTGAAGAGATTCCGAGATTCCTAGTCCCCAAGCCCGCCGCGCTCGCTGTCGTGCTGCCCATCGCGGATACCGGCCACGCAGCCCTCGCCCAGCCCAGCCCACGACATCATCTGCCGCTGATCCGCATTTGCTCGGCACGCGTGCACAGCCACTCTGCTGTGGCTCCGGATCCCGTGGTGGACGCAATTTGAAGCCGCCCCAGACCTCACCGCGACGGCGTTTGTCAGCCCGCCCACGCCTTTCACACTGCGCGCGCCTGCCCGACCTGCCCGCTCGCGCCTGGCGACGACTCCTTCACAGTCACCGTGTTTCTGCACTACAAATCGCCCCACGCGCGCCTTCCGAACCTCATCTCCACCACCACCCGCCGACGCAGATACGCCGTTTTGACCGCCGTACAATAACAGCACCTGGGCTTTTTGCCCGCGAGACACCTGCGTCTCCAAACCCATATTCCCCATAGAAAAGACCCACACCACTTCCTAGCCGCGCCGGCCAGCGAGAGACGAAAAGCAGGGAACATGGCGGCTCCCACGACCAACAACCCACCCAGCACCGCGCTCAAATCTGCGGGCTCGCCGTCCGCCTCTGCCTCGACGGCCTCTTCAGTCCACTCGCAGCCCGACACCACCGTCGTCCTCCCTCAGCCCGTCGTCAACCAGTCTGGCGCCAGCAGCGTGCAAGCCGCCGCCGAAGCGCTGCTCAAGCCCAAGAAGCCCACCATGACGTCGCGCCTCAGCAGCATGATGGGCATAAAAACCGCCCACATGGACAAGAACGGCGACGTCAAGGCCACCAACGGCACCTCCCCCAACGGCCGCCCCCAGCCTGTGCGCCAGGGCTCCGTCACGCGGAAGGAGGGGCCCGGCGCGCCCTACAAGCGCTTCTGGCTCAACGACGACGGCTCCCACGAGCACGTCCTCAAGGTCGCCAAGCGCCAGGAGAAGCTGTCCGACATGTTCCAGAGTCTCATGCTCGGCAAGAAGAAGGGCGACAATGCCGAGGACCAGCCGCTGAGTCTCATGTCAAATTGGGTCGACGTCATGCGCAACGAGAAGGAGAAGCTCGCCGAGCAGAAGAACGCCGTCAACGCCCTCCCGCAGACGCTGGTCCAGAAGTACGGCAAGTGCCAGGAGGTCGTCGGACGCGGTGCTTTTGGTATCGTCCGCGTCGCACACAAGCAGGACCCCAAGGACTCGAAACGAGAGCAGCTCTACGCCGTCAAGGAGTTCAAGCAAAGACCTGGCGAGTCGGCGAAGCGGTACCAGAAGCGCCTCACTTCCGAATTCTGCATATCCTCTTCGATGCAACATCCCAACGTAATCACCACGCTCGACCTGCTCCAGGACGAAAAGGGCACATACTGCGAGGTCATGGAATACTGCTCTGGGGGTGATCTGTACACGCTCGTCCTCGCAGCTGGCCAGCTCGAGGTGGCCGAGGCAGACTGCTTCTTCAAGCAGCTGATGCGCGGTGTAGAGTACATGCACGAGATGGGAGTCGCACATCGGGACCTGAAGCCCGAGAACCTGCTCCTCACCACCCACGGGTCGATCAAAATCACAGACTTTGGCAACGGCGAGTGCTTCCGTATGGCCTGGGAGAAGGAGGCACACATGACAGCCGGTCTCTGCGGCTCGGCCCCCTACATTGCGCCTGAAGAGTACGTGGACAAGGAGTTCGACCCCCGTGCCGTCGA
Organism: Alternaria arbusti; assembly: GCF_024043155.1. Lineage (NCBI taxonomy): Eukaryota > Fungi > Ascomycota > Dothideomycetes > Pleosporales > Pleosporaceae > Alternaria > Alternaria arbusti. The sequence goes on from NW_026249962.1 coordinate 277,569, forward strand.
TGTGTGGGCTTGCGGCATCATCTACATGGCCATGAGGACCGGGCGCCACCTCTGGCGTGTGGCTCAAAAAGGCGAAGACGAATTCTTCGACCGCTACCTCGAGGACCGGAAAGAGGAGGAGGGTTATCGACCCATTGAGGTATTACGAAGAGTGAGTCTTAGCCTAGATCATTTTTGGAATTCTGCTAACAACCCCCAGCGACAATGTCGTAACGTCATCTACTCAATCCTCGATCCTATACCTGCTCGCCGCCTGACTGCGCACCAAGTGCTCGCTTCTGAATGGGTCTCCGAGGCCAAGGTCTGCCGTGCAGGCAACGAAGGCTTTTAGGCCCCTTGATTACGGCTGGACCTCCATATTCTTAGCCTTCGTCCTCGCTCACACGACACGGATCTTGAGCCATTTGTCTGGATGTTTGCGTTCGTTTCTCGACTTGGATTTCTTATTTTGGACATACCCCCTTTACGCCCGATGCCACAGCATAGCGAGATTTTGGGCATCGGCAGCTTGTTGCACTCTCGTATGGCGTTTTCTCCTCTCGGCATCAACGGATCACCATAACGATACACACGAGTACTAGATGATGGCGTATGACGTTGCAGAGCGATGGTGGCGGACTGTACGGTTTGGGTGTAGACCTTCGCTCGCTTGTTAATGGGTACTGCGGCTGCATAGGGTAGAGCAGCTTCATGAAATTCTATACGAAAAGCACGCATCTTGTATATGAGCGTGCCGCGTGCCACGCTATCAGTCATGACCCTGCATACGTCTACCATGCATTTACACATATGAGCAACCTTAAAACATGACGTGCAGAGTGACATGCAGATGCAAACATTCCAGATGGCATGTGATGGACGTGAGTCAAGTATGGCGGATATCTCTATCTCTTGGCAACGTCATCGCTTAAACATTCCGGGGTTGGAGGCGCCGCAGCCATTCACTAGGCAAGCGGTGAAACAATCAAACGTGTCTTGAGGAACGCGAACGCCTGTTCACGCCGCGCCTGCAACCCCAGCTCCTCCTGGCCTACCCCATGTCCCTCCTCGACTTCACTGGGCGGCTCGAAGAAATGCAACCAAGCAATGCTCACGACTGGCACTCCGCTCCGTAATTGGGCTCTCTTCCTGCTGCTATGCAGCGCACCCGCCTCCACCCTCGCTGAGGCAGCGAATGAGGCGCCTACCGTCGAATCGAGCGCTACTGCACACTCAGGTGCCACGACGCAGCATACCTCTACCACCGCGCCTTCGCCCACGCCCTCGTCGTCGCCGTCACCGTCGTCCGTCCGGAGATATACCTCGAGTCACAGCACGTGTCCGTATCGCACTATAAACTACATCACGCATACGCTCCCGCAGCAATGCGCAAAGACGAGCTGGTCAGCGCCCGCCGAGGCAGGAGCGACCAATGGTACGGGCGCTGAGGAAGGAGCTCTGGCTGGTCTACAGACTCCAATACCCGGTTTAGATGGAGGAATAGAAGGCATTGCAGGAGACAAAGGCGCAACCCCAGGAGCCATCAAGGCCGATGAGACTGACGCAACCTCGACTGCATCCAGCAGCGACACAGCGAGCGTAGAGTCAGAGCTTGACTTGGAGGCAGACTCGCCATTCGACAACGCCAACTTTCTCTCCTTTGACGAGTGGAAGAAGAGGAACCTGGCCAAGGTCGGTCAATCGCCAGAAAACGTCGGACAGGGACGGGCAGCAGGCACAGACCAAGCCGCACGGCGACGACCCGTAAACGTCAACGCCCTAGACTCGCTCGGCGACGAGGGCGAGATATCTATCGACTTCAGTGGCTTTGGGTCCCCGGACGACGAGAACATAGCGAACAACTTCCAGCACGGCAAACAGAGCGCTGATACCTCAAAAGCTGCTGGTGGAGAGGGCAAAGTCGCACCAAACTCATTCGCCCTCAGCAAAGATGCGGGCAAGACGTGCAAGGAGCGCTTCAACTACGCCTCATTCGACTGTGCAGCTACAGTGTTGAAGACCAACAAGCAGGCGAAGAGCTCGTCTTCAATTTTAGTGGAGAACAAGGACAGCTACATGCTGAACATCTGTTCCGCGGACAACAAGTTCCTCATAGTAGAGCTCTGTGACGACATCCTCGTGGACACCATCGTTCTCGCTAACTACGAGTTCTTCTCCTCTATGTTCCGCCATTTCAGGGTGAGCGTTTCAGATCGCTATCCTGTGAAGATGGAAAAGTGGCGTACGCTGGGCACGTTCGAGGCACGAAATTCCAGGGATATTCAGCCCTTTCTCATTACTGAGCCGCAGATCTGGGCACGATACTTACGCGTGGAGTTCCTGACTCAGTTTGGGAATGAGTACTATTGCCCGCTTAGCGTTTTGCGTGTCCATGGTACGACGATGATGGAGCAGTTCAGGCAAGAGGAAGAGGAGGCGAGAGGGATAGATGATGACGAGAATCTGGAGGCGGAAGGTGTTGAGGTCAAGAAGGCGGCTGAGGATAGTGGGCCCTTGCCGCCAGAGGAGATACCGATCGAAGCGGTGAAGGAGCTCAGCACCAATTCGGAGGCCTCAGCGGCGAGCGACGTTGCTCAACGAGACGTCTCTCCGGATGTCAAGTCTGAGTCACCCCCTAACGATGTGCCTTACGGAAGTCCTCCGTCGCCTACAGCTACAGTCGAGCCAGTTGATGATCCCCAGCATCAGTCTGTGTCGGACTTGAAGTCCATCTCATCACCATCGGCGACAGGCAATCACGAAGTCACGAGCGAGAACAGCACAATCAGTGGGGAGCCGAAATCACTGGATGTCCCTTCCCCAAGCCCCACAGATTCCGCCTCGCAGGCTCAGAGCCCTACTTCTGAAGCTTCTACGATCAACCCTTCAAGTTCTTCGTCTCGAGTTGACAGCGCTGCAACGCAGACCGCGAACACCGTAGGCTCTTCTTCGAGCAGTCCAGCAGCAAAGTCATCGAACAACGGCACTGTTGCAAGTCCGCCATCGCAAGGACGAGGGTCATCTACACAGCCAAATGCGCCAGCACCCTCAACGCAAGAATCGTTCTTCAAGTCGATACACAAGCGTCTCCAGTACCTCGAAGCTAACAGCACGCTTTCACTACAATACATCGAAGAGCAGTCTCGCGCTCTCAGAGATGCATTTGTCAAAGTGGAAAAGAGGCAATTGGCAAAGACAGAGAAGTTCTTGGACCATCTTAATAGTACGGTCATGTTAGAACTCAAGAGTTTCCGCAACATGTACGACCAGCTGTGGCAGAGCACAGTCATCGAGATAGAAAGCATGAAAGAGCGTCAGCAGTCCGAGATCGGCGAGATAGGCACTCGTCTCAGTCTCATGGCGGACGAACTTGTCTGGCAGAAGAGAATGGCTGTTGTACAATCCACGCTTCTACTGCTCTGCCTGGGTCTCGTCCTCTTCGTCAGATCAGGCACCCTAGGATCCACAGCCGATGTACCAATTGTACAGCAGCTAGGCAACAGGTACACCAGTTTCTTTGAGTCCTCGCCTCCGCGCAGCCCACCAGATACGTCTGGTATGGCGAGACAACGCCGCACTTTCCGCAATATGTGGAAGAGCGACGCTTCTGCCCATCTCAGCGACCACCATCACAACGACAGCGACGGGGGCGGTCAACACAACCTGTCTGATGCCGAAACCGATGGTCTGAGAAGTCCGGTGCAGATCGAATACAGTCCGCCTACACCCACAACACCTACTATCCATTCTGCCATACACAGAAACGGCGACCATCGAGACGAGGACATATCAAGTCCACCTACCCACGTAAACGGAATCCACAACGACCAGGAAGGCAACTTAGAACACGACGATAGAAACGAAAATATCCCTCCAACACCTACGTCTGCAATATCAACAGCAGAAGACCAAGCCGCTCGAATACAAGTCCTAGAAACACAATCCGGCCCTGCGACGCCGAATGGAACGAGGGATAGTAGACCGAGTTGGGAAGAGGTGGATCGTGCTATGGATTTGTTGAAGGCGGAGGAAGCGGGACAGCAGGACAGTGCGCAAGGACGGGGGAAGGTGGAGGAGACGGTGTCGCGAAGTTCTCTAGATTCGCCACGCTCGCCGGGTTCACCGGGGAGTATAGGGAGTCCGGGGAAGAAGAGGAAGAAGAAGGGTGGGGGCAATGGAAACGCGCATGGTGGTGGAGGTGGGCTTGGGAATGGAGGTGCGAACGGAGGACAGGGGAAGAAGAAGAGGAGTCCGCTGCGACGGAGTTATAGTAACTTTGATGGGGCGGGGGGTAGTGGGGAGTGATGTGTGGAACCTGATGGGCGCACGATATTCTTTGGTATTCAAGAAGAGCGAATTGGTTTTACATTGTTGGCGCATAGGGATGATGGGTTTCTATTAGCATTGCGATACCTCACTCGAAGCAGAGATTGAGGTGGTGTATATAGTGGTGTTTGGATTTACCTATCGTCGTACACTTATCACCTCAAACATGCTCATGATACTCCACACCTTCGTCACGTCTTCACGTCTTGACCACATTTTCCATCCCATCTCACATCAAACTCCTTCCTAATCAAGTAACTTGTTAAAAACCGTGGATCGCGGTTTCACTCTCCTATACTCCAACCACCCCGTACGCCCTCTCCTACCTTCCTTCCAACGCACACGCGCGTGTCTACAATTCTGCTATGTGCATCCGCTACTCAGAGTTTATTGATTGTTCAAGAGAGCCACAGTTTCAAGCTTGGCAGGAATGGGATTGCTATAGCGCCGAGCGGTTGAGATGGTAGATAGAAGGGGGTTGGTGGTCGTGGTGGAGGTTTAGGATGTTACCCAATCGGGTAAGTTGTAGAAGGGTGTGGATGACAGTGAGCTCCCATGGGCGCACCGGGCGCACTGGGCGGGCTGGCAGCGAGATGGGAGCGACCTGGGCGACCTGGGCGTACTGGGCGAGTGGTGCGAACGGTGCGAATGGTGCGAACGGTGCGAATCTCGCGAACGCCGCGTCTTGAGCGAACCGCGCGAACATGGCAGACCTCGCGCACTGTGCGGACTGCGCGAATCTGGTGACCTGAGCGACCGCTGCGACGACAGCTACCCCGGCGAGCAGTGCAGCTAGGGCGATCATGGCAAACCTCGCGGCGGCGACGGCAAGGTCGAGCAGGGCGTCGAGGGCGCGCAGGAGCACGAAGACATCTTGCTATGATCTACACTTGGGCTAAACCTTCCTAATCGGGTAACTGGGGTGAAGTTTGTAGGTGGTGTGAAGTTTGCTGTGGTGGGGGATTTCGTGTAGGATTCGCACAGGTTCTTTTGCTTTGCCTTTTGCAAAGCGAGAAGACTAGGTGTACTAAAGAGATAAAGCTGGATTGGGAAGGTTACAAGGCTTGGAGGAGGTGCCCAGGTGTGGATTGTAGGGGTATATTGTCTACCAAGATGTCACGCCTGCTATACATCACCACCTGGATACTCACAGCCCCGATTAGGCAGGTTCGCTATGGGGTGTGGATCATAGCAACTTTCACAACCTTCCTACCACCACCAACGTTGTCGTCTGAACCTGGTCGTCAGAGGGGTTGGACGTTGGTGTTGCGCGTTGTCTGACGTACAGGCCGAATTAGGCAAGTTTGCAAAAACTGTCGATCGCGGCGTCTGCAGAGTTACCACAGGCCCTCGTCGTTTGATCTTGCCAAGACATCAACAGGTCTTCCGCGCTAGAGATTGCAGTGCATTTAGAGCCCTCTCCAGGAAAAACCTTAATATACCAGCCGTAACCGAGACTCTGCAAGCAGCCGCTTTCGTGCGCACATCTGTCTTGCTGTCTGTTCTCGCACGACAAGGCTGAGAGCCAGCCTCGTCCTTCTGACAGGTCGCCCACGCTAGAGATTACAATGCATTGCCCACTCTCGGACGGAATCTGCCTGCTTACCTCCTCTTCCACGCTAGCAATTGCAGTACACTTCCCATTGGAACCCACCGGTTGCCAGGCTGAACAAGGCTAAACTCCAGCCTTGTTCCCCATATTCCTAATGAAGGTCCATTGCCTTTATACGGATAGCGCGATCGTGTGGTCGGATAAGGCTGGTCTTCAGCCTTTTAAGGTTTTCTCTACCTGCTCTTCTGCGCTAGAAATTGCAGTGCAGTCCGCAGAGCCGCATGCGCAGAAACTAATGTGAGGGCTCGGTCTCAATGACGCTAATATGCCAGTATGATCGAGTCAGCAGATGATGGATGGCCTGAGCACCCCTGCCCGTACTTCTCTCACGTCTTCGTATCGAATAAGGCTGGTTCCCCGCCTTAGCGTTTTGGCCTTCGACCTGCTCACCTACTCTCAAGGTGACAGTACACTCATCAAATTATCAGTGGAGACATCTTTGATCTGGCCACATCCAACATAACCATTTGGTCTCAGCACCGCACGCACATCGTCACTTCTCTTCGCATAAGGCTAAATTTCAGCCTCAATGATGTACCTGCTCTTACACACTGAGAATTGCAGTGCAGCGTCCAGCAGTTCGTATTGATTGGAGACTTCCTTTTCGAGCTGCTTGTTGACACTGACGATCGCTGTGGACTGCACTATTGCCTGTCGAGCTGCTCTCTAGCGCTAGGAATTGTAGTGCATGGAAGCTGTCATCCATCTGTCTCATGTATGAGCTCAGCACCTATATACCATCCAATTAAACGAGCTCGCTTAGGGCTTTCTCATCTTCTATCATGCACACTGCCCCGTCATTGACTGCTCTTCCGCGCTAGAGATTGCAGTGCAAAATGTGAGACGGGGGCCAGAAGTATGGGGGCCAGAAGTGTCTTGGGCTTCTTATTCGTCGTTGCCTTCGTCTGATATCCTGACTCTCTTTCATGCTTCGCCCACACAACAGATCAAATTCCAACAGTATAGTTGGCTGAATAAAGCGCTCTCGACCTCTACACGACTTTATGATACGCTTCCAGGAAGTCGTCGTCGCCGCGCCGCCGCAGATGAAGATGCCCATTCAGAAATCACAACGTCTACGAGGATTGTGACAGACTTGCGAGACGTTTTGAGGCACTGTATGGATTTTGAACCAAGAGGGATCAATAAACATAGTTGATTCGTATCATTTCCTGAACTTCCGCGCCATCTCGTTGGGAGATGAGTTAAAATTAACTTCGAGTGACAACGTTGCAGACTTGCACGACTACCTCTCTCCCACATCTCCAGGCTCATTCCTCCAGCCTTGTAGCTTCAAGTACTCCTTTCCTGCTGAGAGATGCAGTACAGCTGTTAGATTCTCAATCCTGCAGCCTCATCTAGTCAGCCCCTCTTCCACGCTAAAGATTGCAGTGCAAAATCGTGACATTATTGTACTTGATCGGTCAACCCCCATGTGCACAGCCTGGTGTGAATATCTTTAGGCAGCTCGCTCACAATAAAGATTACAGTGCAGTTACCTTATCGATGGAGGTAGATATCTTACGAAGGTCTTCCTCTTTCCATGCATCATCTCACGACGTCGCGATACTTCAAGATAACTTACTTATTTGCGCCGAACTACATAATGTGTTTGGCCATCTCAGCATTTTTTCCCATCTGTTGTACACAGGCTATGTACTACACACTCTAGTAAATCAGTATACGCTGTAGGAACAGCCAACACACACGTTCTTCATGTAGTTTGTGTCTACTGTTGCAAATGTCCTTTCCCGGTAAAGTAGTCCACCAAAGAACCGTCGATCATGACAATCTTCACAATGGTCGCATGAGCTTCCTAAAGAGATATTGTCTACGCTCAAGATTGCATTGCGGGCTGTTGATTCTTCAGCCTTTTTCCTCCAGCCTTACTCCACGAACCTCTCTTCCGCGCTAGAAATTGCAGTGCAGCACAAGGCAAAGAAGAAGGCAAACTTGTGCGGGCCCAATCTATCTTTGGGTGACGAGGCATTCGCGATTGGTCGTACCCCTGCTGTCTCTCATCCAAACAGCCTAGTGTCGAATCCTCAAGACTGCTCTTCAGCGCTAGAGATTGCAGTGCAGGGGCGGTGATCTATGCACTGTATGCAGAAGAACACCTACCATTGGTCACACTCTCGACAAGAGGCTGCCGTTCATGCACACAGCTCTTCCTTTCCGTATGAACTGCTCTTCCCACGCTAGGATTGCAGTGCACCCGGGCAAAGGTTACCACGGCGAGTCGGACAAAGGGCATAAACCAACCAGGATACTCAAATATCCCGGAAATATGCTGCCAAGATGTTGGTTCGCTTTCGGCATAGCTTTCTCACCGGTCAGCCATGCTTCTGAGGTACTCGTCTGCGCTAGGAATTGCAGTGCACAGTGCGGCTCTAGGCAGATGACTTGATGGGTCAAAGTTTACACATGTAAGCCGACGAATCATATCCTTGTCCCCTACCTGCACGTCCCCTGTCCACTCGACTGCTCGTCCGCGCTAGAAATTGCAGTGCAGTTGTGTCGTCCTAGGTTGCCCTTTCGATATCCATCCGTAAATCACTACCATCGCCACTGACAAAGTCTTCAGCTCATCAACTCGGTCAGTTCAACCTCTGAGACCTTGTACACTAGTAAAAGCGGCACGAGGATCATCATAGCGACGTCAAAACGTTAACCATTATCACTACTGATAAACCTCCCTCCCATCCTCATCACCTCTCTACCTCACTCTCCCGTCTCCCCTCCTCAGCCCTCATATCCTCCCTACTCCCCTGTCCCCTAATCCCCCTCCAAAGCCCACTCAAAGTACTAAGCGCACTCAAACTCCTTCCTCTGCCAACCCTCCTCCCACCACCCGGCGTCCTCTGCCCAGCAGCACCATTACCACCAGCACCATCCTCGGCATTCGCACTATCCCTCGTCCGTCTTCTACTAAGCGGCTCACCAACAACCAATCCCGCACCCATCATACCATCCTCCCCCTGTCCCAATCCATCTCTATCCCTATCCCTCGCAGCCAACGCAAGCAGACTCTCCCTCCTCCTAACACTACTCCCCCTCTTCAAATCCTGAACCATAGTACTCAAACTCGTACTCAGTGGACTCGCCAGTAGCGGACCACCCGCAATACTATTCCTCGCACTTTGAACCCTATCACTCGTCCTTAATCTCCTGAGTCCCATACCCGATCCCGGCGTCGTGGGGACTTCATTCGTCGATTTGCCCCGCGTGGGCGTGCTAGGCGGTGGGAGATCGGTGTCGGAGACTGAGACTAAGGGCGCGGGTGCGGCTTCAGAAGGGAGGACGGGGGTGGATGTGTGCCGGTTTAGGGGTGGGGTGCGGTGGGTGGGTTCGTTGGGGTGGGACCAGGGGTTTGCGACGAGGGAGGAGATTATGTCGGCGGTGGCTGGGCGGGTGGGGTTTGGGGGCGTGGAGGGGTCGGTGGTGGGGGTGAATGTGATGTTTGGGGTTGAGGGGCGTGTGTCTTCTTCGGTGGAGTCTTGGTAGCGGCGTTGGACAGATGCTGGTGGGGAGAGGGCTCGTGTTGTTGAGGAACGGCGTGTGCCTCCGGGGCCTTCTTCGCTGGGTTCGTTGATGGCGTCTGTGTAGGTTTCGCCGGCTAGATGGATGGCATCTTCGGGTTCTGGGTCGTGGTCGGAGTCGGAGTCGTCATGGTTTGAAGGGCGGCCGCTGGTGATGAGCCAGACGCCGAAGAAAGTCAAGGCGCATCCGCCGACGAATTTCCCAGCGTCTTCTCCTGAGGTACGCTCGAAGTCGCGGTAGAGGACTGCTGAGCCGCCAATGACAGAAAGAGTGAAGAGGACGAATTGGACGGGGATGACCTGCGTCGCGTCGAAGCGCTGGAGAGCTCGGTTGACGTATTTGATCTGCATTACTGCTGTGCCGACGAGGATGGCTACCAGGAGGTAAAAGACGGGGAAGGTGATGGCGCGCCAAAGCGTGTACGAAAGTAGCGAAGCAACGCCTTTCGTAGACAAAGCTGTGTATCCACCTAGAAACCGTTAGCTTTCAATCCCAAGAACGTCCCCATGTCATGTCCGTATACATACCAAACAACCCCACAAGTCCCAAATCAATCAAGATATTCTTCTCCCCATACCGATTACTCGCCACCATCAAACACGCAATAACCCCCACCGTAATCCCCAAATACGTCTCAAACTCCCATCTTCTAATCAAATCCCAAATCTCCCCGGGACCCAACTTGGGATTATTGTCATTCGCCGAAAGCACAACGGTAACCGCGCCCCCAACAGCAATAACAACGCCCAACGCGTCTCTCTTGCGGAAAGGCTCCTTGAGCATAAACGGCGCGATGATGCAATTCGAGATGAGCGCAACAACACCGAGCGGGGAAACGATAGACGCAGGCGCGAATCCGTAGGCGAGGAAATTCCCCGCTTCGCCGATTGTCATGAGAATGATGCCGAACCACCAATACGGCGATTTGAGATACGATGTCTGCTTGAACACCTCCTGCTTGGCCGATTCGTTGCTGTCTTCTCTTCCCACCGCCGGTCTCGCATCCCGGGGTATCAACGGATCGCTCTCGGACGCCTCGAAGATATCGTCGTCCTGCCCATTACTCCTCCGTCTCCTCTGCTCAACCATGCCCTCGCTCCTCCTGCTCCTCAACCCCATCTTCTGCACCTCCTCCGCCAATCTCCCCGCATCATCCATGCCCGCCTTCCGCCTCTTCCTCTGCCGTTCTTTCTCGTGGAACTCGCGGTCTAGCCGTATGTGCGCGTATCGCTGCATGTTAAGCGCAAACGAGATGAGCACGTTGCCTATTATGGCGGTGATGATGCCGATTAGACTGCTCCAGTTCTCTGTGTATCCGCCGCCCCCTCCTCCGCCTCCGTGGGCATCTTTCGATATCCATGATAGCGCGGTGTAGGGTGTGGGTGTGAATGTGGGTATTACGCTGTGTAGGGCTGTCGCTGGGCCTGCAGCGACGGGGTGGCTGGGTGGTATATGCATCGTTATCGCCGTGGGATAGGAATTCTCGAGGGAGCTCGTCGTCTAAGCAATAGCTGCGTCTGCGCGTCGTCACGTATCGCCGTCCGTCGTCGCTCGTTCGTCGGGGGGTGCTTCTTCTCCGTTCCCTCGGTTCTATTCGTTTCGTATCGTAGATTGCGACAAAGAAGCTATGTACAACGAAGGGCGTCCAACGAAGGCAGTAGTACAACGAAGGCACAAGAAATGGAGCAACAATAATTATATGCGACCAAGGATACAGGGCGGTGACAACATGTTGTTTTTGCCCAGAAGTTTCGGCGGTGCTACAGAGTCGCGGCCCGTGGCTGCAAAGTTGGGCGGGCTTGCTTGCTTGGGTGGTCGGCTTGGAGCTGGTGCCGTATGCCGCGCGACATTTTGCAGGGTTCACTGATGCTGGCCCACGCTAGCCGTCACCGTGCATGGTGGATCCGTCGACTCCGGACGGCGCGCAACAGTATCATGGAGATGAACGTCGTCTAAAGTGGTCGGGAAACAGAAGTGTTCATGTTTGAATGCTCCTATCAGCTGCAATTCTCTTACCCCTTACACCACGAGGCTAACATGCGACAACACTTCGTCTCGCAGTTCTGCAGCGCGATAAGCAAAAAGCGCCTCTGCTCCCTACACTGGTCAAACTGTAATCACCAACACTCGTCATAGAACGATCTCGAAACCGCAACACAAAAGCTTCATGCGATTTTCATGAAGATGCTCATTTTGAGATATAATGTACAATATCACACGAACTAAATGTCCATCTGGAATAAAGAACCCTCGTGCAGAGATCATCTCGCCAGCCGACGTGCAAATTGATACCCATTAGCACTTGGCCTGATACGCCACCGATGAATGCAAACGCTATCCTTATGCTTTTGTAGAATTCGATATCATATCCTTCAGTCTGGAATGTTTCAAGCAAGAGACATCTGCGCCTCTCCGTTGGTTGCCTCTGCAACACCATCGGCATCCTGCTCCATGCTCTCAGCGACCTCGTCAGGCTCAGCAGCAAGAAGTCTGATGCGAGCTTCGACTGCCTCTTCGCCGACGACAGACTCTTCGACCTGCGCCTTGCGGATGAAGACAGTCTGCCAGCGCTTGCCCCAGGCCTTGATGAGCTCCACTTCTTCTTCGGTGAGCGAGCCATTGGAGGACTTCTCAATCAGAGTGTCAGCGGAACCCTCTGCGACGCCACGCATCGAGTCTTCAATGTACTTGAACAGCTCGCGGGCGTTGTCACGGTCCTTGGCGAGGGTGGCCTCAACCATCTCAATCTGCTCTTGAGGAAGACCCTTCTGGAGACGGGCTGACGCGATCTGGCGGTTGCGGTTGGTGACCTTGGCGACTGTGTTGCTAACCATCTCAAAGACCCAGCTCTCGGTCAGGGCCTCGCCAGCTCCCATGTGGCTACCGAATACCCACTGAACGACAGTCATCGGCGCAAGAATAGTATAGTTGAGCAGAATATCGATGATGCGGACTGCAACACCAGGCTGGTCTTTCCAGTACTCCACGACGCTTGCAACGATCTGGCGACGTGCGACCTCGTTCTGCGAGAGCTCCAGTAGCCTGTCCTTGCCGCGTTCAATGCAAGACAGAACGTGGGACAATGATTTCGCTCCCAGTCGGCAAATGGCGGTAACGAAGGCGTCAGTCGAAGGCACAAGGACTTCGGTAATGCCCTGTTCAAGAGCCTTCTCGTGAATGCTGTCGATAGTCACTTGGATCTCTTCGGCGGTAGCCTTCTTCCTGAGTTGACTCAGGAGCATCTGACCTTCAGCAGCGTAGGGGGTTTCTGGGGTATTGTTAGCGGGGTGCATGTTACATGCGGAGTATACATACGTTGGTTGTCGTATTTGAAGTCAGGGCTGTTGTCTGCATCTAGACGCTCAGGGATCATGGTGTGCATCGGCTCCGGCAGCGTTGATCGGATGCGCTTGGCAAAGGACAACCTTATCTCCTTGTCCAAAGTCGCAAGAATGAAAGCCTTCTTCGGGTGTAGGTTAGACAGCTCGAGATCCTCAAGCCTAAAGTTACGTTAGCGCGGATCCACAAGCAAAGAGAAATGAACATACCACTCAGTCCACCTCCATCGGAATTCAAAGTTGCTGAGATGGTGGGAGAACCAGTCGAGGAATCGGTAGCCTAGCTCAAGGTCCATCATGGGCAAGTTCTTGTAAATGGTACGGATGGCACGTCCAAGAGACGGGGCAATAGCAGCAGGTGCGACCTTGCAGCATTGTGTAATGAGCGCATGGTAGTAAACGAGCTTGTGCTCGGCGCTAGGCAGCTTGAACAGTTGCGAGAAGATGGCATCGATGATCATGTCTTCTGACTTGTACTGAATCTTGTCGCCAACCAGCTCACGGAACTTGTCGAAAGGTGAGCCGCGCTTAGCGAAGATGTCGACGGACCAGTAGCAATCAACATCCACAAGAAACTTGGCCACCATTTCACGGTTGAAGTCGAGCTGGTTGATGGTGTCGACGATGGCATCCCGAACAAGGGATGAAGCAATGTCGGTGGTCTTGGGGACGGTGTCGACTTCCTGGTCAGCGAACAGGGAGAAGTACGCCTCCGGAAAGACAGGCCGTGGGCCAGGGTTGACTGGTGACGGGATCGTGAAAGTCGGGAAGGCGTGAGTCTGAGGAGCCGTGGGCAGAGCGTCTTCTTCCTTGGCATCCGCCCTACGCAAAGCCTCGAGGTCGATGCGTGGAAGGCATCTCAGCTCGAAACCAGACTCGGCTTCAGCTGACAACTGTGCTTGAAGAAGGCCAATGACGCTGTGGTGGTCTACCGGCTTTGACTCGAAATCGCCGACGTAGGAGTGGATGAGGCTCTCGATGGGAACCGCATTGCTCGCCACGATGCCGGTGTTCTTCAGTAGTTGTTGCGCTTGTTCGTGGAAGCGCTCTCCTCCAGCGACGATGGCGTAGGGAATGGTAAGTAGGATTATCTTAACGAGTTCGATACCGACAACCTAGCATTGTTAGTCAATATTCCCCATCACTGCAGGGAGATCTTACATCGTTCTCGTTGGCACTCTGGAGGTCAACGACTGTGTCAAAGAGCTGTCCAAGGAAAGTGAAGACGCCATCATCCTCGTAGAGCGACTGCAGGCACGCGAAGAACCTCAGAAGCAACTTGAACTCTTTCCACTCGCCCGCATTCAGCGCCTCCTGTGCCCGGTCTCCGACGCGCTTCATGGCTTCGATGGTGATTTGTGGCTTGACATCGTTGGCGTAGTAGGCGACGGCTGCGACGAATGGGATCTTGAAGGGCTGCTCGATGATCCTAAGACAGTTAGTGAAAGTTGAATTGATGGGGAATTGTCTCTGCTTACAGCTGTACCAAGACATCGAAGAAGTCAGAGCGAAGACGCTCATCGTCAAAGTGCTCTCCAAAGTACTTTGCGATCTCGATAGCCTCGTCCTGTGGGAGCTTGGTGGAGCTGGCAATGTTCAAGAGCAGTCGGCGCAGCTTGGGGAACGGCGGCTCTTCGTATCGGCGACGTGGGCCTCCATCATCGTTACGGCGGCGCTGGGGTCCGCGGCGGTCATCACCGCGGTAATGGTTATCGTCATCTGCGCGACGCTGTTAGTACAGTGGAAATGCCAGATACACAAGCCAGTCCATGGGGTAGGGAGCATAGTCTCGGCCTTGATTTGATGCCCATTACAGCCATCGAATCAGAGAAGCTATCCAGCCCACCCGTGCAGCTTGCGCAATCGTTCGTAATAGGACGTGTGCAGACTCACCATCACGGCGGCGCTTGTTGTTTCCTCGATAGTTTCCACGATCGCGCCTGTCATCACGTCGGTCCTCGCGCCTATCATCGCGCTCTTCTCTGACGTCTGCATCCGCCATGGTTGCGACCAAGACTGCGCGTGCCTTCTCTTCTAACGTCTCCGGAGAATCTTCCCTCAGTTGCGACGGGATTCGTGTAGAGTTGGCGCCGAGGTCGTCGTGATCGTAATATACGGGCTGACGTGGGGGATACAAGTCTCCGTGTCGATGATTATACACACGGTCGCGGAATGGGGCGGTTCGGGTGCGATGTTGGCGGATGGTTCGCGATAGTGAATCGTCGAGTTGGCGCGGAAGTCGCACTGGAGCTTGTGCATCGAAAGGGTTAGCGGCATTTGCTCCCGTTCCAGGCGTATCTTGGCGCTCGGTCCATGCACTCTCGACGTCAACGTCCATTGCCAAATCATTGAACGGTGAATTGTCCCGAAAGAGATGTTGCTGCGCTTCCTCATCTGTCAACTTGAGTAAAGCCATGCGATCTGCCGACATGAATGTGCAATCCATGTCTAGGTTATTGATATTGCTGCTTTTACGGTTGTTAACTGTTGGTTTGCACCTGACTACCTCTGCGATCAAAGGATTGGGTCTGTTAAAAGAACAGATGTAGACGACAAGCTGAAGGCACTATATACAGATTCGTCACGCATACTAGGCTGGTAAGGTGAGACTGTTAGTAAAGGTAGGCCATGTTCACCTGAAAACCCTATGCTTACCTCCAGGTGAAGGCAAACGGTGGTACGTACAGATTCAGATCGATCATCCTGACGTCTCAAACGAAGGTTTTAATCTACTGGCGAAAGTCTGGATGTTGCGAATTCTGCAAAGGACCAGAGAAATTTCACAGAATTCATCACCACATCTCACAAGACCCCGAAAACGTAGAATGTGAAAGGAATCTCCGTTATAGAAAGTATGCTGAGAGGTGGGCGAATAGCAGGATAGTCATTGTCCATTGGACATTCGTTCCGCTGCAAATGCGCAGTGCCTCGCTCTAGTACTTGTCCGAAGCTAGCCATCCATTGACCAGCCCGTATGATCCCATCCTAGGGATAGCATTCCCAAGTTCATAAAAGCCTCATCGCCCGATGCGCAGCCCGCCGAACTCATCTTAACAGAAAGAAAACTCCCGCATGCAACCCAGGTGACGCATAGTAACCATTGTTGGAGCATCGGAAATCGGATGAGCGAGCCCCTTCATTCGTATCCCATACTCAATACATCCCGAATTTTGCCCGTTCCTCATTTCTTTCATGGTTGCAACCTGCTGCACCCATTCGTCATCTCAAAGGGGATCGAAGGAACATCATTTGCCGTGCCGGTCCATTGATCATTTCGCGTAAACGGGGATGCCAACAGTCCCCAAAGAAAAGCAAGCCAGGTCATTCTTTGTAAAGGTGAATGTCGGTATCATTTCAGACGCGCTCATATAAAGCAGGTAAGGGTGTGCTCCTCGTAGTATACACCTGATAAAACCGACGCCCAATTGAGACTCCATTTTGCATCTCTCCGGACGGAAAAGCTTTGTGCTCCGGTCCAGAGAGGATCAGAAGCCGCCGCATGAATGAATGGTATCGTGTCGTGTGATAGCAGAGGGCTTAATCCAGCCTGGCTATCATCTGATCCCGCGTTAATGGCTTGAAGTTCGGCGATTCGAAGTCGAGGCCACGGGCGGCTAGTGTCGCGCGGATGTGCTGCGGTACCAGCTGGTTGTTGAGGTGAGGAGCGATGGACAATTCTGGAAACATTAGACCTTGCATCTCGTAGGACCCGAAACAAACTTACCGTGGTGAGTGAAGTTGTACAGCTCAGGCATATCACGAGTGGCTCCGTTGGGGTGACGTGAGTCTGGGAGACGCGTGTTCGGGTCCCTCAGCTCGTCAAAGAAGGGGTGTACCATGGCATCGATGGCCGAAAGGCGCTGAGTTGGCGTGTACTCGAGGAGTTTGGAGATCAAATCGATCGCGTTGGGATCAGCCTTCCGGAACACCTAGTCCATGTAAGTAAAAATCACGCGGCTACCGGGGATGCATCGCTCAACATACCTTACTGAACGGGTGAGGCTTAATCTGGGGGAACTTGTGCTCCATGTAGTTCGGGTTCATGGTGCGGATCTGGTCGCGGGTAGGCGTTCCTAGAACCTTGATGATCTCCACCAGCTGGTCGATACCTGACTCTCCCGGGAACAATGGCTGTCCAAGCATGAGCTCCGCCATGACGCAACCCGTAGACCAGACATCTGTACAGTATTAGCACGGGCTCCCGCTCATTACAGCACAACACATACCGATCTTGGTAGTGTAGTTTGTCGCTCCGAAAATCAGCTCAGGCGCACGGTAGTACCTGGAGCAGATGTACGAAACGTTGGGCTCATTCTCGACCAAGATCTTGGCGCTTCCGAAATCGCACAGCTTTAGGACACCGGTTGAGGGGTCTAGCAGGAGGTTCTGGGGCTTGATGTCCCTGTGGCAGATACCCTGCGAGTGAATGTAGGCGAGCGAGCGGAAGAGCTGGTAGATGTACAGCTTGACTTCGAGGATGGGCATAACCGACTTCATCTTGTTGAAGTAGCGCGAAGCACGGTACACGGTCTCGGGAACGAACTCAAGAACGAGATTCAGGTACACCTCGTCTTTCTGTGGCTGAAACGGTTAGCTACACGAAATGCACGCACGCGCTTGCTTGCAGACACGTACCCGCTCGCCGTTGTTGTAGAAGAAGGCCTTGAGCTCGACAATGTTGGGATGTCGGACAATGCGCATAATCTGGAGTTCGCGGTTCTGCGGGGGTCAGCTGGGGCTGCATGTCATGATGGCGCGCAGACGCACCTTGAAGCGCTTGTCTTGCAGGACACGCTTGATGGCCGCATCTTCACCACTAGGCGACAGCTTGGTCTGGAAGACGACGCCGAAAGAGCCGTTGCCGACAATCTTGCACTGCGTGTATGCGAGGTCCTTGTAGTCGCCGGTCAGGCCGTCCTGGACCTTTTCGCGGATAACTTCTGCGGGAGGGTGAGCATGAGGCCAATTACGCGGCGGGATCACGGGGGGCACTTACCACCCATTCTTAGCGATGAGAAGGCCGATGGCCGGTTCTGGCTCATTGTTTGGTGTTATGCGTGTGGGAGGGGCTCCGGCAGCGCTGCGCGGATTGCTGGGGAACTGGAGGGCGGGCGGCAGGGCAGTTGAGTGTGGGCGAGGAGTGGTGTCGGGCGGGCTGAGGCGGAGCAGATAGGGTTGTAGGCGCGAGGTCGAGTGTCAAGAGGGCGTGGTCCCGCGTGCCGTCTGTGCAGTACCAGGTGACGCTTGTTGTGGCTGACGGAGCTAAGGAACAAGGAAGGCGCAGGTCGACCCCTCAGCAACGATGCTCGGGCGGCAGTCACAGCAGGTGGTGGGAAGGGGGTGAAGGAGAATTGAGGGCGGAGATGGAGAGCTTGTGAAGGTGCGAGGAAAGGCGACGATGGGGTTGAGTGACGGCAGTGCTGGGGATTAAGGGCGGGGCACTGCTAGTGCGAAATTGGGTGCCAACGTGATCAGAAGGCCTGCAATTCACCTACTTGTCAGCGCAGACCAGCCCAGCGGCGTCTAAGCTGCTCGAGGGAGCAGCGTACAGTAATCGCCCGGTGCAGGAATCACGGACCTGCAGGAAACGGGGGGATGGGATAGGATGCAGATGATAGCTTCTCGTGGAGCCTTATAGTAATGTAATACACAGGGCTGCTCTGGCGGCGGCAGGAGCATGCGAGCGCGCCTGCTTGAAACAGACGTCAGCACACGACAGTGAGTGTGCTCTGCCAGCCGTCGCCAGCGGCCTCACATACGACATCGCCAACATTCAACATGACCATTGCGTCTGCAGCTGCGGACGCCGGCCTGCACGTGAGGCATCAGATTTCTTCCCAGCACGCCGTCATGCCGCCTGAAATGAGCTGCACCCACTTGCTCGCTGGCGCGTGGCTGAGACGCACTCCAATCATGGCCGGGCCTTGCTGTGCTTATACTAACCTGGCCGTACGAGCTGTGAATACCTGCCCGGCGATAGGCTGCGCGGCTCTAGCAGGCAGTGAGTAGCTGCTATACTGCGTTTGACATGCGACGACCGTTCGTTCCCATTGAGACGTTATGGCCTGAGCAAGACCCTCTTTCCTCTCCAGGGCCCACGACGCCTCTGCCCTTAGCGAGCGTCGCTCAACACTGTGCGAATGCTCGACTCCGTCAGCCAATTCCATGCTGCGGACGCCTGAGCGCCCGCGGCAGCAATTTCATGCACCGCGCTGTTCGAGCAACCACAACCTTGTCTTTGTTTGCACCACCGCCCGTCAATCAAAGCCGCCGCCGCCGCACTTTCGTGTCCACGACGTACCAGGACTCTCGCGAGAGTACAGGGGTCGGTAGCCGCAGAAAAGTCTTCCGACTGGCGTTGAAGAAGCTGATATCCGACTCAACAATATGGCTTTTTCCAAACTCTGACCGCACCCTTGCGGCCTGCTGCAAAACCAAGTCCCCCTGCACGCCGCCCTGTCGCCTCGTCCTGCTGCATCGTCATTCTGCTCGAGGCCCCGGCCACGCCCTCGTGGCCTGCAGCTCCACTTGGAGGGCAGCTGATGTTCTCTCGCGCCCTGGTCCTGGCGCCCCCCTCTTCGTCTACAGCCGAATGCCCGGGCGACCCAGAGGCGTGGCGTGTTATTGTGGTGCATATCCTTTCACAGCCGCCCAGCCCAGCGACTCACTATGCCCTTCTGGTCTCGTGAAATGCCACTCCACCGTTTGTGCACGCTTCCATCTTGACCGGCAGCCAGCTGCACCAAGCGGATGCGCATCAAGTCAACGACACCGCTGCTCTCGGATGTCCAGGGCCCACTGGCCGGTGTGAACCACTGCTCGGTGCGGGTTACACACGCGCACCTTTAAACCCGAATCGGCCGCACTTGCAGCAACCGACATCGTTGCAAACTATTCATGACGCTTGTGTTCCCCTCTTCGCCTCTCCCGCACTTGGTGCTGCAAGGCACGTGCAAATCGCGCGCGCAACATGTTCCAGGCGCCGCCAACAGCCATGCCTCGAACGACGATGGACATCACGTACAAGTCCATCTGCAGGCTACTGAGATAGATCGGGCTGAAACAATTCCTACAGATTTTGCATTTGGCGCTTGCTGTGTGGGTAGGCTAGTCGAGCTACACTATCGATGCCCGACTGCCGCTCATACGTCAACATGCAGTGAGCATGCCGTTCGGAAATCCGACCCACCCTATTGGCTTTGGTCATGTGACTTGAGGGCTCTCGACGGCGATATTCCCAGCCGCTGCAGACGACCGCTCGACCTTGAGAATGGCCAAAACCAGTGTGATGTGCCCCACTATTGCCGTCATTACTACCCATCCTCACCCGTTCCACTCACGAGCAGTCCAGGTTCTCTTCGAGCCCGAGCTGGGCGCAAGCACACTCTCTGAATCCGTCACTTGACGTTTGCTCAAGCTCACTACGACCCAAACCGTTCCTAACATGAAAATAGATTACTGGTCCCGAGGAATCGTAGATCAAGCCCATGAAGCACCACATCGATCCACAGCAACACTGTGTGACGAAGCCTCCCGCTCTGTCTCAGATCTGGTGGCGGGAGTCCATATGTAAAGCGACGGACAAGAATACGCAGGCCTAGACATCTGGACTTTATCAGCCTGTCGAACTTGGATACGATACGATCTGCGCGACCACGATATGTACCCCCAATCCACTTAAAGTAGAGCACGCATATGGACTTCAGCCTTACGGAGTATCCGGCCGACTTGTCATACCCGACGATCGGACTATGCCGGTCCACCTATATGGTTGAATATTCGGAGATTTTCATCGCTGATAGCGCGCAACCATGCGGTACAGGATGAGCACCTATTTTAAATGAAGACAATAGAGTATGCACGATGGTTGTACCACGAGCTATATTCGGCTACCGACATCGGCCGGAGACCTCGCCACACTCGTCTGCAGCTGTCATGTCGGATCCGTAGCAGCCCACTCAACATCGTGGTTACATTGTCACGGTTGAGCGCACACATCTCATGCATTCATCCGGTTCTGCACCAGAATAGCGACACGCAGCTGTCCGGGCGGATGATACCATTCTGTCAGTTAACTCGTACGCCCAAGACTATTATTGGCCCTATCTGGTGTCTGTGTACACCACAAGCAGGCGGGACGACCTTCTCAGACACCATTTGGTCGTTGTAGGAAGCATTCCGCGGGTACACATCCGCGCTCACCGACAGAAGTGTAACCCTCATCTTCCAAAGTCTAACAATTCTTTACCAGGCTACTGGCACTGCTATTGCATCAATTGACCCACGGTCTGGTGTCTTGGCACTAAGAACAGTTACACAATACGTTTTACTCGTTTCCTACAACATACCCGTTTGATCCGGTCTGCGACAAGCAACCCTTCCGGAATTGAAGCCCAGCAACGAGGACCGAGCAACGTTATAGCCTTGCGATTTATGTCACCGTTACAGGTCTATCCTCATCACAAGCTGTACGAGGTAGCACCCTTCACATCTCACTACTACGTTGCTATGAGAGTTAAACAACGTATATCCGACTTCAGCTACATCTCAAAACTGCGACGTGGAATCAGAATAGAGTCGCTCACGTTTCTCTCCGACCCAACGACTAGTCACTGCTGACTATCAAAATTCATTGGGTCAGGTTACACTTCAAGTCGTGATCTTCTGAGAATTTCCGATGGAATGTCAGCATACAATCAAACCTCAACCAAAGTACATCGTAACATAGATAAGACAGCGTGGGAAGAACCACAAAGGACTCCCGGAACCCCTTCACTACTGGTATGGAAACCGTTCATTGGCTGGTCTTGAAAGCCAGAACTCCTCTGGATCCAGCTTCTCGGCTCTCAAACGCTCCTCAAGCACCTCATCACTAACGGTCCTTCTTCCCTCCATAACCTGCAGCAGGCCCTTATAATAAGAATCCCAATAGTCCTCCAACTCAACATCACGGTGTCCAAACCATATATCCGTCAACTGCCGTTCCTCAATCATTTCTTCATAAACACGCATGCGTCCTATATCCCCTACGTCCCACGTCTCCCAACCAGGGACTTGAAACACAATGCTCTCCTCATCCTCGAGGATATGGTGTTCATTGTGAAGAGTTAACCCAAGCTCCTCTCCGCCTTGATGAACGAAACGTGAGAGGTCAAAAGGACGTTTGGAGGAATACGCTTTGTAGCAGCGACCCTTAGTATGTTGTTCGCGATAACGACGTCGACAGTATTCTTCATCCCACAAGAGAGGATATTCATACTTCCGGTAAGCCGCCAACACAGCCCTCCGCTGCCAGTGAAAATGTTTACGCAAGTAATGGTATACAGCTGCCATCTCCACCCTCGGCTCTACATCCCCTCCCAAAGTAGGTACAAACTATCCAAGAAGCTTGTCCCGGAATGTCCGCATCACCATTTCCTCAGTAAAGAGCCTGGTGAAGAGTTCTCTCCAAGCGAAAGAAAATTCCCACGGCGAGGCATCGGTGTTGATGGATAGATTGGGGATGACAACAGAGCTCCTTATACCGCCTTTTGAGTAGCCTTTGTTCAACGTGCCGTTGCCGAAGTGCACGATGATGTTGGAATCGAATTGCTCCCAGGGATGTCTTTCGATGTTTCCTGTGGCGTGTTCGTACCAGTGGTTGGGCATGTCGGTGAGACGAAGACCGGTACGTTCAGTAAATACCACGATATCTGCACCGTTGTTCCTTGAGGCATCTTTCTGGAGGGTGCGAGGCGGTGTGGGGGCTGTGAAATTCACGAGGGGGCATGAGCCATAGTCATGTGGGATTTCGAATGATAGCTTGGGGACCCAGTGGGCGAGGAAATGTTGCTCGAGGTGCGCTTTGTGGTGGCGGGTTATGTGGCGTAGGTTTGTCCATTGGTAGGCTGGGTCGTGGGAATGGAGGGTGATGAGGGTGGTGATGATTTGGTCGATGGGCTCGCGGGGGAAAGCCGGCTACGATGTCATTGCTAGCAAACATGGATTGAAGATGTGGCTACTGGGCGGGTACATGTCTAGGTGTTCGACTAATAGGCTTGTAACTGCTGAAGCGCGATGAGTCAATTATTGATACATACTCGTGTTATGATCATAGAGTCAATGACCTCTCTAACTAGATTTAATGGATTCTCTAACGGCAATTGCATGAGTGCTGTGATGACCCATATGAATTCCCATAGCTACGTTGATGTACGCATGCGTTCATATAGCCTCTTGCGGAGGTTGGACTGTGCGCCACGCGTAACGGTGGCGTCGCGTCCATTGCAGCTATCGCCAAGTACAACCGCAGCATCTACAACGACATGACCATCATCAATGCCTCGGCCAACGATACCCTTTTCAAAGATACGTTTGCCATCGGCAAAGCACCTAGGCATCACGTCTGCGTGGTGTGAGACAGCCAAGTTACGAGGTCCAAAGCGGAGGTGGTGCATCCCGTACCTCGGCAACTCTTAGCTCCCAACATCAATGACCGAAGCAGTAGCCACGGACGACTCGTCTCCGCATCTTTTGTTAAACTACCCCGGATTTCCTCTCTGAACCCTTCTTCCCTACCTCATCCTCTCTTCATATCACGCAATCATGTCTGTACCGTACGACCGCGCCTACGATCTGCTTAGCAACAGCAAGGATGGCCATATCTCCGCCTCACAGCGCATTCCCGTCATCGCGCGGCCTTTTGTCAGCGAGAGGGCGGCGAAGACACTCGACCTTGTAGGTGACTTGGCAAGCTCTGGATAACTACATGCTAACTGTTCATAGGTAGAGAAGTTCGTCGAAGAAGAGTGCATCCCCGCCGACGCCGTATACGTTCGCCAGATTGGCCAGACCGTCCAAGAGCGCTTCTCGTCACATCCATCCATCATCGAAGACCTGAAGAAGAGGGCACAAGAGCTTGGACTATGGAACATGTTCCTGCCCAAGGCACACTTCAAGGAGGGTGCTGGCTTCAGCAACCTGGAGTACGGCCTCATGGCTGAGTACCTGGGCAAGAGCCGGACCGCTTCCGAGGCTGTCAACTGCGCTGCTCCCGATACTGGCAACATGGAGGTTATTGCCAAGTATGGTACCGAGGCACAGAAGAGGCAGTGGCTGGACCCGCTGCTGAGGGGCGAGATTCGCTCTGCGTTCTTGATGACAGAGCCTCAGGTTGCGTCGAGTGATGCTACCAACATTGAGATGACTATCAAGAAGGATGGTGACCATTACGTCCTGAACGGCCAGGTCAGTTACCCTTTGTCCCTCCTTCCTTTACCACGTTACTAACAACCCTCAGAAATGGTGGTCATCCGGCATTGGCGACCCTCGCTGCAAGATCTTCATCGTCCTCGGAAAGACCGACCCCAACAACTCAGACAAGTACAAGCAACAATCCGTCATCCTCGTTCCCAACACCACCCCCGGTGTCACAGTCCACCGCATGTTGTCAGTCATGGGTTTCGACGACGCACCCCACGGCCACGGCCACGTGACCTTTGAGAACGTCCGCGTCCCCGCCAGCAACATGGTGCTCGGCGAAGGCCGCGGCTTCGAAATCATCCAAGGCCGTCTCGGACCTGGACGTATCCACCACGCCATGCGCAGCATCGGGTCCGCCGAGAAGGCGCTAGAATGGTTCCTCGCCCGCATCAACGACGAGCGCAAGAAGCCGTTCGGCGAGCTCCTCAACAAACACGGCATCATGCTCGAGCGCGTCGCACGCTCCCGTATCGAAATCGACGCCGCCCGCCTCTCCGTCCTCAACGCCGCCATCAAGATCGACGAAACAAACGCCAAGGGCGCGCTTAAAGAAATCGCCGAAGTCAAGGTGCTCGTCCCTGAAGTCAACCTCAAGGTTATCGACTGGGCCATGCAGGCCTACGGTGGTGCAGGTGTGAGTCAAGATACCCCGCTTGCGCAGATGTGGTCGAGTGGCCGTACGATGAGGATCGTGGACGGACCCGATGAGGTGCATCTGTTGCAGCTGGGTAAGAATGAGAATAAGAGGGGTCTTGCGCATAAGGCGAGGATTGAGGCGCAGCAGAAGAAGGGCGAGGAGCTGTGTAGGCAGTATGGGATTGAGCCGAGGGATCCTTTGTACCTTAACAGGACGAGTGGGGAGGCTAGTAAGCTGTAGATGATCGTCTTGGTTGATCAGACAGTGCTGCAATGATGATGAACTTGCATTCAATCTGCTGGCTGTTGTGAACATTATCTGTGATGCGTCTGTTGAATGCTCGGTTTACTTTATGCTATGGGTGTTCGAGCTCTTCGATTTAGGCTGCTTGGGATCGGTGATGAGGGTTGTTGCAAAGGTTCACTCAAAGCCGCTCGTACGACAAATTGCAATGGGTCGCTGATTGGGTTCACCTAGGGTTGATGACAAGCTATAGGAACCAGACGATGATCATTGAACTCTGGCGTCGCGAAGACACGCACACAGCAGAGTGGGTAAGCGATGGGCATATATTACGTTCGCTACTTAGTATAAGGAAATCATGTTGAGAACAGTGTCGTTTTGATAGAAGAAAGTGATCCAAAACGCCCGTGAGACCAATTTGTCATCGCCTTACTGGCTTGTCTGATGTTGAATGATCGACTATGAAAGCCATACGAATAGAGAAAGAAAACAGGCTCAATGGGAACCCCCTCGTTCATGAGAACAAGGTTCCAAAGTCTGGCATCTCAGATCCAGCCCACTGTCCACCCATGTTGATGAAACTCGTTTGTTGGCTCGCTACGACCCTAGCATGTAGTTCGTCAGCGAGAGCTTTCGCAGCGTATTGCCGATTATCTTCTGCCAGAATAACGGCGCGTCGATGTTGTTCGTTGTCGTTTGCAAGAAGATCCGCGCCTTTGCTAACAAGGAATCTCATCATCTCGACGCGACCATGTTCTGTGGCGCCTTCAAACGCCGTTCTCCCGTCGCAAAAGGCCGGTGGGGCGTTGACATCGGCTCCTGCATCTAATAAAATACTTGCAATGTTGACATTTCCCGAAATTGCGGCTAGCTGAAGGGCTGTTGCGCCTGATCGGGTTGATGGCGGCTCGTTCGGATCGACTCCGTGGCCTAGGAGGTACTCTACGATTTCCTGACTTGCGACCTGTGCTGCTGCCTGTAGTGGTGTCCGAATGACGCTTCCCATGGCTGGTAGCGATATGTTTGCGCCGGCTTGATGCAGCTTATGAACCGTCTTTAGAGAATCTAGGTAAATTGCAGAGAGTAGACAGGTCATGTTGCCGCGTTCAGAGTCTCTGTACACCACAGTGCTGTGGTCCTTGACCATAGACAAAAGGAGTTCAAACATTGCGTCGGCACCGTTGCCTTCAGAATGGAGACGTATCGCTTCGCCAAGTGGACTGGTCCATACGGTATTCGATTCGAAACGGCGACCATCGAAACAACTTCGCCCGTGATCTTTCGCGACAGGCCCAGAAAGATTGATGTGGAAGGCAAAAAGACTGAACAGCCGCGCGTTCTTACTTCGTATTGTCTGGTATAGAGCATCGCAGCCATGATTCTTTGCACCATTTGGGTACCGACTCTGGAAAGCATGTAGCAGCACCGCGCTGATTTCTGGCAGGTCAAGTACAGCGCACACGAAGAGGGCACTGTTGTCGAATGGGTCTGCCCCTATCTGCAACAACTCTTCAATCAGGGCAATGTTCTTTTTGATGGCAGCAGCGGTAAGAGGCGTCAAGATCATTGTTTCTGATGGTGATTCAGTCCGAAAAATACCTCGATAAGATGTAAGTCGCGAGTGATACAGAACAGCTTGTGTACCATGAGCCATCAAATCGCTTACTAGAGTCATGTCGTCTTTCAATATTGCCGCGCTGAGGGGTGTAAGATACCAGGACGCATCGCGCCCACGCGGATGTAAGCCTGGATCTAGGTTCCATCCCGGGAACTGCTTGTAGTTCACGTGGAAAAGCGCGTTGACAGGGAACTCAAGCGAGAGTATGTGACCGATGGCCGTTCGATTGCCCCATCGTAGAACCTCAAATAGTATACTATTCGCGTAATACTGTTCGTCCTGATAAGGCGGAATTTTGCCGTTACGAATCTCCGTCTCAACCGTAGCGGTCAGGTCGAAACAATTGGCCAGCATCCTCACAGCTGTCAACTGCTTGTTTCCGATTGCTAGTTCAAGACACCGTGTCGTCGGTTTGACCCCCACAGACAGCAGCTTTTCGATAATATGATGTTGGTCTTCTTCTAGGGCAGTCTGAAGCGCTTCTTCTATTCCTGGTAATTTTCCCGGAAAGCTTTCCAGTGCCAGAAGCTGTTCGATGAGAGTGCTGTTGCCAACTTTACACGCTGCTACAAAAGCCGAGACAAAGCCGGCCGGTTGATCGGACAACTTCTCGATAAATCCTTGCTCTTGTAAAATTCCAAAAGCTTCTGTCGATCGACTCGTGACTGACTCACCTAGAGCCGTACAGGTCTGATCCCGATGGTATATCGCATCGTATTTCCGCCAATAAATAGTCGATCTCTCGACATACGGTCTCGATCGCTGGGCATTAGGGTCCACACCACATTTCAGAAAGTCTTTGACGAATCTCAGATCGTTCCTTCGTACAGCACTGATCAAACAGTGGACATTTGGTTTTGCTCCTGAGGTAAGCAGAATAGCACATGCGGATGAGTGGTTGCGTAGTACCGCAACAGCGAGCGATTCCGATAGTACATACTCCCAAAGTTCTTGATGGCTAATATAGTCAGATGACGCTCGCTCAATGATAGTGTTGATTATGCTGGAGAGTGAATCATCCCAGTCTTGTCGTAGAAGAACTATCGGTAAACCTTCGTAGATGAAGAATGCGTTGAAGCTCTGATCTAGACATGAGGTGACTAGAAGCTGCAGTTCATCCAAGTTGCAACTTTCCATTCGTGCCACAGCTGAATCTGGATCGATGTTTAGACCCCGAGCAATCAACAGCCGTAAGATAGGGACTCTTGAAATGGAAAACTGTTCTTGGGCCTTCCATGGCCTGAACCCAACACTGGTTAGGAATGATCTGCCCTTTTGCCGGTTGGGATCAGCGCCATGATCAAGAAGAACTTCCGTTGCCTGAATATGTCCATAGAGACTCGTGTACTCCAATGGATAGTAATGGGATTCTCCAAGTAATACAGATCGATTTACGAGACTACCTGAGTCTATGCTCAGGATTCCATTCAGAATTGCTCCGTCCCCTAGGAATAGCGCTGCTCGGAACACACTCTGTATTAAGGCCAGATGGTAGGGTATTTGAGTAGACTCGATGATACTGCTGAGAACAGTGGGTCCAAGAGAGAAGAAGTGCTTTATCCCTGCCTTGAAAAATCGGTCGAGTTCCGTTTTCGGCTTGTCAAGTGTACGAACAACGTCGTCATGGTTGATCAGGTGTTGGAGGACCATGTATACGACCTGATGATCGATGCTCTGTTCGCGAAGAAGGGGCAGCGCGCTCGGATGAGACATGCTTATGATGGCAGATTCAATAGCAGCGCTGTTGCCGAAAAGGATCATGTGAGCTGCCAGTGAAGCTCTTGGAAATAGGCGCGAGATAACAGGTATCATCGAGGTTGCAAAATCCGGTACAGCAAGATCGCTTAACAGGTCTGTCGCATGTGATGGAAAGCTGTTTAGGACGTCCCAAGCGGAGTCGCACAGTCCATATACACTTGGGGTCGCATCGTAAGATGATGTATGATTCTGGGTAAAGATTGATCCAACTTCGCAGCGAAACACGGGAAATGGAATCGTGACACTAGACATCGAGACCGATGAGAGATCCTGCCTTAGGCTACTTGAGGTTGATGAGACGAGGCCGAGCGCTCGAGGACTGAGCGGAGCGGATTGAATAGCAGAGCGATGGGGAGAGGAGGTCCTTATCGCAATGTTGCGGAAATTGACCTCAGGTGCTTCGATATGTCCCTCCGTATTCAGATCGTCCCCTTCGTAGCCTTCAAGTATCGATGCTTGGTTGTTTCGATCATGTGCAGATGCGTATTTGAAAGAACGCCATTTCTTGAGCTTCGTCTCGTATTGTGCCTTGCTGCCGTCAGGTCAACGTTGCGACCTAAAGTGAGACGAAGGTTTTAGTCATGCACTCACGTTGCAGAGAAACCATGTTGGAAGTACATGATATCTTTGACACCACCAGGAGCTGTCAGGGGCCTATTTTCTGAAAGATACAGGCGCAAAATGGTGGATTTGTGCCGGTCCCATATCTGGTCGGGAATGCGTCGCGAGTATCTGTTCTCCGGCATGATTAGGGCGGATAAAACTGTTGAAAGACTCAAGGTTCGATCGACGCGCGCAGAAGCATCGATGTGAGCGCAAATATGAAGATGAGAGGAAGAAGAATGTTTGAACACCAGGCTGATAGCGGGGCACTTGTCGGATACGTGAGGGACTGCATCACGTGAATGGCGCCTGCCAGCCCTGGGTCCTGTTGGCAAAATCCGATTTCAGCCACATCGTGCATGCATGCCTAACCAATGGTATCTGCAGTACTTACCGATATATGCAATGTATATAACAGAATCTGGTTTGAAGCTCACACCGGTGGTTGATTCGTCGAAACTGCAACGACTGCGCCTGCTCAAATGAGATTTCGGCACATGCAGCCTGTTCAAAATCAAATTCCGACATGCTGAACCTCGTCGATTCGAGATTCTAACGTGTGTAGCCTCGTACATTCAGGATCTCGGCACGCTCAGCCTCTGCCAAATGGGATTGCACCACACCTAGCCTGATCTGTATCGCGACGCGAAGCTGAAATCCTAAACACCAGCTGCTTTCGTCAATTCTGAACATGAGAACTATGGCAGAAATCTGCTTTCCCAGCATATATGATAGACCGGCGAAGACGTTGATGCACCCACCAACGCGCACATCTTATGATGACCTGGTCAAAAGATAACACAATATCCGTTCTCGCTCTTCTCGCAACATGTATACCGATGTTCATCCTGATGGCTACATGTCTGCTTCGTCAGAGAAGACGGCGTGCTAGGAAGCAACGTAGGTGACTAGCCGAGGAAACCGCGACAGCAACGATACTGACAAAGACAGCCCGTACAGACGTTGAAGCGCCGTCTGTATTGCCTCACTTGCAGTCTTTCCGTTACGGGCCGGTTCGCAGGGAGTCTGCACTCATGGCATTGATTCTAGTCCAGAGGGAGGTGCAGTTTGCGGATCGTGGGTCATATCAGGCGATGGGGGTTTGTTGAAAAAAGCAAATGTCGCGTCTTCTTAGTTTCCTCAGCTGCAGAGTCCTTAGAGAAGCCGTTTTGGGGGATTTTGGTGCCATCTGTGTAGTTGATGTTGGATTGGAGATGAGATGGTTTTGTTACACGGGGCTGATAGCTGCCGACCTGGGCAGGCGCGGAATACTTCCGCTAGCGCGAACGCGTAATTGAGAGGCTCAAGCACGCGATCAATGCATGAGGTTCACTTCGCGCCAAACCACACTTCAACGACATGCCACCTCACAGTAGAGGGGAGTCCCTTCCTTCAGGTTTCTATTCGAAGTCTACGCCCAATTTGCCTACCTTGACGTCATTTGATGGTCAAAGTCGCGATGACAGTGCCATAGCATCCCCTCCACGCTCCGCGACTCGTCCAGGAGCAACTCCTCTATCGCCAATATCGAATAGCGCTCTCTCCGAGGCGGCGTCTGTAGAGGACAACCAAGATGTAGACGAGGACCCTTTCATGGTGGAGGACGTAGTCAGCGAAGATGAAGAGGACGAAGAGGAGCCAGCGCCTACGTCTCGACCATTACAAACCTCTAAATCGTATAGTCATCTCCCGCGACATACTGCGACTGCGCTATTCCCACCCTTCTACAACAGGCCCCCGACTCCGCTACCGCCATCTCCATCATTGACCTCGCTACTTCGCCCCGCGTTCAGCCGTCCAACCTCGAGGCCTACGACACCAGACTCGTCGGATGTGGAAGGATATACTAGAGCTGGCTCGCATACCACAGGCACAAGCACACCCACGAATCTCGCGAGCTCGGCACGGCATGCGCCGACGGTACCCCGGGCCTCGCCGAAAGTGCCTACATACGAATACTACGGCTTTGCACTGTACCTGGGGAGCTCCGCCGCGTTCCTGATGTACATCCTCTGGGCTTATGTACCAGCTCCGATGCTGCACCAGATGGGCATTCACTACTACCCGAACCGGTGGTGGGCGCTCGCGGTGCCGTGCTGGCTGGTGGTGCTAGTCATCTACATCTACGTTGCCCTTGCAAGCTACAACACGCGCTACCTCACACTACCGCTGAGCAGCTGCGAGAACCTCGTCGATGAATGCGCACAGATAGCCGTTGTCGATCGCATGACTGGGCAGATAGTACGCGACCCGGTGCTAGTCACAGACAAGCTACCCGACAAGGACAAGGAAAAGGGCACTAGAGCCAGTGCACCTCCCAGCCGACGAAGCTCTTTCTCGGCATATCAATTTAGCGCACAAGATGAGGTGGACTGGAAAGGCTTCTGGAGCACGGGAACAGATGCCGTAATGGATGTGCCAATTGGCGGCGTCTGCGAGATACTCTACGGCCGCGACAGATGAATAACGTATCGTCATTCTGACTACTACTTATTCAGCGCGAATGTCATTCTCGGCCAAAGATACCTTGTGCGCGGAAAAAGCTTGTCGCGGGCAGTGGGTCGCTCTAACCCCCACTTACACCTGCCCCTCCCGAACTGCGAGATTCGGAAAGAACC
Source organism: Alternaria arbusti (assembly GCF_024043155.1). Taxonomy (NCBI): domain Eukaryota; kingdom Fungi; phylum Ascomycota; class Dothideomycetes; order Pleosporales; family Pleosporaceae; genus Alternaria; species Alternaria arbusti. The sequence continues at coordinate 309,082 of NW_026249962.1, forward strand.
ATGCTTGTCAGGCAAGCGCCCCGCTACATCATGAGCTGTTTGTTCTTCGGATTGGGCGGATGGCTCCTGCTATCTAGCTGCTGTAGCTTAATCCCGAGCTTGGTTTACTTACTCAGCGGGGCATGCAGCGAGATAGCTGGTATAAGTCCTTCCTGACGTCCGCCTTTACTCTTTCCCCATCCCACCTCTGCTCGTGAGATTCGCCGCCTTGCCCTAGGTTTAATTGCTTCACTCGCTTCCGTGAACAGCTTCCTTCGTTGACAAGCGTTCAATTGCTCACCATGAAGTCTGTTGTCGCGCTTTCCGCTCTCTCCATGCTCGCTGGTGCCGAGGCAGCTGAGACCGTACTTGGAGCTTACATCTTCCACCGCCATGGCGACCGTACACCAAAGGCTCTTGCTCCCACCAACCTGACTGCTCTTGGTTACGAACAGGTCTACACATCTGGCCAGTACTACCGCTCACGTTACCTGTCTGGCGACTCCAAGATCCACGGTATCAGCGAGGATGAAGTCAAGCTGTCCCAGCTTCAGGTCCAAGCACCCGTCGACAATGTTCTCCAGAACTCAGCCATGGGTTTCCTCCAGGGACTCTACCCCCCTGTTCAGACGGTTCAGACTCTTGCCAATGGCCAGAGCGTACAAGCGCCAATGGATGGCTACCAGCTCATCCCAGTCAACACCATCGAGACCGGCTCCGGCTCTGAGGACAATGGCTGGCTGCAGGATGCGTCGAGCTGCCAGAACGCAAAGACCAGCTCAAACTCCTACTTCGACAGTGAGGCGTACAAGAGCCTTGCGTCCAGCTCCAAGGACTTCTACTCCTCTATCGTTCCTTCGATGAACGGCGTGGTTAGCGATGAGCAAGTGTCTTTCAAGAACGCCTACGTCGGTATGTCTCGTCCCAATCCTCATGTACAAGCTAAACTAACATGAACAGTCTACGACACCATCCACGTAGCCGAGATTCACAACTCCAGCATCCCCAACTCCGACGCCCTAACCAACACCACCCTCACCCAGCTCCGCACTCTCGCCGACGCCCACGAGTGGGGTCTCGCCTACAACGCCAGCGACAACATGCGCGCAGTCGCTGGTATGCAACTCGCAGGAGAAATCCTCGAATACATGAACAACATCATCAGCACCTCCGGCTCCAAGAAGTTCGGCATCCAATTCGGCGCCTACGCAACCTTCATGTCCTTCTTCGGTCTCGCCGACCTGCAGAAAGTCAGCGACGACTTCACTGGCGTTGTCGACTACGCTAGCTCTATGGTCTTCGAGCTGTTCACCAACGCAAATGTTGACTCTGGTTTCCCCAACGGAGATGACCTGCAAGTCCGCTTCCTGTTCCACAACGGCACGGCTAGCAACACCAGTGAACCCACCGTCTTCCCCCTCTTCGGCGGCAGCGAGAACGCGGTGTCGTGGACTACCTTCCAGGACAAGCTGAATGAGTTTGCTATTACTACTACGGAGCAGTGGTGCACTAAGTGTGGTAACACTGCTGGAGCTTGCGCTGCGTTCGTCAAGGACAATGGCGCTACTACTGCTCAGCAGAGTGGAAACGGTAGCAGCGATATGTCGCCTGCGGTTGGTGGCGTCATTGGTGCTTTTGTTACGCTGGCTGTTGTTCTGGGCTCGCTCGCGGTGCTTATGCTGGTCGGTGGATTCAGGCTTGTTAGCAAGAAGGCGCTGCAGAGGGGTGTTGCGCAGAGCAGTGTTGAGCCTAAGGCTTAGGGTCCGCTTGGGTGAGACGACGTGTTGTATGGTAGTGAAGCGAAGGATGGAGAATTTCACATCAGTATCTGGACGTGGTATGGTATGAAAAAGGAACGTACAAGAGGTGTCACGATGTATATGAGATCAACAAATGAATGAGAACGCTGAAGGATATATTGCCAAAGTCTTCGTCTAGGTCCTTCAGGAGGTAAATGGTCGGCATTGACTGTCTGTCTACATCTTGAAGAACCTAGGCTAAGCATTTGGCAGTGTATATTTTCCGTTCATCTCTTCATTCCACTGTATACTTGTAATACGGGTATAACATGTCCCAGCCTATGATCCAGATCCCTTTTACCCATCCACCAAAACGCCAGCAAATGCATGAAGTCATCTATATCATAACGCGAAGTGAAAAGAAGATTCCTCCTCCCTAGACCTTCAACACACTAAACCTATCCTGCGGCTTAACCTTCGGCGCACCCAACCCCTTCCTCACCTCATCCAACTGCTCCATACCACTCTGCTGCTTGCCCTTCTTAACCCTTCTTCCACTCTTTCCGGCAGTATGATGGCTCCCCAGAAAGTCATCCATGATACTATCGAAATCGCCACGCAGCGGCGGCGCCTCACTACTCGACCACCCACTCATACCGCTCATTTTGCTCATGCCGCTCATCTTCGACATACCACTAACCATGGAAGCAGAGTCGTCGTAGCCGTAGTCATCTTCGGGGAAACCATCGTCGTCAGCGTATTCTTCTTCGATCTTGTCGAAGCGCTGGTCGAGCAGTGTGAGGCCTTCTGTGCGGTGCAGCGCGGAGGAAGACATGGAGTATCCCGATGTGGACGTTTTGGCGCCTTTGCGCTTCTTGCGGCGGCCGCCGGCTGTTAGGGCTGAGGCGCCTGTTATGAAAGATTGGTTGTCTGTTGCTGCGGCGGCACCATTTCTAGGGTTCCCGGGAGTGGGTTTGGCGGCTTTCACGTCTTGTTTGAACTTTTTGAATTCATCCAGGTACGCCATATCTGCTGCGTCGGCGGGGGCGGGCGCTTCGTCTGGAGCGGGGAGGGAGGATGGGTCTGTGGGGTCCGCTAAAGGTTTCTGAGCGCGCAGCTTGGGGGACGAGGCTTTGATTGTGTCGTCGGTTTCCCAGCCTGGGTCTTCTTCTGAAAGGAAGCGGTCCATGGGGTCTCTATCGTCGGTCTCGTCGTCAAAGAGGTCGGCGCTGTCCCATTCTCGTTGGTCGACTTCGAAGCCGTCTTGGGCGAGTTCGTTGAAGATGTCCTCGTCGTCCTCGACGTAGGCTTCGTCTTCGAGCGCTTCGAGCACTTCGCGTAGGCGCGGGTCCATGTCTGGTTGGAAGCCTTTGAGGGCATCGGGGATGTTCTGCTGGTCTTGGTAGGTTGTCTTGCGCACGAACTCTGAGGGCGCCATGTCTTCTCCGAATAGCTCGCTCGCGCTGCTGATGTTGCTGCTCACGCTGAGATCGGCCTGGCTTCTGCTGTCGTTCAGCGATGCGTCGCGCAGCATATCCGCCAAGTCCATCTTTTGCTTTCCCTTCTTCTCCGCCTTGGGCTCAATGAAGTAGGAGTCGCCGCTGCCCGAGCCCAGGTCGCGCATGTGCTGCATGTAGTCGTACTCGGTGTCGTCGTAGTAGATACCGTAGTTGGCGGCTTCACCCTCGTTCTTCCGTACTTGGGCGCCATATTCGCTTTCTAGTTCGCGTCTCGACTTGATCTTGCTGCGTCCTGTCGCGGCCGAGTATTGCGACGCACGCGAACTTCCTGCGGGCTCGTCCGTTTCGCGTTGGTTCGGTGCGGCCCTCTCGGCAAAGACCATCTGCGGGGCATCTTCGTCGTGGATCCGGGGGTCATTTTGGGCGCGGTGGACGAGACGGAAGTTGGTCGCGTTCTTCTTATCGCTGTCGCGGGGTTAGCGGGGTACTTCAAATGCGCCTCTCAATTTCTCGACTCACATGAACTTTCGGCGAGGCATCTTGGCGGCTTATGTGAGAGTTGCGGTTAGGTCGTATGGCAGTGGCGAGTGTGTTGTTGTGGAAGTCTGGGGAAGGCGCGCTTACAAAAGGGTCTTCGAAAAATAATTTAGGCGAGGCAATCGGTGAATGACGTGGTGGGGCAACTTCCGTCGCAACTTTCTCTTTCCACTCACCCCTCTATTTGGGCCAAAAACGCCACAACCACACGATACAGCACCGTCAACCGCAAATATGGTGCTCGCGAAATCCAAAAAGAGCGTCGGGCTGGGTAACAGCCTGATGAACGACAGGTTCAGCAAGGGAAAGGGCGACAATCTGCGGAAGGGCAACTTCAACGCCGGTATCGAGCGAACCGGTCAGAATGGCGAGAAGGTGTGTTACATCCACGATGATTATGCTTGGGATATTGCGCATGCGTAGGAACAGTGCGCAATGTTCTGGGTGGCACCCAGTAGAGCACGCGACTCATACTAACATCCTTAAGTACATCACCAACGAGAAGAAAGAGGCGTCGTACATGAAGATGCGCTCCGTCACCGAACAAGGCGCCCTCGACGACTTCCTCTCCACTGCAGAATTGGCCGGAACCGACTTCACCGCCGAGAAGATGAACAACGTCAAGATTATCCACAAGGACCAGAAGAACCCATACCTCCTCTCGCCGCTTGAGGAGCGCAACGTCACCAAGAAGCACAAGGAAAACAGGAACCGACTGACTGTACCGAGGCGACCCCACTGGGACAAGGACACTACACCACAAGAGTTGGACGAGAAAGAGAGGGCATCGTTGTTACAGTGGCGAAGAGGCTTGGCGGAGCTGCAAGAGAACAACGATCTTCTCCTCACACCGTTCGAGCGCAATCTCGAAGTCTGGAGGCAGTTGTGGCGTGTCATTGAACGGTCGGATCTGGTCGTGCAGATTGTGGACGCCCGTAACCCGCTCATGTTCCGGTCAGAGGATTTGGAGGACTACGTCAAGGAGGTGGACCCGAAGAAGAACAATCTGTTGCTGGTCAACAAGGCGGATATGATGACGCTGGAGCAACGGAAAGCTTGGGCCGACTACTTCACCGAAGCTGGCATCAACTACAAGTTCTTCTCGGCTGAACTCGCCAAAGAGATGAACGAGGCTCGTGCTGAGTTGGAGGCAAGCGACGACGAGTCGGACGATGCCGGCGACTCTGACGAGCTTGTGACTGATGAAGGCGAAGACTTCGAGGAAGAAGACGACAAACTCGCAAAAGAAGCCAAGAAGATTGACCTGCAAGACAAGCAGGAAGAGATGGAAAAGTGGGTGGACGAAGAGACTGTCGACGTACCGGGCGCGAGCCAAGCAGAGGCGGACGGCGATGAGCGCACGCGGATACTAACAACAGAGGACCTTGAAGCCCTGTTCCTTCAACATGCGCCTGATGTTGATACCGGACCAAACGGCGAGCCGCGAAAGACGTCGATTGGTCTTGTCGGATACCCCAACGTCGGAAAGTCGTCCACGATCAACGCGTTGATTGGCGCAAAGAAGGTGTCGGTTTCTGCAACACCCGGAAAGACCAAGCACTTCCAGACCATCCATCTCAGCGACAAGGTCATGCTCTGCGACTGCCCTGGTCTAGTGTTCCCCAACTTCGCCACAACCAAAGCCGAGCTCGTGTGTGCTGGTGTACTGCCGATCGACCAACTTCGCGAGTACACTGGGCCCGCAGGTCTTGTCGCACGTCGCATCCCGCAACCCTTCCTTGAAGCGCTCTACGGAATGAAGATCCACCCTCGACCGATGGAAGAGGGTGGAACTGGTATTCTGACATCCGAGGAAATCCTACGTGCCTACGCCATCGCCAGGGGCTTCTCCACTCAGGGTCTTGGTCAGCCAGACGAGTCTCGAGCGGCGCGATACATCCTCAAGGACTACGTCAAGGGCAAGATTCTCTTCTGCCACCCTCCACCCACCGACCCACCGCTAGACCCCAAGCACTTCAACCGCGAACTCTACGACGTCGACCATCTTCCCGCCAAGCGCCGACATCACCCTCTCGCATCCCTGCCCGGCAACACCTCCCTCGCCGGTGCACTGGACGATGATATGTCGCTGATGGACGACGAGCTCGACGCTGGCGTACCCGTCCAAGGAGAGAAGACACAACGCATGGACAAACGCTTCTTCGGTCCCGGGCAAGGTATGGGACGGGTTAACCAACCTTTCCACTACAAATACAGTGAGCAGGGTAAGGAGCTCAGTGGCAGGAAAGCTAAGATGGTCGCTGCACTCGAGGCAGACGTTGATCCAACGGAGATGAAGATGAACAGCAAGAAGCACTTCAAGGCCAACAAGAGGAGGGCGAAGAAGGTGCGGTCTGAGTATGTTGATTAAATGTCGATGGGAACAAGGAAGGAAAAGGGAAAAGGGAAAAGGGAAAAGGGAAAAGGGAAAAGGGAAAAGGGAAAAGGGAAAAGGGAACATGGATGGGAGGTTATGAATGCATGATCGGCGTTTGGATCTGTTTCTTGGGATGATATACCGGGAATTCAATGCATAGAATATAAAAGTCATGTTATCAACAATATCCCATGCGTTGATGCTACGTGCGGCTTATATGATCCTTCTTATTCGAGATAGTTCGCTGGACTATGTCTGTTCAGGTGGTGGCTGTGGCAGAGAGCAGGCGCTGGGTCGCAACTTCACGCAGGTCCACCAAGTCATTGGTGCTATTTGCTGAAATCCACGCCAAGCCAAAACTTGCCTAATCGGGATTGCTGTCACGTTTTCTTCGAGACTTGGTACAAAAGTCGCCAGAACACGTGGGATTTATTTGATGCGTTGTAATGTTTGGATGTCACTATAATCCATGGTCCATTGGGAAACTGCCAGATTAGGACAGGGTCTGGCGAACCTGGGAGTGAATGTGTGTTGTCGCAGCCCTGGAGCACCTGGGCAGACTCGACAGTTTTATGCCACGGGACCAGATGTTCTTTGCCCGCTTAGATGATGTATTTTCCTCGGGCTTTTATATCTAGATGAGGAGGGCGAGATGTTGCAGTTAAGGTTTCAACATAGCGACAGTACCGAACGTCGTCCAGTCCGCGGGCGGTACGTCGGCATGGCTGAGTATGCGGGATACGTTCTGCGCAACCAATGTGCATTTGGTTTTCAAAGCTGCATGTTCTGGCGTTGCGCGACACTGTCGACCTCATGGCGGGCCTTTGCACTGCAATCTTTAGCGCGGAAGAGCAGGTCAGAAAGCAAGGCTGAGAAGTAGCCTTTGCTGCGCCGTAGTGACCGGACAGCAAATGCGCAACATTGGATGGGTAATATTGCACTGCGATCTCTAGCGAGCACGAGCCGTTGCTGGCTTCAGAGATGTAGAATCGGGCTGTGTGCATGATGAATGGCAGGGGTGTAACCAATGGCAAGTGCTATCTCGTTCAAAGTTTCACCGAAAGGATCTCACGTATGCAGGATCATGCCAAAAATGGGTCTGACCAAAAGTATCCAAGGGTGCACTGCAAACTCTAGCGCGGACGAGCAGGTAGGATGACGAGGCTAAGCTGACGAAGCTGTACGATTCCAGGCATGACAAGCGAGCGGTTCTGCACTGCAATCCTTAGCGTAAAGGTGCAGACAGTACACTTCCGAATGAGGCATCAAGCTCTTGAACGCGGGGACATATTTGTGGTTTGATCATGAATCGCATTTTCTAATAAACACCAAAACATCTAGCCCATGTCTAAAATTGAACGCCCAAGAGTTGAGACACCACTTCATAAAGCGATCCTCCAAAGAAAGAGAAGAAATCATCGGAAGACCCAGAATGAGCAAAGTAGAAATCCAGCAAAGCCCCTGCGAACAGTCCTCCTGTAGCTCCCATCCCCGTCCCCTGAAAAATTGTTGCATGCCTCGAAATGTGTGACCGATCTGTTTATGCGACGCTGGCGCAGTTGAGGGCGTTGACGTTGACGATACCCTGTTGGTGTTGCAGATTAGTATGAGTTGATGGAGGCGAGCGTGAAAGGGGATAACTCACATCCTTTTGGTCACCGATGTCGCAGCAGCGGATGCTGCCATCGCAGCCGGGCTGCTGGACGCTGATAGGGAGAGTGACGCACTCAAGGGCGCCGACGAGCGCATCCTTGGAAGCGCAGCAGACTGCCCTCTCGTTTCCGCCCTTGCAGATGGTGTTTCCGTTGCCGTTGCCTTGGGGAACAGCGGAGACGGCGACAGCCAGGGAGAGGATGGTGATGAAGAACTGCATGTTGAAGTTGTTGTTGGGATCGAAAGAACGATTGGAAGTTGTAAGAGTGAGTGGTGTTGTGGAAGTGAAGATGCTTGTTGTAGTGATTGTTGTGATGAGCTGATGATTAGACTTGGAGTCGAGGATGTGAGGTCTTATATACACATCTTCGACGTGCTGAACATCGTGTCTCTTCTACTCTGAGGTCTTCTTTCTTGTTCCTTTTTCTCGCTGGTCTCATACAGTCCGGTGAGGATACAGGAGATCGTCCAATGGAACGTGCAAGAATGCCAGACCGACAGTTGCTGAGAGCATGTTGAGTGCCAAGCGCAAGCTTTCACGAGACCACTTTGTCTTTTGCATAGTGTCAGAAGCGTTGGGGTAGTAGGGTGAGGTACGACACACTGTAGCGAACCGTGCTTCGATGTTTCGCACATTCGGTACCTGATTCTCCTAAGGGTGCACTGGCCCCTCTAGCCTCATCAGGGAAAAGAACTACAGCGGATATGGTGATAATCCGCAACCAGAGAGCGGTCAATCTGCTGCATTCTGGAGCTGTCTGTGTTAGTCGCTGCTGTAAGTAACGGATCTACCCTGGGGTGGTGTGGTGGGGGTAGGTGTCACGGTGGGGTGCAGCCGTTGTTGCCGCCTCCCGCATGCCACTCGACTTCTACGCTAAGCTCGATGAGGAATCGCCTTTCCACCTGGGTACACCACCCGTGGACGTACCTACCTACCTAGGTAAGCAGCGTCAATCTCATCGACCGCCCGAAAGAAGCAATCTTTGAAGTTTCCCGAGTGGCACGGGAGGGACTCAGCGAAACGACAGCCTCGTCGACCAGCCTCACCGACAGCAACCCCACCGCCTTGGCGCCTCCCCGACCGCCTGTAAGAAGCAAAAGTCATTCAGTACAAGCGCATGGTTTCACGATTGGCAGATGAACTTTGTACGGCTCTGGCACGACGTGCTATTGAGCTTTGAACATGTCTGGGAGCTATTGACGAGCATCGCAATTAAATCTACAATAGATGGCATTGTCTACCAGAACCATTTGATGTAGACTTGCTCCTTCTAGATTAGCCTCTACCCCTGCACGACTGGCTAATTGACTTTCGGCTATCTCTGGTTGTCGATCAGACATGGGAAATTCGTGGGGCCGCAGATTCCCATATTGAGATGTTAAACACAAGGGTGACTAGTGAATGAAATATGTCTGGGCACATATATGACACTCCTCTAACAAAATGCACTATTTCGGGACTTCAATAAATATGGGAACAAAATCCAAGGCGCACTCTGTTCTCCGTTTAAAAGAAGCAAAGCTCTACGCTCGCTCACTGGACGCCACCAAACGGATGCTATCTTCCGACGATTGTTCGGTCGCGCGCGTCGTTGGGAAAAGGACTGTAAGCGAAGGCTACCTGGACATGTTTCCGGTGAGTACATCTTTGCGGTGTGTTTATCTTTGCGGTGAGTATCGTACTATTTTTTCACGTCACGCTCAATCTGATCTATCCACACTGTTTACTGCTAAAGCGTTCCCAACGCATACCTAGTACTCTGAAAACGCATACCGACTGTCTAACGATTGAAGATCTGTCTTCGCACCAGCCCCAGTGTCTTCCAAACGCCGATCTGAATCTGGCCGACCAATTCTCTCAGCACATCCACCTTGCCATTCCAATAGCAAAACGGGTCATTCCGCTTCGATAGTGACTATTCGTCATATTGGTCAACCGGATGGAGTGTGGGACGCAATCTGACACTCTGCGGTACAATGGCTCTTGGATCTTGCACACCATCCGCCGGAAGAGCAACAATCGCGGAAGGCCGTTTCGCTACTTTGCAGCCATTTGTGCTACGTATGGAGCGTTAAGCCCGCTCTACTTTAAGCGATTCGATAAATTTCTTCTCCTTCTGAACATGGTCCGCTTCAATCTGGCTGCCTGAGAACCAGATATTGGACGTGAATCCGACGAGGAACAAGATATCTGGATCTTCGGCATCCTTCCGTTTCGGTCCGAATGCCGCATCGAACCAAAGACACGCGCCCTCGGACCCCGACAGAGCGCGACCTTCGCATTCGAAAATCGTCTCCCGCAAGCTTTGAGCGTATTGGGAGACCTTGACGATGAACTGCTCGATAGTGATGGCTTTCCCATCGGAGTTCTCGATGAGCAGAGGCGGTGGGGATGGATTGTCATCGTACCTCTCCCAGCACTCCCAAGCTTCGACCATGTCGAATGCTACACACATTCGTGAACGTGGTACTTCGGTAACCGCCTCGTCAGCTAGAGGGTGCTTTAGGTCTACCAACATCAATCGCCACATTGGCTCGCGATCTTCATCAGAATGGATGATCTGGACGGTAGACGGTGGGGCGAGTAGGTTCCATCGTAGGCGGTCTAGAGCACTCGTGTGTAAGAGGCTCTCCTCCTCACGAGGCACCTCTTGAGGAATGAGGCGAAAGTTCCTACTTGCTTCGGCAAAATCTATCGACCCTGGCGGTATGTGAACCGGATTTGAAGGGCCTGGATAGACCATGATGGGCGGTGAATCGCGCGGTTTGTAAATACCTAGGTAAGGGTGGTTGAGGAGAGAGGCGTGCCGGAGACCGTGGAGCTGTCAGAGCGCGAACGAGATCGTGTTTTGGAATCCAGCCTCGGCAAAAATGTGAACGAGCGCCAAGGGCACGTACTTGCCCGGCTTCATTGGGTGATATGCGCACTTTTGTTGGCATCTGCAGCTGGGCTGTGAATATCACGGCCTCCGTTTACGATGCGACTGCAACCACAATCATAACCGGCAAAACATGGCCTCCAAACTAACCAAAATTACCGCATATGCCAATTCAGGTCGCTCGCGCATACTGAACAGGCACCAAGCATGCTATACCAACTTCTAATCGCACTGAGTAGCTACGCAATGATAACCGACCCGAGGCTTTTTCATTGGTCTGCCGAAAGTTCACTTCACCCGCGTAGGGTTGGCTCACCCAGTGCAAGACGCAGGCTTGAGTCCCGCTGACACCTTTTGAATGGCATTATCGTATATTCATGGAACGCCACTTAGGCTCAATCCTTCGCTCTGGAAGGTGCGGTCCGCCGCCGGGAGGGACGGTAAGCCTCTTCTCCCCTCGCGTTCATACGAGAAATTGTCAAAGGCGAAGATGTTTTACGTCGATATAGACATGGTTGGTAATAGTCGCTATCGAAAATCAAACCCTCAAAGTACACGGCCAAAGTGGTAGAGCCAGGCATGGCTACATTGGTTGGGCATAGCCTTAGTAATTGACCCACATTTGCTTGCGGGCCCCGCCGCGCTAGCGTCTTGTGGGTTTGCAAGCTTGCCCAGGTGTCGCTCGCCCCCACGGTCCACCCATCTTCCAACCTAACACCACATACCACTCCATGACAAGGTTCGCCACACAGTCTCAATAGGACTCGAACAGCTATATTACATGATGAGATAACGATCAAAGACGAGTTACGCGAGGACTGGAAGCTATCGATGTCCAGAAGGTTGTCCTACTTGCAGGTACCATAGTTCTTTTGACTAAACATTATCAGCACTTGTGCATAGGGTTATGAATGATGCCGCTTACCAGCCAGTCTTGCAATGCGCATCAGTCTGTCCACAAAATCCAGTGGATCCACAGCATTGCCCATTGAATGGACCACCCGAGCAAGTAAAGCCGCCTTTAGTCGAACCGCACGCGCCATCCAAGCTGGGAATGTTGCTCGTGAGGCACGAGCTGGAGAAAGACCTTTGACTCATGAGACGCATCGCGTTAGCAACTTTCCTGAGCGAACAACGTGTGACATAGGGTCTACGTACCATCCTTGGGCGCAATGGTTGACTGTACTGCCGCAGTAGCCACCAGCGGAACAACACGTGCCGAAAGATGTTCCAGCACACGTATACTTCTTCGATCCACCGCATGACCCGTCGGGAGACGCATTCGGGTTCGCTCCACCAGAACATGTGCCAAACGTGCTTTGACATCCACCAGCGCAATGGCTCGATGAACTACCACAGTAGCCAGCAGCACTGCAACAGTCCCCAAACCCACTGCCAGCACACTTGTACCCTTTCGAGCCTCCACAGGTGCCATCGGATGAAAGATTCGGGCCGCCAGAACATGTACCGAATTCAGCTTGGCAGCCACCAGCGCAATGGCTAGACGAACCACCGCAATATCCAGCAGCACTGCAGCAGTCCCCGAACCCACTGCCCGTACACTTGTAACCTTTTGCGCCTCCACAAGTTCCATCCAGCGAAAGATCAGAGCCACCGGCGCAAGTTCCAAACTTGGCCTGACAACCAGCGGTACAATGACTTGTAGAACTTCCACACCATCCACCTGAAGAGCAACAATCGCCGAAGCCACTTCCGCTACATATGTAGCCTTTTGTGCCTCCACACGAGCCGTCCAGAGATATGTTGTCGTTACCCGCTGTGCAGTTTCCAAAGGATGACTGGCAGCCGCCCTTGCAGTGTGCGTCGGTGTTTCCACAGAATCCGGACATGCTACAACAATCTCCGAATGCAGAGCCACTACATTTGAAGCCGTTGGCACCGCCGCAAGTTCCATCTGTAAGGCTCGTCAGATTATGACCTGGGTTAGGGGCAATTTTTGCCAGGAGATGCGCTTCTCTTACCCGGAGATGTGTTCCCGACTGGAACCGAAGACGGCGAAGGTGAGGGTGAAAGGGTTGGGAATGCTGTGGGAATTTCCAAGACACATTCACCGTACAAGCAATTGCCCAGCCCGCAATATCCCTGACCTGTTCCGCATTTGCTGTTCGTACCACAGCAGTCGCCCCATTTCCCACCGCAGATTTTGTTGCCAGTCGCAGAGCCGCATGTGCCATCGAGCGAGTAGTCGCTGGGGTTCTTGACGGAGCACAATCCCGTAGCGCATGTGCCTGCACGACAATCTTCCCTAAGTGCATCTAGTGGTCAGCTAATGCTCTAGCTAGAGCCTCGACAGCCCGGCATAACGCTTCACGTACTTCGTTTGGCCGCACTTCCAGGTCTCCGAATTGCAGCATTGACCGCCAGAGTAGCCTAGACAGGTGAAGTAATCTTCCGGCTTGCAAGATCCATCGGTAGATACCGGTACCACGTTTCCTGCTACACAGTACCGGTTGCCAGATTGGATGCTGGAGCAATCTGGATCGAGGAGGGGATTGAGCATGAAAAAGTGCTCAATCGTGATTCCGTATTTGAGCGCAAGCTCAGTACATGTGTAGTAGGTCACGGGTGTTGGGGCGGTGGTGTTGAAGCGACATCGCACTTCAGCGGCTGCTCGAGGAAGCAACAACGCTGCGAAGAGGAAGACATATCCGAATACAGTCATGCCGAGTTTTGCGAAAGGTATGACAGACTTGATGCTCTGAGATTTAATCTGATGTACAAGGGGCTGAGAGTATCTAATACCTAGATTACCGTGCACACTCGACATGCACGCAAGCGCCTAATGCAGGGTTCAATCTCGGTTGCAAGGTTGTAGAACCCGCTATGTAGACACGGAGATTAGCACGTATAGAGTACTTGGCATGCTAGGTGCATCTTACAGGGCAGATGTAGAACACCTCTTCGGCTTTAACCCCCATAGTTCTCGACAAATAACCATTCCCTTCGCACCCATTGTGCCTCTATCTCGTGAACCGAGCTCGATTCATTGGTCTTGAAGTTCAGAGGGAATACATACAGATTTCCAGGCTCTTGAAGTTTTGGTGCACCAGTCGAGTAGTAGTAGATCTCAGCACTCTCCTGTGACGATGGTTCCCGATCCTCGATTTCGCACAGCATTTCTCGTAGGCTGTAGGCGTACTCGGAGACTCTGAGAACGAATTGTTCAATGGTGATGGTTCGTCCGTCAGTATTGTCGATGACCAGAGGCGGCGGGGCCTCATCCATCATGCCCAGACTTTTCCAATACTCAATCATAACCAGCTTGACACCCATTCGAGGAATGGGTAGTTTGGTTACAGCTTCATCGGCTAGAGGATGCTTTGGGTCCAACAACAGGGGTCGCCAGCACACCTCACCCGACTCATCAAAGTCGACGGCCTCGATTGTCGATGGTGAAGCGAGTACATTCCATTTGAGACGATCCAAGGATTCTACCCGTACGAACGGTTTTCTCTTTCCGAGATTATCATGCTGCGAGACTGGATGCGAATTATTCATGCTCACGTCTGCTAGAACCTCAGCTCCTGGCTCAATGCGGATTTCATTCGATGTGCTGGACGGGGCCATGATAACCGATCGGATGACCAACGAAGTGAAAGTTTTACGGTCTTGTGAGAGGGGTTCACAGGAAACAGAGAAGAGAGTTGTGAGTGTGCAGACGAGGTCGCTTCCTGCATCCCGGCCTCGGCAGAATGAGATCCTTCGCCAAGGGCGCCTATCCGGATGAAAGGTTTCCGCGATATGACTACGACGCAAATAATCTCGAGATTATCCATTCAATCCGCTTTGAGTGTTGTAGCGCAGACTCACGGACCGGATTAATGTACGACGGCTATCGCTGCGCGGTTAACAGTATCGGCGTTCCCACAAGCAACCGTCAGGAGCAAAGACCCATGCCTAGGTCGCATTGAGGCTGTGCATTGCTCACTTTCTTAATGTATTGGAACATCTTCGTGGCGATCAAAGTATAGAGGTGTGATTCTCGGATTGCCGGGCCGACCGTTCGGGCGCGCTCTCACGAGTCGCTTGAAGTTGTCTGACGGAGAACGACAAATCTGGAGTGATCAGAGGCTATCAACAGGATCGTACCAATTCCAGGAAAGAGATATTCTGCCGGTGCGGGAGGTCCGGTCCGCAGCCGAGAACGGCATGTTGCCCGCGTGCAATATGCAACTACCTGTTCCGCAATACTGCATGTGCATTGACCCTGTGCGAAGACCTGGTCAACTGTACTATACCGAGATCGAACACTACTAGGGGGTCTGACACGAGAAATGAGGTCCTAAGATCAATCTCACTTACTCCCTTCTAGGTTCCTCAACTTACAGCATTCCGATCAGTCATCGACGAAGACATGGCTTCATCATTCGTAAATTTTGTTCAGCGCAAGCTATGTCTGATACTTTTCGGCTTGTCCATCTACAACCTCGCTTGGGGTCAGTTCATCCAAGAGTACCAAATGAAGCTCTACAATGGAGAAGAGACACGTAAGTCTACTGGTTGGCGTGACCCAATCACGCTACACAAAGCTAATGACACTTGTTCCGTAGCTCACTGGCGTCGAGAGAAAGGTGATCCTCTCAGACGCGTTCTTAGGCCTAAGACAATTGTTGTTTTAACTTACAACTGCTACTACATGAAAGCTATCTGTAAAAATGCGAAGGAATGGCTAGAGACAGATCGCGGCAAGGATCGGACGCTAGCCCAGTATGGAGCCGGGTCTTCACAGATCTACGGCTATGACTTGAACTCCGAAGTGACCGAAAAAAGGGGTGACAAGATGTGCAAAAACTTCAAGAAGAAGAATGAGTGCCCTCAGAAAAGGAACGGAGCAGTGATACAGCCAGCTATCATGCCAGACCACTGGACCACCGCAGTGGAAACTATCAACCCTCTGAATGAGTGGGAGCTTGAAGCTTCATACCAGATCGACATTAGCAAACCGATAGGAGATCCAGCTCGTAACAGGTACGACGTTCTTTACTCACATGGACGTGTGAAAAACCTGTTGGCTTACCAAGATCTAATTTCATTAGGCTCATAAGACGAAGCGGACGACGATACACATGCGAAGAATGGCCACCGAGAAGGTCAGCCTCCATCACGTCAACCGATCCTTGAGCTACTTGCGCTGTGACTGACATTCTTCACTAATACAGTTTCGTAGAGGGCGGCATTGGCACTCCAGGCATGAATATCCTCCCTGAAGGTGACGGCAGCAGAGGTAACACATTCTGCGCGCCCATGTCAATGAACAAGGGTTGTTCAGGTGGTGCACCCGTCCCACGCCATGAAAGCATCAAGTCTGAGCAAAGTGAGTAGATGATGTCTACAGCATAGCCTCTCTCCTCCATCCACAATATGTCTTGTCGCTAGCACCTCTGGATGAGACCGTTTTACTAATACATGGCCGAAGATTGGCAGGGAATAACTCACGGTGTTCTTCAGGGCAAGCTCCACAGTCTTGCATTGGAAGAGTTGAAGATACCGACAACTGAACAGCCCAATTATGCTATGCTCATCGCTGTAAATTTGGATGACTCAAGCGGTGTTAACGATCCGCCCGCCGGGTGTAAGTCACTCAGATTCAAGTCAATTTTCATCTGAACGTGGACTGACATTCTCTCTTTGTTTGCAGTCAAGATGGGGGACAATTATGCGACAAAGTGGAATACCAAGGTCAGCAGGCGAACTGGTGATGGCACGGATAACATGAATACGACTGAACACCTACGATACATGTCCAGCTTGACCCGGAAGGACATACAAGATTGGCCAGGTGTAGACATTCTTCTCAATGGCTCCTGGTCAGAGACCAAGATCGCTGCCACAAACTACGCTGCATCGGGTGGCGAGTTCGGGTTTGGGGCCGCCAACATCGTTGCCAACGATTCCGATTGGTCGCAGAACTCTTCTTTCCTGGATTCGATATACGACAACTCTAGCCGTGGGAGAGGTAGTTTCAGTCTTCATTCCTCCCGTCCGCTAGACATTCTCGATCTTGGAACAGCGTACATCTTGGCCAATATAGAAAGCGGTGCTTCTGTCGCAAACAGCAACTTTAGCACTATACCAAGCGGTAATCTAGCAAGTAACTCCACGATTGCGCGACTTCAAAAGCGCGATGTAAAAGCTCGTCGTCAGAGTTGGTCACACGCAAATGGAAAACACCGAACGTTCCACAAATTTCGTTCTCATGCCGATACTGACGACAATACTATACAGAACGGAACGACTCCTTTCACACCCCTCCAAAAACGCGATGGACCTGTTCAATGTGGACCTGGATCGCCTTGCAAGGATGATAGTTGCTGCAGCGCTGATGGGAAGTGCGGCTTCAAGGAAGCTCACTGCGGCGCTGGGTGCCAATCCAACTGCGACGCTAAAGCTATGTGTGGCATAGACTCCGCAGATGGAAACACACCATGTGCTCTTGATCTTTGCTGCAGTTACTATGGCTGGTGCGGTACTGAGAATGTGCATTGTTACGACCCTGAACCGCAATTTGGCGTAACTCCATGCCAAAAGGGATTTGGGTCGTGCACAATCTACCCATCCCCATCTTGCACTGGAACTTCAGCTTCCTCGGGTCGACACATCGGTTACTATCAAGGATGGAATGTGCGCGAACGACAGTGCGATCGAATCAGTCCGTCACAGATCAACACCAAAGGACTCACACACCTCTTCTACTCTTTCGTCTTCTTCGACCCTAGCACCTTTGAGATGACACCTATGAACCCGGCCGATGTCGAACAATATACCGAATTCACAAGCTTGGCTTCAAACACGCTGCAAACCTGGTGTGCCATAGGCGGTTGGTCCTTCTCAGATCCTGGCCCATATCACATGGCATGGAGCGACATGGTTTCAAAATCAGCGAATCGTGCTCGCTTCATCACGTCGCTGATAGCCTTTATGCAGAAATATGGGTTTCAGGGAGCGGATCTGGACTGGGAATACCCTGTCGACGAGAAGCGCGGTGGCCGACCTGGCGACGCCGACAACCTGGTGCTGTTGGTCAAAGAGATGCGAGCTGCATTCGGATCTCGCTTTGGCTTGTCCCTCACACTTGCCCCTGACTATTGGTATCTTCGTGGCTTTAAACCGAAAGCCATGCAACCTTACGTCGACTTCATGGGGTTTATGGCATATGACCTGCACGGCCCATGGGATACGGATGTGAAAGCCCTTGGTAGGTGGCCTAAATTACTCCGACGATGCCTTACCATGCTGACTCTGCGCTTAGGCTCCATTGTGCGTCCTCACACTGACATCACGGAGCTATACAACAATCTCAAGCCGCTTTGGTTCGATGGTGTTGATCCGTCAAAGATCAACATCGGGCTCGCTTATTACGGTCGCACATACAAACTCGCCGACCCTGCCTGTGGCACCATGAATCAATGCAAGTTCACGGGACCTGGAGCCGCTGGTAAATGTACAGCTTTCGAAGGTGTCTTGTCAAACCGGGAGATCAGAGACATGATCAAAGAGCACGGCTACACCCCATACCTCAACAAGACAGCAATGGTGAAGTACATGACTTACGGGGGTGATAGCTGGGTAGGCTTCGACGACGAAGAAACCATCGCCATGAGAGAGGATTTCGCAAACTCCATGTGTCTTGGTGGTACGATGATTTGGTCAATCGATTTCGATGCAAGTGTTGGTGGTAGTGGCGGTGCCAATGGCGGCAGCGGCTCTGGCAACAACCGCACTGATCTGGTTTGGATCGACCCGAAGATTTGGGATAGCGACAAGCCAACGGTCACATGCGATTTTCCTTGCACAGTAGTCTTGCCACCGTATACAAAGTTCACGACAAGGACACGCTACCCACTCGTTACGGTCACGAGTTCAGGATTCACCACCACTGTCACCCGCCCTCCCCTGACAGTGTCCGTTATCTGGATTTCGACTATTGTAGTTGGCGGCGGCAGTGGAGGAGGGGGAAGTACGGCGACGTCTAATCTACCCGCGACCATCACTACAGGAGTAACATTATACACGACACCAGTATGGCCAAGCTTTACGTTGATCGACCCTGCCGGAAGAACCATTATCACGAGTGCTACCGGAACACCGAGTCCCTTTCCAAGCAGGGTGACGTCTGCTATACCTAGCATCACGTTCGTTTCTGGTTTGCCGCCATCACCAACAACATCGCCCTTCTCTACACCGTGCCCGTTCATCTCGATGGCGATGCTGTGCCCACCGTATATCACGGAAGACGAGATTGGGGGTGGTAGTAACGATGACGATGAGAACGAAGATGATGACTGCAAAGGCGATGACTGCGATTCCGGTGGCGGCGGCGGTGGTGGTGGTGGCGGCGGAGGAGGCGGCGGAGGATGCAAACTCGGCCTACTGTGCAACATTTGCATTGGTTTGGATTGCGTTGGCTGTGACGGTTTAGACTGCTTCAGCTGTCGTGGTCCCGCTTGCAACATCTGTATTGGTGCTAACTGTGCGGGTTGCAAGGGTGCATCTTGTGTTTCTTGCCAAGGCAAAGACTGCATGACGTGTAGCAAGCCGAAGTGCAGGACATGCTCTGGCAAGAACTGTACGCCTGCAGGTAATGATTGCAACGGTTTGCAATGTGATGTTGGTGGCGGTGAAGATCCAAGCGAAGAAGAAGTTGAGGAGCAAGAGACTGGGGAAACCTGCATACCTATCAACCTTCCCGGCGATCAGGATCCAAGCGACCCCGGTGGAGATGGTGGTAGCGGCGGCGGAGGAGAGAATGGAGGTGGAGACGACCGGCCACCCCCCGTTCAGTCACCCGATATGACCCAGAATGACTTGACCTGCTATGACAGTGGTCAAGCCGCTTCGAGAGACAATATGGTCTTCGGTGCCAAAGAGTTTTGCACACAGTACAACGAGTTTTTGTACAAGAGCAATGACTTCCAAGCTTTGGAACTGAACTTTGGCTGGGACGAGCAACACAAGGCTGGCCTCAACATGTTGGTTCGGCTGGAGCTCAAGAGCAACTGTCAATGGCGCGTTGATGAGGGAGAATGCAACAAGCAGCTCCTTCGAATCATTGATGGTTGCGACCAAAACACCATAGCAGACAAGCAAGGAGGTGTCTTGGAGAACAATTGCCTGGCTTGGCGCATCGATCCAGAGTACAACCAAGACATCGCACCTCCAGCTCCACCCCCGAAGCCGGAGCCGACACCCAAACCAGAACCCGAACCATCAAAGCCGCCAGTTCATAACGGATACCACCCCTATTACGACATCCTCACCTATGACTTGGGTGCCAGCGCCGGCACCGTCGGCCGGTTCGGTCGTTTAGGACTGGCCTCCTACGAAGACGTCGATGTGTGTCGTTCAGCTACAGCCTGGGAGGACGATGACGCATCGACACCCAAGATGTTCAACGAGATGAAAGGCATCACGGGCGTCTTCGGCGACACGTGCGACTACAAGTCAGTCAAGGACTACGCGGACGCGGAAAGTGGCTCCGTGGTAGGCAAGTTAGAATGCGCCAAGTGGGTTGACGCCGACTGTTACAAGTCAACACATATCGAACGGTGTGTCTTCACGGCCATGTTTACAAGGGTAATATGCCGTTGGACTAACGCTCATTGACATTTGGTGGAGGACCAAAGGATGAGTCATACTTGGCATTCTTCTCACCCGTGACAGTAACTCATCTTCTAGGTTGTTGAGGCTGTGGAAGTTGTGAGTAGCTTCGGAGGTTTGACGATAAGCGCGATTCGGGACCTAATGGCTTATTTTATATGTGCATTCTATCTACCTTACTATTTAATCGTTTTTTCGGTACATCATGACATCTTTTCGTCGTAGCATTAGCGTTTCTTCGATCTAAAGGTAACACTGCGACCGTACTCGATAGATCAAACTTTTGTCGTGTAGATATGTGTAACAACATGCGCTGAGCTTTGCGACCTCGAAACAAACGGACCAGGAGGTATAACACATGGATCTAGCGACGGATAGTATGTTGTCTTGCTCACAACCCTGACGGTTCCCACACCATCAGCGGCTGTTCATGAACGGGCCCATTAAAGCTGGTGAGATCCAGTCTGTAGATCTCGACGTCTTCGAAACCGTGTTTCTGGTAACAGCGATGGCCAACGGGAGTGGACGCCAGATAGATCGAAAGACCAAGATCTTTGGCACGCTGCTTTCCTCAGTCTATGAGGAGACTCCCTGCACCTCTGCCTTGCAACTCTGGATATGTATATAGCAATTGAAGGTCTGAGATTTATTAACATGGAGACGGTGTGAGTTTACGTTGCGACACATATATTGCGCAAACCTACAGAGACACCGCTTCTCTCCCATGATCGCTTTCCTCCGCTCTGCCATTCCCCCAAAGAAATTCTTGCAGGCTTCCGCATTCATTCCAGGACTAAGGCGCAAAGGCTAAAATGAAGCGAGTGCTGCCTAGGTGGTTTCGAAGACGTGCCATTTCGCCCATGCTACCATTTGAGCAGTGTCTTCGTCGAAAGCCTGGATCAAATGAACAGAGGAGTCGTTATTCCTCATGTTGACAATCTGCTGTATTCTTTGTTGCGATGCTCCCAGAGGAAACGAGCCTGGGTTGAGGATGGAACCGAGAGGGTTGTCTGTGAAAGCTAGAGACTCGATTTCACAGCCTCGCGCGATATCGGTGTCGGAAACCTCCCACAGTATAACTGTCATGCTGATGGATATTGATGGAGAAGTAGGATATCGTTGCAGGTGTCGTGAAGATTGAATGCTATGGTCGCGCGGCTGACTCGTAATAGTCTTCAAGCGTCTCCATCCGCAGGCACATACCCCTCAGCCAACCAACTCCAGATATTGAGCCCAATTTTGACGCCCTTTGTAACTGGCAACCCCGCATGCCAACTCTCCGCATATCCAGTCCCATCGCTCCGCATATTCTCCCAAAACACCGCGTTCCCAGCAATCGGCTTGAAAATGATGCCTTTGCTAAGATCCTCCTTGGGCCCTCCCTCTTGCCGAACACCATCCGCGGAGACAGTCGCGGCCCCATCTTCACCACACTCGATAAATCGACACCAACTCTTATCCTCAGGTCTTTCCAAGCGCGGGAAATGCGTGCCTCCGCCCGTACAATTTGCTTCAAGATACACCATGAAGGAACTCACGCGCCCGCTCTTCTTGGTCGCAGTGCTCCAGTCGTAGTGATATGTGTAGTGACCTCCTACGCCATATCTCTGGCTCCAGAGTTTCTCGATGAAAGTGTAAGGCCGCCAGCCTTGGAACACGCGGGCGCGCTCTTCGATGCATTTGACGGTTTGACTGCGGGGTAAGGGTGCTTTCTCTGAGTTGCGGATCGCGGGTTTGAAGGATTCGGTGCCGGAGGTCCATACTGTTGAGGGGGTGAAGTGGGGGTTGCTGCGGTTGTACTGTTAGTTGTGTTCGCTTCATCCATAAGTATGCAGCATCACTATTTCGAGGCATGTCCCATAGGAACCAGAGTCCCTTCTTATATCGTGGGATATCTCGAAGATGTAGCGACCAAGAACAGACGTACCTCAAAGCAACAACCTCCTTCCCCTCCTCCTCACCAACAAACCCCTCAATATACACCACCAACGGCTCCCGACTCAGCACGTAAACACCCTTGTATGTATGCGCCGCGCAACTCAGATTCCGCTCCGGAATCACCAAATTCTCTAGATTGGCTTTTACATCACCCCCACCTCTCGCACCAACGCTGTTGGACGATACCGCATCGCCACCCACATTCGAAGTAAGCAACGAGGACAAAGGCGCGCCCGCGAGTATATACGCTAGCGCAGCGAGGAATCCATACTGAAAAAACGACGTTATCGATAGCGAGGACGAATACGAGGCACCGGTCGACGACGATGCAGGCGCGGAAGAGGAACCAAGCATCGCAAAACCCACGCAACAAGAAACGACGACCTACGCGCAAGCCCCACGAAACAAAGAACAACGATAAGCAATAACCCAGATGCTCGACAGCGTAAATCACAAAAGAAGACACCGAAAGATTTGTAAAAGAGTAACGATGGGAAAGTCTACAAACTCACGAAAACCCACGCCCCTTCAAAAGGAAACAACCCAAGCACAATTCCCCTACCGCCCGCCGCACAGCGCACACACTCCGCCCAAATGATTTCATCTGCAATTACCGCTTACCGCTATCAAGGGTCCTTTCCGCGGCGGCGCACGCCTAGTCTCATCTCAGGTCTCACGTGTCATGTGTGCTTTATCGCGCGGAGTGGACTCTGTGCGTCAGATTATGCTCGGGACACACGACACGACCTACTTCTCCCTAGGCCGCTGAGTGGTACGTGCATAACCTAGGTATTTTACCTGAGCAAAGTGGCACCGTGGGTATATTTTGTTCCGAGAGTTGTTTACCCCTGGCTTAGGTAACTTACGGGTGAAATGTGGTTGGCGCGAAGGATCAGGGATGGGGGGGTTCGGGGTTAATTTGGATTCTGCGTGTGGTGGTGGTGGTGGCATGATTCATGGATAAGCTTGGCTTTGCAGCGGCGGCGATTTGGCATCCAGGGGGGCGGGACGGAGGGGTCTATGTCGCTTTTTTCTGGTAGGTGAGACTGGCATCCTGGTTGAAGGTAGAAATCTAGAATGGAGGGGCGGGCTGAGCTACCCCTCATGCGTGTGTACTTTTGGCACTTATACCGTGGTTCGCGAGAATGTTTTGTTGTTCAGTCGCTGCGACCAGGAACCAGGTCATCATATGCAAAGCTCTTCAGGTTACCAATGCATAATAATTATCGAAACAATGTCCTCGAATTGCACCTCTATAAACGCCACCCTAATGGTGCACAAAAAGGTATCAAAACAAAGAATACAAAAGGGGCAGAGCATGAAAACGAAGGTCAGATGAATGAGACTTTGTCGTAATGTCATCAATCTCTCTTGAAAATAAAAGACAGGCAGTTGGTATCCCAGAATCTACGCACACACACACACCCAAGGAAGAAGAACACTCGCTCGCATGCTGGGACCAAAGTCGTCACCTCGTGGGTTTCGGCATCATGTCTGCCTTTCTCAAATTATTCCAGAATACAAAGACTCTGGATGTCAAAAATATGCCATGGCATATGGTTTGCGCAATAGTGGTATCCTGTGGTCTCTACTGGACGTGAAGAATCCTTCTGTTTGTTCGGTGTTGATCCGCAGTCTTTCTCTGCCCTCCTCCGTCATGCTGGTTTCGCTCAGTCGAACGGACCGTAGCAAATTTGGTGAGATGGGCGGCGAGATTACTGTTTTCCACTGTTTTCTCGTTCATGCTGCTCGGCAACTTCACGCGCGTAAAACTCGACTAACATCGTTCCATAAGCCTCCATTTCTTCCAGAGGTACGGCGAGGCGGAAGTCATTTAATAGCAAAAATTGCAACTCCAGGTGGTTCAGTTCAACCAAGGGTAGACCGCCGACCTTGAACCTGTTAGCATGCGTTTTCATAATGTGTATCGGCCAACACAAACCTTTGCGTATCTCGAGTTTGTATAGAAGACGTCGGAGAAGAATTTGCTGGCGCATGTAACGCCGGCTATGACGAGACGATGTATGTTGAAGCTGTCAACAACAAAGAAGTGGGATAGATTCAGCGCATCCACGCCGAGATCTTGTTGCGATGGGGAGGGCGGCTGGGCATTGTCCCCTGGCGTTTGCGATGGCTTGCCCAAGGAGCCTGACGGAGGAGGGGTCGCCGCCTGAGCGGAAGCTGATGTAGGTCGTGCGTTTTCTGCCGGGGTCGGAGTTGCTGACATTGTAGACTTTGAGTGTTCAACAGACTGCTCATTAGCCTTGCGAAGACCAGATATAGGGCCAGCATTTACCCTCTCTGTCATTCTGTCGAAGTAGACGAGTAAACTCAAGAAGACCTCGTACGTAGTGGGGCAGTATTTGTGAATTCTACTCAGATAGCTGAGGATTGAGATGCTGGGGACGTTCTTGCCGTGGAAGGCCAGGACGCTGGTGGTCTGTTGACTCAAGCCCGCTGTGCCGTCTGATGGGGGGATTTGGCGGTGTAGATGGTCATGCTGCCGATCGTTGGTTGTTGTGATCTTGGTTAGGAGTCCGGCAACCATTTCGATTATATCTGAGACAGGCATCTCGCTGATTTCATATTGAGGCCCAACCTCTGCGGGGTCTCGTCGCTGCCGCCGTGCGAGCGAGCGCGACTGAGAGAAGGGACTGGACTCATCGATGGCAAAACTCTGGATGTGTGACAGACTCTTGACTTTGATGCGCGTAGGAGAAGCTTCCGGCGATCGTAGGGACTGTGCTGGCGAAGGCTGGGGAACGGTTCGCGTGTTTGCGACGGCGGGGTCTGTGCCCGAAGGCGTCGGCTGCTGCGAGCGGGGACGGAAAGTCGGACTGGGTGGTGTCGGTACTGCTTGGTCAGCAGCGGGTGCGGTGGAGTTTGGCTCTAAGCTGTTGTGCTGCTGCGATCGTTGGCTTGGTGTTGAGCTCGACTGCGGGGCTCCCGAATCCGCCATGGGAACATCAGCAGACGAAGCTACTGGCCGCGGCGCATTGGCGCTCGAAGACGGCGACGGGCGTACAGGCGTGTGATGGCCGGCAGGAGACTCTTGCGCCTGGTGCGTACTGCCGCCGCCAAACATGTTGGTGTGAAAGTGGTTCCCACCGAAGTCGCTCACCAGAAGCGAAGTCATTCCGCGCGAAACCAGGCTGTGCAGGTGTCTGGAGTTCACGATGGTCTTGAACGGGAGGCAGGCGCGACACAATGGCTGTGCTGGGTGCACCAAGGAGCGTGGTTCGCGGGCGCAGTGGATCGGTGCGAGGCGTCGGTCGTGTTGTTGAGCCTTATCGTAGAGAGCCCGAACTTGGACGCAGCTTAAAGGGGCGCAGATACCGCGTGCGAGCCTGCTCTACTCTGCCGTACCCAAAGCAAATTGGACGGCACGCGTCGTGTCAAGGTGAAGGGCAAGATGCGCGCCGAGTCGGGGCCCAGCGTGGTGAGTGATGAGGTGTTGTTGGAGAAAGGCGTGGGGACCGGACGTCACAGACCAACGACTGGCGAGATCAACGAGACCCTGGCCGCAATTCACCTGCACAGTCCCAGACGCATGTGACGACACTGTGCAGCCACCAAGAGCCGTTTCAGCACTCGCTGCATCCAACTAGATAAACACAAGATGATAATTCTGCCACCTCGGCACGTCGCGCTACGTAAAATGCTGCACAAAACTAGACGGAGAGGAGCCAAGAAAAGGCCGGTGACGAATGGGGCAATGCTGACAGTTGATTGGCCTGTGGCTGCGGTCCATCCCACGCCCGTGGCCCAAGTTCCTGTGTAGATGATGCTAGCTAACTTGCTTTCTTTTATTTCATACAGATCGTTCAGGTATCATGTCATGACGAGTCCTACTGCTTGCCTGGCCCCTCGTAGTTCTGGTCTGGCAGGTATAGATGCCTCTGCGCACCCTTGCCTGTGAGCACCACCATGCGAATCACACCGCCCGAGCTGCCGTCCCACTTGATGGCTTCTGAGAGTGCGCCCTTGACGAACTTGATGCCTTCCTCCTCGCTCATGTTCTCCTTCCAGTTCGCGTCGCAGTATCCGTAGATGTACGTCGAACCCGAGCCACCAATCGCGTATGATTGCTTGTGCAGGGAGCCGCCGAGAGGGATCGAGTATACTTGGCCGCCGTGTCGGTGGTCCCATCCGGCAATGATGAGTCCAGCGCTGCATGTACGTCAGTGACTGATGGTCGCGCGGCCATGGCCTACTCACGAGAGTTGGTCCTTATTGGAGTAGCACAGTTCTTGGAAGATGGCTGCCGCCGTCTGCGTCGTGGGTGGCTCGTCGTTGGTGGTACCGTACATGCCGAGGTGGTATTGAACAATGTCCGCGACGGCCTGTGTGTCTGCTGCGGATCCAGATCTGCAACACCAGATGGTGTCGTGGACTTGTGTGAGCTTGTCGGTGACTCGGTTCGCGATGTAGGCTCCGGTCGTTGTTCTGCTGTCGGCGGCTAATATGACACCGTCCTTGAAGTTGATGGCCATGCTGAGTACTGTTAGAGACTTAGAGGAGGCGGTCGAGGAAAGACAAACATGGATGTTCCGAGGCTACAATGGCTGTTAGTAATCTTGCAGCGCTATAGATAGTATTGTATCTTACTTGACCTCTCCCTTCTTGAGGTGGTTCATGTCGACGTGAATGCCATCTGCGCGGTGTGAGCTTCCGCAGTTGACTTGTTTGTAGCGGCGAATGTACCTTCTCCCAACATGCCCGTTGACATCATCATTGCGAGGTGAGCTGGTTGGTGAGGCAGAAAGAAGTTCCGGGGGGACGATAGGATGGGGCGGCGTATGGTGCGGGCGAGAGAAGCTGTGGGGTGGGTTGTTGCTATAGTGGTGGTGCAGGCAGCTCGACTCTACGCGGCTGATATTCCTTGGCATTACGCTACTGGTCTTAGTGGCCGGCTGCACCATGCGACACCCTCGAGGGCTCGCGTTCAGGCGGTTGCGCGCTGGAACCTCAACTGCCTTGTCGCGACTGTCGCTCCGAATGGTCGAGTCTTCTATTCCTTCTCGCTCTCCCTCACCTAGGCAGCTGTTCCCACGAAGTCGCTCGGCCCCTGAACCCAGATCAATCCTACGCCCCACCGATCCCGAAGTGCGACCAGGGAGCATGGCTTCGGCTCTCGACACCTTCATCTCCTACCTGAAAGTGCCGATTCTAGCGTCCTCTGGTGTCGCCGCGCTGCTCAGTGGTCTCCTCTACTTCAAACAAAAGTACGTCATCCTTGCAATCCCCATCTTGGGTTTGGCTAACTTTGGCAGTGAAATCATATATCCCCGTGCCTTCCCTCCTGACGCCCGCACCAACGTCCCCAGACCTTCCCAGTTCGCCATAACCGACTATGAGGAGCTGTTCATCCCCACACCCGATGGCGAGTCTCTGAGCGCCTTCTTCATCCGAGCCAACAAGCAGCATGCGCGCAATGTAACGGTCCTCATGTTCCACGGCAACGCTGGCAACATTGGCTACCGACTTCCCATCGCAAAGATACTCGAGAACGAACTCCGGTGTAATGTGTTGATGTTGCAATACCGCGGTTACGGTCTATCCTCTGGCAATCCCAACGAAAAGGGGCTCATGATCGATGCGCAGACTGGCTTGGATTACATCCGGCAGAGACACGAACTTCGGGACACCAAGATTGTCGTCTACGGTCAAAGTATTGGCGGTGCAGTTGCCGTCGGATTGGCTGCTCGTAACCAGAGAGAAGGTGACATCTCCGGCATCATCCTGGAGAACACCTTTACTTCGATCAAGAAACTCATACCGACGTGGGTACCTTCAATCGGCTTTACATACCATCACTAACAGAGAGTAGTGCCTTCCCTCCCGCCCGCTTCCTGACTCCGCTCTGCCACCAGATCTGGCCGACTGAAGAGACACTTCCAAAGATTTCCAAGATACCCATCCTGTTCCTCAGCGGTCTCAAGGATGAAATCATTCCGTAAGCGCACATACTTCCAAACACTGAGTTTCCGGCAGGGTTCTCTTTGCTAACTGTTCGACAGACCTTCGCACATGACCAAGTTGTTCGACGTCTGCAAAGCGCCTAAAGTCTGGAAGGAGCTACCGAACGGAAGCCACAACGACACCGTTGCAGAACCGCGCTACTTTCAATACATCGAAGATTTCCTCAGCGAATTTGTAGCCCGTTGAAGCTTTCGCTGGATACCCATTAGTTGTTGGAGGGTTGACAAATATGCTGAACCAGCCCCACGCTACTGCTTCACTTGAATAGCGCGAACCACAGGCTGTGCGCAGACAGGGGAATGGCCAGGTGCAAGCGTACGATATGTCACTGGGAGTTTGCTATTGGAGGGACATCCGATTGGGTTCCGTGGTTTATACCCTCATTGGCTTTTGTTCCGAGTCGTGCATTAGAGGTGTGCGGTGTATGTCGACTGCGCGGGCAGCACACCTACGCGCTGTGAGCATAAACATGAGCATCTCGGGGCAGCCGATGTGTACTTTGCATCTTCCAGCGTTCTGAAACGCAGGTGCATGTGCGCATATCCCCTGAAGCTGACCTTTTTGCGCCGACAGTGCTACGAAAATGTACTTTGGGTGGCAAAATGGCACCACATAGTTTCGAGATTGCGTCGCCGTGCAGGCCGCGCGAATATAGAGATCGCGATCGTATGCATGACCCTGCAGTAACGTGTGCATCTCCGTAAGCTAGTTGTGATTTGTGTTTACAAGCCGTGTCAGCTGTTCTCAGACTATTCATGATGGAGCAATTGATTTTTGCGTCGCAAGGGTCTACGTTTACCGACCACGTGCAAGACCCGAGATGTGGGGTGAGGACGGATCGCCAGGGGCGAGGTACATGTGCCCTAGGCAGTTTATCGGTACAAGATTTCTTGACACAGGAGACACATTATCGAAAGATCATCCTTCACAGCCTCAGTCGCTTCGTTGCTGCATGCTACGCGACGCAACGCGTAACGAGTGGCCACGGGGACGACGTTATTCGGACCTACCGCCTGTATCCGACGTGTACTCGCGACAGAGCTGCTATGCACCACGCACTTGGGCCCCGCAAGGTTCCAGCCGGGTTCTTGAATACGAAGAGGCTCCATGTGCGGTAGTGCCAACGTCCGCGTTCGCGACCGGCCGCTGATTCGATGGTGATGGATCTGTGCTGGACCCTGCAACGGATGCTACCAGCGCCACTGCGTCATGTGGGTAGTATCGCGAAGGCTTAATAATTCCCATACTGCTTGCGACCGGAAATGCATGCATCGGCTGCACGGAACATGGCAATCTTAGCATGGCAATCTTGCATTAGGCCGAAGTTCAGTCCCATCTCAGCTCTCGTAGCTACCAGCTGAGCAAGACAACAACTCCCCAAGTGAGCAGACGTCAGTCGAGATGAATCGAATAAGCTCATGATCTGCGATCTATTCTTGTAGCGACAACGTCATTGTTGCACCCCGGCGGACGGGACAGACGTTTGATTCATTGCTCGCCCGGGTGTCGATCATGACCACGCGGGAACAAGTGTGGTGGCTGTGCTGTGGCGGGAGATCACTAGTAGGGCTGTCATGGAGCGGTCACTCCGACTGTGGCGAACCGGCCTCACTCGCAGGCCAGAACCACTTTGCATGTTTGAGCAAACGGTTTTCGGGCCATTCATTTCAGCCGTCTGCCGAGCAGCGTGCCGAACCAAACCAAGTGCAGACTTGTCAAGCTTTGGCTGCGCCGGCGTGTTCGCGTTCATGGAAGCGAACGCTGTCATGTCGAGGCCCACTGTCGCGCTGTGGCGCTAGGCCTGTATAGGTCCCACAGCCATAGCTGCCCGCTCCATCTTTCTTCCATCCTCGTTTCGACGCACTCCCGCCGCAGGGTCACCAGGGGAGTACCACCGCCGAGCCAGCCTACCACGAAGGACTCAACAACGCCGCGAGATGCTTTTACCGGGTCCCCTGTCAGCTCCCTGGGCTGGCTCCATGCCTGGTCATTATCGTGACGCCCTAATCACGTCCACGCGGCATCCATGGCTTCACCCTGCTCCCTAGAGGGCCGGAGTCTTCTGGGCGGCTCAGTTCGTGCATGTCGCGTCTGCTCCATTATCCATACAGCCTCCTCGATTGGTCCGCCAACTCGCATGCATGTTGGGCCCGTTCCTATGGACGGCGCTGAATTACTTCATGATCTTGATCTAGGCGATGCTGTCACTATACAAGCCGGTGCTAGCAGACCCCCTGGTACCATGGTCTCCCAGCACCTTCGTAGTCCAATGCTTTCTTCTACTTTCCATGCAGGTTTTCACTCGACAAATTGACACCAGCACCAGTTTGCGTTTCGGTATACAGAACAAACACTAAATTTGCGCCTACCGGAGATTGCTAGGAAGGGCCCGCTAAGCTTTGGTAAGATAGTCTAGGATCAGCGCCATCGGCCCATAGCATTCTAGAAACGGTATCACTCGCCACGTCCGATGATATACCACGTCCGCAACACTTGTTTTCTAAAATTCCCTTGACTCAGGCACCCAATCTTCTCCTTGCTGGGCTTTTGGTGATCGTTTCGCCTCCAAAGCATCGGTTCAGACCCTGTCACTCCACATCGAATCCTGTCAGCCACGGGAAGCCTACCAACAGCCAATCAGGCTGCTGCTAGTTGCTGCGGCCAGCGGCGAGTGAAGCAGAAAGCTCGCGAGAACCCTTTGGCGGCCTTCCCGTTTCTACTAAGCTAGTCAATGAGCCCATCTCTGCGACCCTAGCTCCTACTATCTGCCGCACGTACGCTTGCCCATTGCGGACCCTGCCGTTGCGCCGTCCCCAACCTCATAAGGCTTTGAGAGCTCGCTTCTGCCGTCTGAGTGGTCGTGCAATTCTGACCATCATCTTCGTTCCGCCTTAAGCGAGCTCCTTCTCCAGGTAGTACATCAACCGAAGCCGTTCATCTTCCCTCAAACGGTTTCTCCTACTGCCGGCATCTTTTTTTACACGCGATCACCTCATAGCCTCCCTTACCCATTGGCAAACCTTGATCGTCGTCTCTCTTGCGAAGCGACTTACTTTCGGGTATCGTCCTTTCCGGCTTGCCACATCCCTTCAAGGATACGTTGATATAGAATTAGGTACGTTGTATTCTCCTATGTTCGGAAAATTTGGTTGAGTCGGGCCTTTACACATTCGTTTTTCTAGCACTCGTTGTATTAGTTGTAACATGGACTAACATGTCTTTCGTTTGGGTCCAACAGTGGGTGCCACTTCCTGTCGTTTACGAGCCACACATGGGCGACCTACCTCCCGGTCCACGGTCTCATACCATGGACAACACGACAGCCAGTCTCGCGCGTGACGGAAACAATTCGAATTCGTTTCCCACGTCTCTCAAGTCTCCCGACAGCAACGATCCGTTCTACTCTCAACTTAGCAGTCTACCCCAAAGTCAATTGCGACCCGACCATCGCTCATCAACGCACGCGAACGGAACCTATCAGTCCCAAGAACACGGCACTTCACCACTTAATATGGGCGCAATGACAGGTGCATTGCCCAACTACGGCGCACACGACAACACTCCGATGAACCCGCAAGTACCACGCTCCCTGTCGGGCGCATCCACCTCAGCTGTGGCATACCAGCTTGGGCAGAACCTGCAAATGCCCGGTAACATGTCCGCTCATGCTTCCTATGGACCTGGATTCGCTACAAGTCTCCCCCAACAACACTTCATGTCTCAACAAGGCTCACAGTACAACGCCTATCCTTCTTACCCGACAAATCAGCCTCGTTTAGCAGGCGTGGCGCCGATGCAGTCGCCCTACCAAAACTATCAGCAGGCTTCACAGTACATGTATTATCCGGCACCATACGGACAACAGGGGCAATTCAATCCTGGATTTGGTGCTCAGGGCCAAATGTACGAAAGGAAAGCCGGCTCGACGAACACGGGTATGCAAGGCCATGTTGCGGATTATTCGCATGGTGATGGTGGCTTCCCTGGTGTTCGAATGGCCACTGGAAACTACATGGGCGACTCAAGCTCAATCATGTCTCCATACGGCGTACAGTTTGCGCAGTCTTCCGGTAAGCAAAGTCCGCGACCTGCCATTGCGCAAGTTCGACGTCGCAAAATGGTGCACACAGCTACTGATGACCTTCCAGGCATGCCTCGTCCTGGGCCCGTGAGCTCCATACCTCGTGGACCGCCTCGCAAACCCAAACAATCTGGACACGCACTTTGGGTTGGTAACCTCCCACCTGGGACTACGATAGTCGCCCTGAAGGATCACTTCTCCCGCGACGCTACCAAGGACATTGAAAGTCTGTTCTTGATTTCCAAGAGCAACTGTGCGTTCGTCAACTACCGCACAGAAGCATCTTGCACAGCCGCAATGCACAGGTTCCACGACTCGCGCTTCAGCGGCGTACGTTTAGTCTGCCGCCTTCGACGCAGCTCTGCTCCGGCATCAGGTGTACCCACGGCGCCTTCGGCCATGATAGGCCAGCAGAAGAATGCTTCTCGAGCAACGACTCCGACACCAGACAATGTCACCGATGCTCCCACCGAAGACGCAGTTGACTCGCCATCGCACAAAAGTGTTGAAGATCTTAAATCATCTGTGGACACTGCCACCAAATACTTCATCGTGAAAAGCCTCACGCTACAAGACCTAGAGCTCAGTGTACGGAACGGTATTTGGGCCACACAGTCTCATAACGAAGATGTCCTGAACAAGGCTTTCCAGGTGAGCGCACCCTACTCTCCACATTCAAGACCGTTGACTGACAGAATCTAGTCTGCTGAAAATGTCTATCTCATCTTCTCCGCGAACAAGTCGGGCGAGTACTTCGGCTACGCACGCATGGCGTCACAAATTCTTGAAGATGGGTCTCCCACGATAGGCTCGGCCCCCAAGCCCGAGGCCACCCTAGACGCGACGGATGTGCCAAAGGCGATCGCTACTCCGGCAACGGAATGGGCGCCGCGAGGAAGGATCATTGACGACTCTGCGCGCGGCACAATCTTCTGGGAGGCAGAGCTACCCGAAACAGACGGCGAAGAAGAAGCACAGAACAATGACGACAAGACTGAGAGAGACGATGCGCCGCAACAAATTGAAGCCGACACCTCAGCCGTTCCGCAGAGCTGGGGCAAGCCTTTCAAGATCGAGTGGGTCTCGACGAACCGCCTACCATTTTACCGCACCCGTGGCCTCCGCAACCCATGGAATGCGAATCGCGAAGTCAAGATTGCGAGAGATGGCACAGAACTCGAACCCAGTGTTGGAGAGCGCCTGGTCCAGATGTTCCATCGAATGGGACCGTCGGCTGCCGGTGCACCGGTAATGCCGCCCGGTGTAGCCACCGGCATGATGATGCCCCAGATGCGAACATTCTAGGCACTTGTCAAGCCTCAATTGGCCTCATTGCATTGCACTTGATGTACCAGACGCTTGTTTACCGTTGATCTCGGCTAGAACGACTTGAAGCTTGAGACGTAACGATGCGCCTCTTTGTTGCACTTGGAAGAATTCTGTCGGGCCCTCCACTGCCGGGCAGTGGGCGCTAGACGGAGCTCTTCTGCATTCATTCGCTTCTGCCATTTTTTATCACCGAGGAACGAAAACTTGACGATGACATGATCTTCTAATAGGCAAGATGAGATCAAGAGACACGTAGGAAACGAAGCTAGTGCTTGGATTCGTGTGGGTAATTGAGTATGCTCTCCTTCCCACATCGTTCTCTTGTCACCGTAGTTTCATTGGAGTTATCCATTTCTGTATTCTTATTACTCTCATTCGTAATGTAACATACTCTCCTGCATTATCCCGCTCGGACTTGTCCTGTGTTTTGCGCGCAAACCCCGGTCGCACTTCAACCGCCGCCCCTGCTCATGGTCTTTTCAATTTGTCGATATTTTTTTACATGCAGAACTTGACTTTATCTTGATCGGCCCTTTCAGGGCTGGCAGGGTCGTAGGGAGGGTTCTCGACCTCTTCGTTCTTGTTCTGGCCCTTACTTGCGTCTAGTGCCTCCGGGTAGGGATACCCACCCTCGCGGGTTACGTGGCCGCGACCTATGAAAAGTCTCCTGGGCAGACACACCGTGGAGGAGCATCATGATCATCCCACTGGTCTGTCGGCAAAAGCACCCTGGCCACAATGAATGCTCAGGTAGGAAAGTCGCCATCTCGACTACAAGGTTGAATGTCCGTACAAAACGACCGACGCTAGATATCTGCAACATGCCAGAATCGTCATGATGCAACGTAAACTTTACACTACCTACACGTGTCCTTGCACATGCTCACAGCAACCCAAACTCCCTCGGTGGTCCCCTCAGATTTTGCAGAGCACCCAGGTACGTAGAACAAGGATCGCACCCAAAGCCAAGCCCAGCAACCCGCGCATCTCCGGACGAAGCTCTGAAAAGCCTCATCCCCATCCATCGCTTCCGAGCTTGCCATAGTAGCCCCAACGCTTTCCGCACACCCACACCCACACACAAGGACCAACTACTAGCAAACGCCGTTATACCCGAGAGCAATAGAACAGCTAAACAAGCGGAAACGCAGAATGCAGAAGGACAGTGCGAGATGCGAAAAGGCACAAACTCTCCCACACCCCAATAGCCACATATGCATATCCATCCCTATAACCAATCCAAGCAAAAAAACCCACAACCCATGCCCCATCGCGCAATTCTAGAACCCAGCCTGTTTCGCACACACCACACACAATCCTCAAAGTTACACAGCAAGCATCGCGAATCTAGATCAGCGCATCCTCGATGCCGCGTTATCCGCTGGCATGCCATTTCACACTTTTGCTCATGAGCGTCTGTGCGTTAGTTTATCGCTGCCACCAAAACGCCGGTGTGCCGGTTCCCTCCCACATCTCACGTCTGTTCCAAGGTTTCGACTTTTTAAGTGGGGAGGAAAGAGGGAGAGAAGGAGGGTCCGCGGAAAGATGAGCTCGGGCCTCGCGCTAGTACCCGTGGTGGCAGGCTGATGAGTAATGGCGGTTATGCTGGATCGCGATTGCCTTTGGTGCTGTTGAGGTGTGGGATTTGACACGCTCCGGCGTTTTGATCATCTTGCTTCTTTTTCTTTCGGTCGCTCCGCTTTCGGCGGTGTGTAGGATGTGTGCATGTTTTGGTACCTAGGTGTTTCTTGATGGTAGTGGTGATGGCTACATGTACCTGATGAGGGGGGTGGGAAAGAAGAAAGGGGGAACAGGGGGTTCGTGATGTTGCTTCTTTTGTTGGAGTTGCTTGCTTCCTCGGTCTGTTCGTACCGAGCGTGCGTTTTAGTGGGACGCACGTGTACGTCTTCTTTCCTTGAGGCTTCATCAAAACTGTATCTTGGGTAAACCGTGTAGAGCCTTGTCATCGGGTTTCGACACTCAGCTTTCCTAGTTTCCCTGTTTCTTCTCGCTTGCGGTTGATGTACCCGATGTGCACGAATCGCTCACGGTATTTCCCGCTTGTTGTGTAGCTTTTCTAGTGGTATAGCCTTTTCCATCTTGAAATGGCTTGTCTTCTCTTCTAGTATTCAACACGTTCCCTAGTATGAATGCTGTTTTTTTATCATCATCTCTGGTCATTAGACCGGAGCCTTGAGTACCATCACGTGACCTCAGTTGGCTCGCGGAGTACCTACCTAGATAGGTACGGAAGACAACTCATCATGGTCCCGACGGTTCATATGCAGTCAAACGACCGGACTGCAAGATCAGAAAGGATTTTTTGAAGTAGTGTTTGCCCTCGTTTGAGACGCAAAAACAAGCTGTTCGTCGTCAAAGACAGAGCCGTGACGCCTTGTAAAGGGTCAGGAGTATAAAAGAGACAGGTACAAGGAAAGAATCATACGCATAGCAGTATCTAGGTCATGGAGAATACATTGGCCTATTATTGCAGGAAGAAGAAGGTTGCATCAGTTGCCAGCTGAATAGGTATTGGTGCGTTGAGCATGTTAGGTACGTCACGTGCACAAAGTACAGGCTTCATGACCGGCCTGGTTGTTTCCTCACATTCCTCGAAACGGCAGAGTAATAAAAACGAATCAAAGCCTCTCTATAACTTCAACTCCCTCACCCCCTCAACATCCACCGTCACAACGCCCTCAATCTCCCCGGCACTGTGTCCAAACAAAAACTCATACTGCCCCCGGTCCACCGCCCACTTCCCCCTCCCCTCATCAAAGTAAGCAAAGTCCTTATTCTTGACATCCAACCGCACAGTCTCCTGCGCACCAGCCTCAAGAGCCACTTTCCGGAAAGCCACAAGAGTCTTCACCGGATGCTCTGCAGCCTTCTCCTTCCTACCCACATACAGCTGAACCACCGTGGCACCAGCAACACTTCCCGTGTTCTTGACCACAACGCTCGTAGAAAAGTGTCCAGGCGACGAGTGCTCAACGCTCGCCTCAGCAAAAGAGAACGTCGTGTACGACAATCCGAACCCAAAGGGGAAATGAATCTTATCCGCAGCGATACGATCGTAGTGTCTGTAGCCCACAAAAACACCTTCTTCATACTTGACAGTAAGCTGCCCCGTTTCATCCCGCGTACCAGGGAAATGGCCATGCGCAGGCGCGTCTTCAATGCGTTTAGGCCATGAGATGGGTAGATGACCAGAAGGGTTCACGGCACCGGATATGATATCAGCGATGGCGTTTCCGGCTTCTTGACCCGGAAACCAGGCTTGAATCAATGCGGAGACGTTGTCGAGCCAGGGCAGGGCGACAGCTACACCGGTCGAGTTTACGACGATGGTTCGCGGGTTCACGGATGCGACTGTTTCGACGAGCTTGTCTTGTGAGCCTTCGCGGGGCAGGTGGAAGCCGACTTGGTCTTGGCCTTCGGTTTCCCAGACGGGGGTGTGGCCTGTGAAGACGATGGCTATGTCGCATTCTTCTGCGAGGGCTTTGGCTTCGGCGGCCATGTCGAGATCGTGCTCGGAGGCGTACATGAAGCCTAGTCTGAATCCGGGGAGACCGGCGAGGATGTCTCCTTTTGAGTCGCCGGCGGGCGGCTTGGAGTGGACCTGGATTTCGCAGGGCTTGCCTGCGGTGAATGGGACGCGGAACCCTTTTTCGGGGTTGCCGCCGAAGAGGAAGCCCATGGCATCTGGTGAGTTGTGCTTTTGCTCGTAGACGAGCTCGCCGTTTACGTGGACGACGGTAGGGCCGATGCCTGAGCAGCCCAGATAGTGAGATCCAGATTCGCTGGGAGTAAAGAAGGTGGTAAACCTGACTTCGCTGTCCTTGGCACTCTGTTCCAGCAGTGGAGAAAATGCGGCTTCTTTAT
The DNA here is from genome assembly GCF_024043155.1 of Alternaria arbusti. Lineage (NCBI taxonomy): Eukaryota > Fungi > Ascomycota > Dothideomycetes > Pleosporales > Pleosporaceae > Alternaria > Alternaria arbusti. The sequence continues at coordinate 346,539 of NW_026249962.1, forward strand.
AGCCATGCTTTGTCTTGATGGGCTTACTGGTGTTGCCCTGGTTGAAGAGTTCCATCTTCCAACCGTCGTTTCCCTCAAGATCTTTACAGCCTTTCGATAGGGGTGGGATGAGTCGATACGTGGCGGCTCCCTTGGCGAACTTGAATTCCACGTCGTTTTCGTAGGCAGCTTTGAGGCCTTCTTCCGGAGTGATGCGGTAGTGAGCATTCAATGAAGCACTTCCGCCACCATGAATCAGAGCCTCCTTAGCCAGACCGAACAGCCCGATCGTCTTACCCTTGACCTCTTCCTTCCTGAGCGGCAAGACACCGTTGTTCTTTAGTAGGGTAATGCCCTGTCCAGCAACATCCCGAATAAGTTTGCTATGCTTAGGGTCGACGATAGACTGCTCAGGCGGAATCTCTGGGTTCTCGAACGCGCCAACCTTCTCGATAAGATTCAGAACATTTCTCGCTCGCTCAGTGATGGTGTCTTCGGTGACCTGGCCCTTCTTGACAGCCTCGAGGACAGCATCGGTACTGCGCCACCTCGTCGGACCAGGCATCTCTAGATCCAATCCAGCGTTCAGCGAGTCGGCCGTAGAGTTGGTACCACCCCAGTCGCTCATGACAAGCCCTTCCCACCCCCATTCACCACGCAAGACTTGCTTGAGGAGGAATTCGTTCGAATCTGCATGTGTTCCGTTGACTTTGTTGTAAGATGTCATAACAGCGAGGGGATTCGCTTCCTTGATGGTGATTTCGAAAGGCTTCATGTAGATTTCCCTCAGTGCACGCTCAGACACAATCTCGTTGACCTTCAGGCGATCTGTCTCCTGCTCGTTGGCCACAAAGTGCTTGATGGTCGCTGCGATGCCTTTCTCTTGTAGCCCGCTGACGACATTGGCGGCCATCTTGCCAGCAAGATACGGATCTTCGGAAAAAGATTCAAAGTTGCGGCCACCGAGGGGATGTCTATGGTTGCACATGGTGGGCGCAAGACTGAGGCTTCGTTAGCAGTGAATATGCGCCTCGTACATCAGCAGACATACAGCACTCGCGCACTCTTCGTCTTAGTCTCTTCAGCCAACGCATGGCCTATATGCTTTGCATTTTCAGGATTCCACGTCGCCGCTGAACACACTGCAGCAGGGAAACATGCAGCTCGTGTTCCTCCTGTGAACACTTCGCCACGTGCACCGTTCGGTCCATCGCTAGTCTACTGTGCGTCAGTCACTGTGAAGCAAGTCTAAAGTTGCAGAGCAAAGTCCTACCTTGATAGCGGGAACGCCCTTATCAAGTACAGGCACAGTTTCCCAAAAGTCCTTCCCAGCAAGCAGCGATATCTTCTCTTCCAGCGTCAGAGACTGAAGGACAGTCTCAACTTTTGAACCCATCTTCTCAGAAGTGTCGTAGAAGAGCAATCACCCAAGAAAACTCGACAATGGTGTGAAATGAACCACGCGCTACCGTCTATTCGCCCGTAGTGACAGATATACTCAACAAAAAGCACTTTGCAACAAAAAGGTTATCGCCGCTCTGCATACACATCCCCCCTCCACCGCGCACGACCCTCGATATAAGTACTCCAACGCCGCTCCTCCGCGCTCGCCTCCAATCCCACACGGGAATCCTGACCGTCTCTCCGGGAAAGCACACCATTGTCGACCGCATCGGTGCATCTCGAGACGCTTCGTTGTGGAGAATTGGGGGAACACATTCGCGCATCATTGGCGCGTCTCGAGATCTACCGTAGTGGCACTCGTAAGCGTGCCGAGGTTTTGCCATGGCGGACGGCCTGATCGTGCTCTGATTCGTACCTTTCCCGTTGGCGAGCCGTCGGCAGCGCTTTCGCCGAGGTTTAGCCGCGAGGGTAGGCACGGAGTTTATCTACAAGACGTCAGATGATACGTGGGATGGGGTTTAAGTACGAACGGGTCTGTGTTGTACGAGTGATGAGTAAACTTTGAGGTCGGTGAACACACTGGACGTTCGATGGCAGACTGCTGATGGTGTTGCTGGTTGCTGGTTGCGCTGCCTGCTGAGTCAGATCTCGATGCGGCAAACTTCCGAGGCTCAAACGGCAGTCAGTCGCAGGGGGACCCACGTTGGCTTGGCTGGCGCCGCTGTGGTGCCAGGTGAAGCTTTTTGAGAAAACTGTACGTCATGTTGTGTTTCTGATGGCATTGCATTTCTCTACAGCCTCAAAACTTCTTTGCAAGACGACCGTCTGATATCCCACATATTCCAGCATTTCCAGGTGTTAATTTGTTTGTACTTTATCCGCTTTTGAGGCGCACAACATGGCTGTTTCGTCGAAGAAATCTGGGGAAGTCGAGCCTATGGCGAGCCGGCGGCATCCGCTTCAGCGATTTGACTCTCCATCCAAAGGATTTTCGGGCGCGTTGCACGTAAGTAAAAGAGAAAGAGATACCGAGAACGCATTGGCAAGGTCAAATGTTGACGAGTATCTACGTTATAGGTTGCTGGTCTGATCAGCTTCTACAGTTCCTTCAAGTTGTATGTCTTCATCTCGCCAACTTTGCACCAAGCTAACACGAGTCCAGCTTAATTGATAACCCAAATGTGTTTGTATGTGTATATCCATTGCATATTTTACAACGTCTTTGGAGATGTTGTCATTGCGTGCCGCTGTTAGTCTAACACATGCAGAACTCCTCCTTCGGCTGGCACCTCCAATTCCTAACCATAATCGGCCTCTCCCTCTCAACCCTAACCTTCCTCTTCGGCCTCATCGCAGACCTAACCTCCACCGCCCTCTCCGCCTCTTCCACGCTCCCCTCAAACCCGCCAGCCGTCGCCCTCTCAGACCACCTGTTCCGGCTAAAGAACTACCTCGCGCTCGTAGCAGCGCCGATTGAAGCCACCATCAGCATTCTGTACTGGACGTTGAAGGCTATTGATGGGAAGCTTTTGGTGCAACCGTATGTTGTCTTTTTCCTTGCCCTCGATTGCCGAGATTTGATGTTGTTCCCGTGACGTTCGTTTTTGCTAACGGGAGAATGATAGTGATATCCCGCTACCACCAGCAATCTACGACATAGGATTCCATCTCGTCCCTGCTGTAGTCCTGGCCTTAGATTACATCCTGCTTTCTCCGCCATGGCCTACCACGCCAATGAATGAGTCTGCGCCTATGATCACACTCGCTCTCTCCACCATCACTGCATTTACATATTGGATCTGGATCGTAAGATTATCCCATTCTCAAAACTGCTCAAGTACACTCAGCTAACCATACACACCATCTTCTAGGAAATCTGCTTTTTGCAGAATGGTTTCTACCCTTACCCCATTTTTGCGATGCTCACGACGAATCAGCGGATTGGGTTGTTTGTTGTGAGTGGCGTGATTATGTGGGTGGTAGGTGGGTTGTTGAGGGTGCTTTATGCGAGGATTAATGGTTATGAGAGTGTGGAGCACCTGGAGAAGGTACGACGGAATAAGGTCATGGGCGGTAGTGGGAAGTGGGAGTAAGAAGGGGAAGGTATGGAGATTGGTATACGACTAGATGATGTTATGATGCGTGGAAGCTATGGAAGCGCGAAATGGAGGTGGATGGTGTAGACAGGAACATTGCAGGTGGGTATTAGAGCGGCGTTGGAAGTCGTGGATCAGATCTAGAGGTTAGGAGTTTACGTGATCGGAAGACAACAAACTCTCTATATTAAACAGGTAAAAGAGAAAACAGTGATACTTTACATGCCCACCAGCTTCTTACCAGCAGTCCCATGCTTGCGAGCAAAATACACAGTAGGGTAAGGCATAGAAATAAGAAGAACATGCCTGAGTATCTGTCCAGCGATCCCCATAGCGCGCCTCTTTGAAGATATCGTATTAAATCATGTCGCATGTCGCTACTCGTTGCAGCGAATATCATATATCACCGTGTAAAAGATATGAATCAGAAAGAAACGCGGGAAAGTAAGTCGCATGCATAAGTCGGTAGATGGAACGAGCGTGAACAGTCGGGTATCTGCTACAGTACGGTGAAGCCGAGCGTAGGTGTCGCGTTGGGAACGGAATGAGAGCACAATTTCCAAGCGCTTAGCTTGTAGACGGTGAAGGTGGAGCTGTGATGGTACGTTGGTCATCGTCATCTTGGTCCTGTTGCTGGTAGGCGCTTGCGGTGTTGTAGAGATGGCTGGTGTACTGGAAGGCCTGTTGATCAGGCCCAATGCCGTAGGAGTAGGTGGGATACTGGTAGGCGTTGTTCTGATGGCCATGAAAGTTACCATAAGCCGTTTGATGGAACGAAGGTAGAACGTTCTCCTTGTTATCATACTGGAACGGGTCGTTGAAGGGTTTGTAAGAGTTGAATGCAGGTGCAGGAGATGGAGATGCTTGGTGAGTGAAGCCAGATGTGAGATAGTTCATGCCATTGGGCTGCGAGAATGGAACGTCATCATCGTCTTGGTAAACGTCAAACTGCTTCCGCTTCGGAGCACGGTTGTTGCGGCTATGGTCGTAGCCAGGACGGCCCCGATCATCATCGTATTGGTTGCGGCTGAGGACAGGAAATACGGGCCGCTTGGACTGTCTAGTAGAGCGGCGAGTGGTGTTTGCATCAAGACTGGCGAGTGCAGGTCGCCGACGTACGGGCTGGGGGCTCTCAGTCTTGATCTCGACCTCGTCCTCTTCGTCAGACTCCGAGCACGAGATCCTGCGCTGGCGTTTGAAAGATCCCAACGGTGTGAAGATGAGCTCAGTTGCTTCGACTACTTGGGAGTTGAGCTCCAGCTGTTCGACGACAGAGCTGTCCTTCTTTTGGTTCCTCTTGCGCCGCATCTCTGGGGTAGCAGAGTCGAAGATGTCCATGCCAGGCCAGTAGACACCTTTGAGTTTGGTCGACTCGCTGACAGCCATCGGATCTGCAACCTCAGCAGGTTCATCTTCAATGGCACACGAAGCCGCAGCGTTGTACCGGTATGACCTCCGACGCTGCTCGTTCGGATCGGAGTATTCACTGGAAGTATCATAGTCTGGGTTGGTATAGCTGCGAGAGCTGGCGCGAGACTCTGTAGGCCAGTACTGCATATGAGGTGCGAGGGTATTGCGATTGCGGAGGACCGGGCCGAGAGGTTGCGGCGTCGGAGAAGGCGACTGCTCTAGCTTGATCATCGTGTGCTGCTGCTCCGACAGGCGTGGATCGAGGAGAGCGCTTGCGGCGGCGCGACGTACAGGACGTGGCGCGGGGGCCTCGATCTTGAGCGGAGGCGCCGGCCGGGCTGCTTCAGGTGTAGTCAGTATCAGTCTCAAGTACAATCGGATGCAGGAGGTGGCCGTACCAGCAGGTCTCGCGCGGGTACGGCGTTTGTCCTTCTGATTCATCCGGTCCGACATGAGCTCTTCGACAGCCCATTCGGCATACCACTGGTCGTACGTCTCAATGAGCCGGCGGGATGCATCCTCGTTGGTGGAGCGGACCTTGACCTTGTAGTAGTTGGATAAATGGCCTTTGCTGGCGATGTGGGTGAGTAGATGCGAGACATCGCTGAAGTTTGGCTTCTTGGGGCAAATGTTGCAGTGAAGCGGAATGTTGGCCATGCCGAGAGCCTGGCGAGGCTGCACTATATCAAGGTGAAAGCTGCAGTGTGGATGCGGTGTTTGTAAGGAGCGTAAGCGAAACAAGCACAAGAGCAGCGCAGTATTGAAAGCAAAGAGCGTTGCGAAAGGAGCGGACTGAAGGTGGAGAAGGCGAAGTGACGGTGGGAGAGGTGCTCATAAGAGACCTAGTACAGAGATGGCTGCCGGTCACCGCGGTAGCTCCTAGCCCATTTCCTGAGCGAATAATTGGAAAGCAGGAGAGGCGCCAGCACTTTTAAGGAGAAGAGAGGAAGTTACCGTGTCGCAGTGAGAGAATTGCAGCAGGAGGAAGTCTGTTGGTGGTGTTCTAGCAGGCAGAGCACGTGGGGGCTCGGCACTGACAAAAGAGGAAGCCACCCTCACTTTCCTCCCGCTTTGTGTCTCGACGCCTATGAGAGAGACGCGAGGTATTAGATAGCGGGAAGACAGGCTTGAACGAATAATACACAGATACGAATGCAAGTGAATGGTCATGAAATCTACAGGCGCGAGACGACACAACTAGCATTTGTTGATGGCATTCTCGCTTACTTACCTAAGCATCTACGGGTGACTGAGCGAGGCATGCAGCTGCGCGTTGGTCAGTATACGCGTTGAGATGCGAGAGCAGTGGTCACATACTACACGGGGTCTACCTCTTCCAGACCGGGATACTTCAGCAGACTGAGACCAGCGATTCCAAAGACGGTGTGGAAGACGTCGACCATGTCGCCAGGTCGGTCTGCGAGACCACCCAGATCTGGGTCCTATCATTCATGGTTAGATGGCGATGATGCTGAAAAGAAGACACTACCCACCTGGCACTGCAGGATGAAGCTCGTCAATTTCTGACCGTCTATCCAGTGCAGCTTGTCTAGCATGGCCATGCTGCTCATGACCCACCAGCTGTAGCAGACGTCTTCCTTCTTCTCTGGCCGGCCGTTGAGGCCTCCGTTCTTGAGCTGTCGTTCGCTTAGCCAGGCGCCCAACTTTTCTTGGTTGACAAGGTCGAGTCTCCCCGCGATGGTCAGTGCGCCAACACACGTGAACACCTGACCAGAGTGCGACTCGGCACCGGGGCTGGTACCGTATCCGCCGTCAAAGTTGGCGCACGAGTTCACGTATTGAGCGGCCTTGTCGACATCTACGAGTTCAAGCAGGCCCATGAGAGACAGGGCATTTAGGGCGCCGTAGAGAAAGCGGGTATCCTGCTCGCCCCACTCATCGCCTGCAAAGGTGCCCGTCTCGCGATCTTGCAAATCGGCGATGACTACCACAATAAGTAGACTATCACGGCGAAGCTGCAGATGACTTACATTTTGCGATTTTCAGGCGGGCGCCGGGGATGCGTTCTTCAAGCTCACCGAAAGCGTCAAGCGTCGCGAGTATCTGCACGCCACTAACGGTATAGAGCATGTGGGCATCATGGCCCGGTGCAGCACCGAGGCCGCCATTATCATGCAGACACGAGATGACAAAGTCGAGGATGGGAGCGCGTGGAAGGGCGTCTGGGCGGCCCAGGAGATGCAGGGCCGTCAGTCCCCAGTAGAGGCCGTTGAGGCGCAGATGTTCGGTGAGCCAGTACTCGAGCTCATCTTTGCGCTGCAGCGGGTCAGCGCGGGATTGGATGGCCGGGAGCTTGCGCGGCCACATGGACTGGGGACGGGCTACGCACAGTGTCGAGGCTCTGGATGTAGGCGACGTGCCTGTCGACGAAGAGGTGCATCTCGCTGGGCAGGCTGGCCATCCCAGCAGCGCGCCCGGGCCCGGAAACGAGAGACATGTTAGACGGGTGTCAGATGTGGGAGGAGTTGGTGGGAGCTGGCGGCGCGGGAGGGTCTAGTCGAGGCAGCATGGATGGCGCCGACAGGGTCTCATAATTTCTGAAACGAGACTTGGCACATGAAGCATTTCGGTCTGGCAGCCGCGACAGCCTCGCACTCGCAACAATGACGATGCAGAGGGTGCTCTTGTGCAGCGTCGATAGTCTGCCGTCGATAGTCCGTCGCCTGGCGGTGAGCACACATGCATGTTACTTAGGTAGATCGCACTACGCCCGCCGTGGACAGCCGTTTGCGATAGCGCTGGTGGACCGAATTGGGGGGTGGTGGCAGCGTCGCGCCCTCGTACTGTACCTGGGGCCGTGCACCGTGCTGAAGTCGTTGCCGCCATCCTCTCGCAGCCTTTGGTGCCCTTTGCTCTTGATTGCAGCAGAGCCTGTCTGTGCCTTGGGCCCCTCCATCGCACTCACCACAGAGACACGTGAAGTGTGTCCTTTTGCTGACCAAGGCGCCGCTCACCGCACTCCAAGCAACGGCCGCCCAGCCTGCGCTCCACGCTCCACTCGCTCCCTTCACCCCAGCGCCTCTCCCTCGTCGCGGCGCCCCGTAGACCCCTCGAGTCTTGTGTGTGAAAGTGGGTGAGTAATGCCCAACCACGGCGCTGCGACACCTCGCTCGCCGCTGCCACTCGTGCCCTCGCCATGTTGTACCACCGTCAACACTCGCCATAGCGCCGCCGGCCCCTTTCACGTTCCGCAGCGCTTGCTGACCACATCCCAGACGTTGCATGACCGCCTCACCTGCCCGCGACCGCCATACTCGACGACCTCTGTGCCCGCCAACGACTGCCGTAGCACGCGCTCGGCATCGCCTGTCCTCCCGGCTTGCTGCATGGGAGCAACGTCCTGCCGGCGGTGATATAGACTCGACACCTGCTGCCGACGCTTCGAGGCACGCCCGCAGCCAGCGCCGACCAGGCTCTCACGGTTCGTACCACCCCGCGCGCCGTCTAATACCTCCCGCTGGCTTTCACCCCTCTGCGCCAGCTATGAGTCCGCTGCTGACAGTCATGCAATACAGACTCGTTGACCGCGCAACCGCCCATGTGCCGCAACCACTGAGCCTGCCACCGCTCCTTCCTCTACACGCGCCGCACCGTCTATTCACACCCTCGCTCGACTGCCTGCACATCGGCGCCCTCGTCCCACCAACACCCATCGAGGTATTGCGGCCCTCGACCTGCACGCTTGGCAGCAGCCATTGCTTTTTAAGGGAGCCGTGCTAAGGAGTCAGTAGCCCTGCGACCCTCCACGGAAAACAATACGAAAGATGCCCAAGTCCTCGACACTGTCGCTGGCTATGCGGGGCAAGCCAAAGAACAAGGACGACGCCAACGGCCCTATGAGTCCCAAAAGTCCGAGGTCGCCAGATATGCCTGAGGACCTCGACTATGCCGCTCCCAATGCCTCGTTTCATAGCATGCCACAGTCACCAGCCTCACCGAAGCCTCGCAAGGACTCCAAGAGCATCTTCTCCAACTTCAGCGCCAACAAATCGTCGTCACGCCTTAACAGCCAGGGGAACTCGATACGGCAGCTTCCTGAACAACAACACTCGCCCAGTCTATACTCCAACGGGCGCAGCGGGGCTTCGACACCAGACCTCGGCCGCCCCGTGCGCACCCCCAACTCGGATGGTATGGCTACAGTAGCCCAGACAAACAGCGTGTCGCTAACTGCCACAGACAACCGCTCCGAGGTATTACGGACAGGCTCAGGCAACTCCAACGACTCCTCCGATCCCCACGCCGACTCCTCAAAGCGCAACACTATCAAACCGAAGAAGGGCATTCTGAACAGGTCGAAATCCATCAAAGACGGCGAGAGCTCAGGTACCCGTGCCAAACTAAACAAAGCCCCACCAGGGCAACTGTCACCGGACATTGCGGGTTCGTGGACGACGAATGGCGATGGCCCGCCATTGAAGCCGGCGCCCATGGACAAAGGTCAATCATGGCGAGGCATAGGCAAGCCACGAACACACTCGGCAGATCGTCAGGACGGCTCCAAGCAGATACCACGGGACGTCGACAACGGGCCACGAAGGGACAAGTCGGAGCAGATATCGCTAGCATCAAGTTCGTACAACGAAACCAAGGGACACGGCTTCATCTCGAAACTCGGTTCAGGAGCTCGCAACATGGGGGAGAAGATGGACTCTGCCCGCAAGGGTGTATTCGGCAAACTTGGACGAAGCTCAAGCAACCACGAGAGCCAGACGCCGATATCGAATGAACCTTACGTGTGCAAAATCATTCACAAGCCCCTGATCGAACAGACGAGGCTGACACGGATATCGACCCGTCTAGAACAGTCACGCGACAAGACTGAGTTCTGGATGCCAGCTCTGCCTTGGCGGTGCATAGAGTAGGTCACGCTTCGATTCGTTCTCCACTTGTGAGGCTAACAACCACTTTAGCTATCTGAACATGCGGGGCTGTGAAGAGGAAGGCTTGTACCGCGTTCCTGGGTCAGCCCAGCAGGTCCGATATTACGAACGCAAATTCGATGAAGGTAGGACTATCTCAATCATTGCCATGATAATTGCTCACCAAGCCACAGACCGAGACATCGATTTGATCAGCGATCCCAACCTGAACGACCCCAACGTCATCGGTTCACTCTTCAAGAACTGGCTCCGACAGCTGCCAGATGAAATCTTTCCAAAAGCGGTCCAGACGGCAATCCAGCAAGAATGCCAGGGCGCTAAGACGACGCCGCAAATGCTTAAGGATGAGCTCTCGAAGCTCCCACCATTCAACTACTACCTATTGTTCGCGATTACCTGCCACATCAGCCTGTTGCACTCATGTTCCGAATTCAACAAAATGAACTACAACAACCTGTGCATCTGTTTCCAGCCAGCAATCAAGATCGACGCCTTTTGCTTTCAATTCCTCATTTTGGACTGGCGAAACTGCTGGCAGGGCTGTTGGACGGAGAAGGACTTTTTGACAGACGAAATCAACTTCCTGAACCATGTACAAGAAGTTGAGTCCCAGCAACAGCAACAACAACAAGAACAGCAACAGCAGCAACAAACACAGCAACAGCACCACCTACAGCAGCAACAACAGACTCCATCCAGAAACGGCCCACCTCAAAGTGCTGGGAGAAGCAAAGGCACGAACTCGCCCCAGGTGCCGCCTCCGAAGAAGCCGGCGACGATGCGGAGTCAGTCTACTGACCATGTCAAATCATCTTCACGAGGGCTTTCATCTGAGAGGAATGGACGCGCTACACCACCGAATCCTTCACTGGTCCTGTCGGAACCCTCAAGCAACCCCGTTTTACGTATGCGGGGCGGCGGCTATAGCGAGCGCGAGACGTCGCCTGAGCGAGTCACGTCGTCTTCAGACAGTCGAGAGGGGGTTCAGCATGCGAGAAGCACACCGCGTGCGCCCCCGTCGGTCAGCACCGAAGCGTCCTCGATCGACCTAGACGAGAATGCCACGCCGACTCAAGCACAACATAGTCGCGGGCCGTCTGAATCGACGCAATTTCGATTGGACCTGCGCGATCCCCCGGGCTCCCCCTTCAACATCAAATTTTGACGCGGAAGCTGAGAAGACAGCGAACTATGTGTTGAGCGCCTCTGGATGAGGTGACGATAGAAGAAGGTTGGATTTGACTGCTTGGTTTTCGCATGTTCGCTTCGTCCCGTGTGGGCTGCCACGAGGTCGCGATACCCGTCGTTTGACCACTCTGAGCTCGTGGCAGCAGTATTGCCCGATAATTGTTTAGTAGCCAGCGCTGGAGTTTTGGCCGCGCATTGATTAGCTGCTTATTTAACCCTGCATTCTGCATTATGTTGCATACGGGCGTTGGGAGAGCGGGACAGGAAGAAGTAGCATTTTGAGCGGGTTCATTTGTATCATATGTGGATATCGTCGCATGGCAGAAAGCGTTTCCATGGCAGTTTCAACGTGTTCAACAATTTCCCTCGTACCAACTGGATCGAGTTGGGACGCATGCCTAGCCCCCGCGCTATTGGAGTAGAACTCGTCGAGGACGGGGCCACATGGGGCGCCAGCTGGGGTTGGAGCTTGGGGCAATGACGTTTCCCGCGGGTTGCGCTTGCGGCTCGTATGCTTCGCGACCGCCCACCGCCGATCTCACACGTCTCCAGGCGCTGCTTCCTTCTCTCCACACAGAGGGCAATTGACCCTCAGAAGCGACTGCGCAAACGGCTTTTGGCCTGTTTATTACCTCCGTCGACCGCGCTGCTCCTCCACTGCATTACTACCACTCTCTCTGACTGCATCGCCGCCATTGCTACGTCAAAGATAGATATCCTAGAGTACCGCTATCCACCTACTATTATTGTTTACTACCGCATAACTCTTCCGCAACCCTGCAGTCTCTCGACACCATCATGTCTGTAGCACTGCCAACACACCCCAAGTCTTCGGACCGCAAGGTCGTCTACCTGCTGCCATTGACCGACTACGGCGTCCCAGACGTCGCTGGCACTTACATCTACCTGCCTCCCCCCACCAACCCAGCATACTCGATTTGCTTCCAGATCCAGGGTACCAGCTCGATATGTCGCGAGGGCAGTCTCTGGGTGAACATCCCCGCTGAGGGCGAGAAGTTCAAGCGCAGCCAGTACCGCGAGTACAAGTAAGCAGCCTGCCATGCCTTGCCTGGTCACATGTCACTGACACACACCGCAGACTGCAGCCCAACTTTACTGGCATGTGTGAGATTGAGATCCCCGTCCACGAGGCCAATGCCTTTTCCTTCTACACGACCTACACACCGCTGCCGCAGTGGTCCTTCACAGACGTTGCGTCGCCTGAACCCACGCGGACGGACACCTACTACATCGACATATGTCCAAATCTCAAGCTGCAGGGCGAGCACTTGCCGGTCGAGGCCGTCTGCATCATCTCTTGCCTGTCCAAATTCATGGGCAACTACCCGACAGACTGGGACAACCACCTGCAGGGCATGAGCCAGCGTGGCTTCAACATGGTGCACTTTACACCACTGATGATGCGCGGCTCTTCAAACTCGCCCTACAGTATTTACAATCAACTGGAGTTCGACAAGGCCATCTTCAAAGAAGGCGAGAAGGACATTGCGAACATGATCCGAAAAATGCAGAACGAGTTCAATCTGCTTGCCATGACCGATGTCGTCTGGAACCACACGGCCAACAACAGCCCATGGCTCGAAGAGCATCCAGAATCCGGCTACAACGTCGACACCGCTCCACATCTGCGACCTGCTCTCGAACTCGATACAGCGTTGTTGCAGTTCAGCAAGGACCTCTCCAAGCATGGTCTACCCACCACCTTCAACAGTGAAGATGACCTTCTCAAGGTCATGCAAGGTGTCAAGGACCACGTCCTTAGCAAGGTCAAGCTCTGGCAATTCTACGTCATTGACGTCGAAAGGGATACCAAGGCCATCATGGAGGCTTGGACCTCTGGCCAAGCCAAGTTTGTTGATGGCAGCTTTAGTGAAGCTGGTCTTCGCGGGCTCGATGCTGTCAGGAACTGGCCACTGAAGCAGAAGGCAGATTGGTTGGTCGAGCATGCTCTGCGCGGCGGTGACCGCATGGGCGAGCGCTACCGTCGGACAATGGACCCGAACATCGCTGCTAGCCTACTGTGCGCCTTGTTCGGTCGCTACGACACCCGTACTAGCAATACTCCCGACGATCGGGCTGCTCAAGGTACTATGACGGCTATGCTCAACGAGGTCAACCTTCCATTTTACCGCGAGTACGATCAAGACCAAGCAGAAATCATGGAGCAACTCTTCAACCGGACGAAGTACGTCCGAATGGACGCCCATGGTCCCAAGCTTGGCGAAGTCAACGACGCGAACCCACTCATCGAGACTTACTTCACGCGCCTACCACTCAACGAGACCACGAAGAAGCACAACCCCGAAGCTCTTGCGCTGGTAAACAATGGATGGGTATGGGCCGCAGATGCGATGCGAGACAACGCTGGGCCCAAGTCAAGAGCATACCTGCGAAGAGAGGTCATTGTTTGGGGCGACTGCGTCAAGCTCCGATACGGAGATGGCCCAGAGGACAACCCTTTCCTTTGGGATCACATGGCCAAGTACACCCGCCTCATGGCCAAATATTTCCAAGGCTTCCGCATCGACAACTGCCATTCCACCCCTTTGCATCTCGCCGAATACATGCTTGACCAAGCACGTAGCGTCAACTCAAACGTTATGGTCTGCGCCGAGCTCTTCACTGGGTCTGAAGAGATGGACTACAAGTTTTGCATGAAGCTCGGAATCTGCGCCTTGATTCGAGAAGCTATGCAGTCATGGAGTACTCAAGAGCTCAGCAGACTTGTTCACCGTCACGGCGGTGTTCCCATCGGCAGCTTCGAGACCGACGAAGTGCTCAATGCTGCGCAGGCGACTGATGGAGCTGACCAGACAAAGCCTATCATCAAGAAGATCAAGCGCAGTCCTGTCCACGCGTTGTTCATGGACTGCACGCACGACAACGAGACGCCAGCTCAGAAGCGGGATGCACGCGACACGCTCCCCAGTGCCGCGCTCGTCGCCATGTGCGACTGCGCGACTGGTAGCGTCTTCGGTTACGACGAGTGCTACCCTGAACTGATCGAGTTGGTGCACGAGAAGAGACTGTATTCCTCTGCCAATTCCACTGGAGGCGAAATCAAAGCACAAGCTGGAGAAGGTGGTATTGGTGGCATCCGCAAGATTATCAACGAGATCCACGTCAAAATGGGCAAGGAGGAGTACAATGAGACTTATATTCACCACGACAACGAATATATTACCGTCCATCGGGTCAACCCTCACACCAGGAAAGGTTACTTCCTAATTGCCCACACCGCATTCCCTGGCTACGGCAACGGCAATGGAGGCTTTGGCAAGACCAAGCTACCAGGCACTCAAGCAAAGCTCGTCGGCGCCTGGAATCTCGAAGTCGACAACAGTCCCGAGACAAGAGCGCGTATCATCGGTGACGAGACGACACTGCGCGGCTTGCCCAGCAAGACAAACGAACTTCAAGGCGTCAACATCGAGGCTACTGGCGATGATACCACCATCAGCATCCCTGATAAGTTCCCACCGGGCAGTATCGCTCTCTTCGAGACCTGGGTACCCAGCGCAGAGCATGCTGAAGGCCTCGACAAGTTCGTCACTAGCGGAGCGCGTTCGGCTTTCAGTGGTGTCAACCTCATCGACCTCAACTACATCCTATACAGATGTGAAGAGGAAGAGAGGGACGCTACGGACCACAAGGACGGAACATACAACGTCCCAGGTCATGGCAACTTGGTCTACGCTGGTCTGCAAGGTTGGTGGAGTGTCCTCCGCGACATTGTGAACGAGAACAACCTTGGCCACCCACTCTGCAACCATCTGCGTGAGGGTCAATGGGCGCTCGACTACTGCCTTGGTCGCCTTCAAAATATCTCCAAGAAGCCAGAGTACGTCAACATTAAGGGCCCCGCCGAGTGGTTGGAAGCGAAGTTTGATGCCATTCGCAAGGTCCCCAGCTACATGCTTCCGCGATACTTTGCCCTCGTTATCCAGACTGCATACAACGCTGCAGTCGAGCGAGCCATTGAGCTCATGGGTGAGAACGTCCGCGAGGGTAACCAGTTCCTCAAGAGTCTTGCTCTTGTCAGCTGCCAAGTCACCGGTTACATGAACAGCGCCTCGTTGTGGCCCGAGAAGAGCGTACCCAGCATGGCCGCTGGTCTCCCTCACTTTGCCTACGACTGGGCGCGATGCTGGGGACGTGATATTACCATCTCCGCCCGTGGTCTTTACATGGGAACTGGTAGATATGCCGACGCTAAGGAGCACATCTTTGCGTTTGCCAGTGTCTTGAAGCATGGCATGGTCCCCAATCTCCTCGGTGGTGGCAAGAACCCACGTTACAACTCCCGCGACTCAGTCTGGTTCTTCCTCCAAAACTGCCAAGATTACTGCAAGATTGTGCCCAAGGGCATGGAGCTTCTTCAAGAGGAGGTCAAGCGTCGCTTCTTGCCGTACGATGACACATGGTTCGCTCACACCGATGCAAAAGCGTACTCTCAGTCCTCCACTATCGAAGATGTCATACAGGAGGCTCTCCAGCGACACGCCTCCGGCATAGAGTTCCGGGAGTATGACGCGGGCCCGAACATTGACAGCCAAATGAAGTCCGAAGGCTTCAACATCAAGATCTGGACAGACTGGGAGACTGGTATGATCTTCGGTGGTAATCAATGGAATTGCGGCACATGGATGGACAAGATGGGTGAGAGTGAAAAGGCCGGCAGCAAGGGTGTTCCCGGTACACCACGAGACGGCGCTCCGGTTGAGATCATCGGCATGTTGTACAGCACAGTACGCTGGTGCGCCGACATGTACGACGCAGGCCAGTTCAAGTACCAGGGCGTTACCCTGGACGACGGCAAGAAGACCGTTACCTACAAGGAGTGGGCCAACCTGATCAAGGCCAACTTCGAACGCTGCTTCTACGTTCCTCGTTCGGCAGAAGAAGACAGCAAGTACGACGTCAACTCGAGCATCGTCAACCGTCGTGGTATCTACAAGGACTTGTACCGCTCAGGCAAGGAGTACGAGGACTACCAGCTGAGGCCAAACTTCCCTATTATGATGACGGTTGCACCGGACCTCTGCGATCCTGAGCACGCCTTGTATGCCCTCCAGATGGCCGACAGGGTATTGCTCGGTCCACAGGGCATGAAGACACTCGACCCCTCTGACCTCAACTACCGTGGCTACTACATCAACAGCGAAGACTCGACTGATTTCGCCACATCCAAGGGCCGCAACTACCACCAAGGACCCGAGTGGCTCTGGCCCACAGGCTTCTTCCTGCGAGCTCTGCTCAAGTTCGATCTCAAGCGCCGCAAGACGCCCGACGAACGTGTCGAGAGCTACCAACAAGTCACGCGCCGCCTCGCCGGCTGCATGAAGGCTATCCAAGAGTCGCCGTGGGCTGGTCTCACGGAGCTCACCCAGAAGGACGGCGCCTTCTGCGGCGACTCGTGCCCCACGCAGAGTTGGAGTGCTAGCTGCATCATCGACTTGTTCCAGGATGCGCGCGAGTACGAGACGGAGGGGCTGCAATCTTCGTCGTAGGCTGATAAGTTTGGTTTCATGAGCCTCGTTGCGAAGATGACCTGAGGGGGTGTTTCTACGTGGTAAGGTGGTGTAGAGTAGAGTGGCGAGAGACCTTTTGCTGTAGATACCTAGAGTAGTCGACTAATTAACCTTGAATTATTACCTCTTGTTCATCATGACGTTTATGTCTGACAGTTCTTCTTTGTGTTGTCTGCATGCTGCCAGGTAGATTGTCGTGGTTACTAACATGCTCTCGAGTCTCGACAGACTTGTTGATGTGTGCGATACAAGCTGTATGTCCATGTTCGTGCGCGATGCGTAGGAAAGAGGAGTAGACTGTAGGAAAGAAGGATCGCGTTACGGTAGGGGTGAATGCGATGGGTGTAGAGGCCCATCTTGCGATTCCTGTCGCTGTGGTGATTGCGCTGGTGGCAGTGAGCTTGGGTGATGGTAGACGGGGGCCCTCAAAGATACGAAGTCGCCACTGTACTCGCGGTCAGCACATCAGCTTGCTGCGTCTTCTCTTCGGGAGGTACTGGAGACCCTGAAAGAAGGGATTCCGGATATAAAGGGATTCCGGATAGAAAGGGATTCCGGGTAGAAACAAATGGTGGTGGCGAGTTCAGATAGCACATATAGGGATCATCGCTGACAATACTGATAAGGCAGCAGCTGTGAAAGCAGGCGAACTATCACTGATGAAGGTATGAGCTGCAAAGAGCAAAGCGAGTGAATCGTGATCGCCAAGGGTACACAGTGCTGTCGCTGCGCATCTAATGGCGGATTTTCACTCCCTCCAGCCTACATCCAATCTCACACCTACTAGCCCCCATCGCGACATCGCTGCTAAACCACACAGCCTCAACAACAACTACCCCCAGCCAAACAGAACCGAGAAACGCCTATCAAATACAACCCAATGGCCAATCACTTCTTATCCTACGATCCTCACGACCCACTGATGCGCAGTTACCAAGTCGCTCTCCACAGGCACGCCACCACTCCGCCCCAACAGACCACTCCCTCACAGCCCTCCTCCACAAGCGTCATCGCCGCACCAGCCACCAGCATGTCACAGGACGACATCCACGGGCGCTTCCTGGCAGCCGCCATGAAATGCGACACTAGGGCCATGCAACAAGAGTTCCACCATCTGCTGTCGGTTGCAGAGAGCCGAAACCAAGACTGTCTATTTCTGAAACGGCGGCACGAGCACGAGGTCGAGGCGAATCACGGCGAAATGGATTGGATGCGAGCGCGGATTCAGTGCTTGGAAGAGGAGATGCGCCGCGTTGCCGAATACAAGAAGAAAGCTGGACGGGCCTGCTACAGCCTGGATCAGAATGGAGACGTGCAAAGTAGGTGACCCAACGTCAACGCAGGCTCTACGGTATTCCGTTTTTCCCTTGAATGAGGTGGCCGCATCAAAGGGAGGTCAGGTGGGTAGATTGTGTGTCGTGTAGACAAGGTCTTCCCGGTAAAACCTGACTGTAAGCGCTCATCCTGCGCAGTATTGAGCATGGAGAGAAACGATTGTGTGGTAGTCGCAGGGCCATCTCGACATACGGCATTTGCGTTCTAGGGGTCGGTTAGATTTGCCTTCTGGCGCTGTAGTGCCAATAGCCTACACAAAGTTTATTGCTTCTTCTGGAATCCTCTGGCGTTATCAGCCTCCTCGGTTTCTCAAAGAAAAGGGTTCAATTGCGCCATTGTTCGCTGAGGAAGAGGCTGTCGGATGGCTGCACACAAAGGCGCGCTTGCTTTTCTTCCTACCGATCAGAATGTCGTGCATGAAGAAGCACTGTAGCTACCCGTACCTTGACTCTTTCGGGACGAGCGGCTGTGCACGCCGGCTCCAGTCAGCGGAAAAGCAAAATCTATATACTGAACGGTGTTAGTTTTCTCCATGAGCGAGTTCATTTTTACGACAACTGCCTCATTTGGACGTTTATCGTCCGTACGATCGTCCGTACAATAATTCATGGATCGTACTACCACGCTGCTGGGTGTGCATCCATCATCTGGAACGTCGGCTTTCTGCGGCAAAGTTCGAGTCAGCACACCCAGGCGCGAATCATTTCCCCTTCATATTTGCCACGGCTCTGCGCAGTGCTAGGAACGATGCGCAACATTGCCTCTCGCATGAAGTTTAGATGTTGGTTTAAGGTACGGATGCGGCCCGGATGGTGCCCCACAGTTCAGGATAATTGCCATGAAACGCTTGGTCAATGCTCCTGGTGAAGCAGTCGCCGTTGAGAAAGGGTCGAAGAGGCCTTCGCGGCGAGGCGTTTGTTCTGATGGCGTTGCACTCTGTGAGATATCGGTGTGAGTGTCGAGATTTTCTTGCGCGGGAGGTGCAGGGCGTGGATCATCCTTGGAGGTCAGCATACTCGCGTAAGCGGCACAGTGTGATCATGTCTCCAACGTCTTTCTCACCCGGCAACGAGCCGAGGCATAAGGGTCGTCACTTGAAAAGGAACAGCGAAAGGGGCGTCCCCCAAAAGAAGGGCCGATGGTGGATAGAGTGACAGTCTTTCAGCTGTTTGCGGTCCAAGGCTGCAGCGACTAGTCGGCAGTTACTTGGCTGGGGCCCAGGATGCTGGAATTTGGAAAGTACTACAGGCCAATCGCATTGCTTGTGGACAAGCATGGTGCTGCTCGCGTATATGCACGCGTTGGCAATCCACTGTAAATATGCTGACTGGCAAATGAGGTATGGATAGTCGTGAGAACGAGGCTAGCTGCTCTGTCTGCCAGATAACGCATGCGAGGCATCGCCAGGCACGAACTGGCGTGACCTGGACATGATTGCGAAGCTGACGATTGCGCCATCTCAGCCTTATCACGTTGCTGAGCATGCGATGCGTGAGTCAGTCGCACCAGAAGGGTTTGCACAGCAGGGACTGTTGCTCACCTACAAGTAAAAGGTCTAGGCTTCCAGCTTTCTCTCGCACGGATTGCTTCAAGCTAACCTGGACGGGGGCGTCGTGCATCTCAAGGTTCGATGCTGCGATGTCGTGCAGGCACGCATACATGCCTAAGCGAATGATTGACGGCCAAGCTCGCCACACAGACGTGAGGAAGTTTGCTAGAGGGTGGGTCTGTACTGCCGGTGTGAGCCAAACATTCATCCTGCGGTGTCTGAGCTTGATTGGCGCAATGTCTCTTCAAAGTCCGTGGTCGGTCTTTGAGAGATTATTAGCGTCGTTTTGGTGATGCAGGCGAGGCGGGGAACGACTCCCGGTGACAGGGATGTGCGAATGTAAACCTAGGGCTTAGCACTCGCATGGCTCAACCGCATTGATGGACTCGCTAGCTACGACGTGCCCATGCGAGCAACATACGTGTTCTATACGGGCGTCCGTGATAACCATGGTAGGCCGGATGATTAAGTCCGCCAGGTGGATCTGACCGTGAACAGACGTGCTGCTATGCAAGCAGAGGATGGATGCAAGGAAGGCATCGATTCATCGATCTGCAGATAGAGCAATCGGATAGTGGCAAGGTAATCGCCTCGGGCCTAAGCTTGGGCTGATGATGAGTGCCTTGGCTTGTGGTGTAACACTCAGGATAATGACCTTGTACCACGACAGGAAACACTCGTGAAACTTGCGAGAAAGCTGATCAGGAAGATTACAGAGTCAGGAACTCGGCCCGCTGGTGATTTTGCGGCATCCCGTAGGGCTCTCGATGCTCGGGAAAGCAGACGGCGACTTCCTGTGCGCATTATCGAATGCGCTGCACAGTCAATCTGGCTAGAGCCGTGAAAGAATTGCATTATCGCTTGCAGGTTTAGGGGACGCATGTTGTTTGAATCGCCCAGACACGATAGTATAGTAGTGGGTGAATACGTCCCCCACATGAAGAGTTATTTTGATACTGGGAGCAGAAGGATCTTCCTTTGCGGCGTGGCAGGCCGATAGCTCTGTAGGATCGCCATGCAGCTACCCGAAGGTCACGACGACAGGCAGGTCTGATCACTGATCAGGTCATTTCGGCGTACAAGGTGATGGACAGTAGCTTAACTTTATTCCAGCTCTTGCACACCGTTTAGTGTCTGGTTGAAAATGTCCGCGTTTTGACGTTCTCGTAGACGAGGTCCCTCGAGCGTAGTCATCGGTCAGGCAGGAGGCAGGGGCGGGTCACGAGCCAATCAGAGGGGGGTCGAGATACCAAGATAGGGACTTGTTTGGAAAAGCGCGCGCGGGAGGATTCCTATTCGGTCCGGTAATTGAGAGTCGCCCATGTCGCATCGGTGAAGGCAATGGGGCGAGAGATGTTGCAGGGCACTAACATGGCCGTTGGATGCGTCAGGAGGGTGCAGCTGTAGCCTGCCGCCTGGCGCCACAAGCACCGTTGAGTGCTAGCCGAAACAGCAAATGGCGAGATGAGAGCTAGCGACTAACGGTTTTGGGAGGCCGAGGAGGAGGTTCTGACATGGCGGCATCATGGCGGGCGTGTTGAGGTGCTGCCACTCGTGTGGTGAGGGACTTAGCGGAGTGGTTTGGAGGGGTGGGCGGCTGAGGGCGGCACAGTCATCAGGTCAGAGGTACTACGGAGTAAGCGACGTCAGCGTTCCCAGCGTCGTTTCCAGAGCAGTCTACGCGTGTTTGCAACATCGCATTGCCCGTTGCAGCGCGTCGTTGTCGCGGCGCGTCGGTGGCCGAGACGGGAAGCCCACAGTTGCGTTCATTCGGCTGCAGCCGCAGTCGTCCAAAGAAGCAAAGGGACACCCTGGCGGAGAGGCAGATTGGAGGACGAATATGGGACGGGCATGGGACGGTCACGTGGGGCCGGGCTAGGTAAGCAGCTAGCCGCAGTGGGCGCACAGCCGGGAGGACGTAGGGAACAGAACAGAACACGGAAGCCTGAGGACACGGGGGTGTTTCCCACAGCCAGTCAGGGGACAGTACACCGTCTAGATGGAAGCACAGGCTGATGGTCACTGAGGGTCACTGTGGTCACTGTGGTCACTCGCGAGGCGTGTTCTCGTCGCGCCTCGTCATGTCGTGCGCTCGGGGGCGGGCGGCAGCTCGAGTCTGGCAAGATTGGCATGCCACAAGCGGATCTCCAGCCGTCAGCCCCGAGCCCCTTAGCGCTTCGCACGCTTCCGCGTCTGGCGTCCCGCCGTGCGAGGCCCATGGGTGGACATGGGTGGCAGGGTGGCGGTGGGCGGGCGACATGGGGGCATGGGTTCGTCGACGGCATCAGGTCCCCGCTGCATGCCATCTCAAGTGGGCCCCAGCGCGCTCTTTCACAGTGCAGCAGCAGCGCCCTCCCCCGCAGCGCGCGCAAACCAGTGACATGCCCTGTCCCCTCAACTAGGGCCGCCAGCCGCTTCTTCCAGTGCGGGCCCAGCACTGCACTCGAGCTGCTGCATCGCTAGACCCTTTCCACCCTACCCGTGAGACCCTACTCCTTGTGCGACCCTGCCCTTCTTCCTCACGCACAACTTCCTCACCGCGTCGCCAGACCGCCAGATTCAAATACAGCGCCCGAATGCCATGATGGGAAGCGACTGGCATCCACGCAGGCACCCGCAGCCCGACCCCAACCACTTTCCCCAGCGCACTCTCCCCAGCTTTGCTGAGCTGACCTCGTCGTCCGACTCAGTCCTGCACCGCCCGCGTGACAACGTGCCGCCGCCGCCGACGCCCCAAGATCGTCCTGTCTCGCAGCAGACGCCGCCGGCCACGCTCGCTGCCCTAGACTTTGCGCATCCAAACTCACATTCCAGCTCCTTCACCGCAGTCAATCACGCGAGCCCGCACGTCAGGTAAGTTCTAGCCGTGACAGAGCCTGCCGCAAGCGTGCTGACCTGCTGGCCAGCCCCACCAACACCAGAATTCCACCACTGGGCCCCGAACATCAACCATTTTCTCTCTCTCTGCCCCAGGGCCCAATTGCTGCCTACAGTCCGCCTGTCTCTTCCTCTGCATCTTCGCATCCACCACCACATCCGTCGGCCAGCGTCCGCCAAGACTCGGCCATCTCCCATCGCTTCGAAAACTCAAAGGAAACCGAACCTACCCTCCCCTCCTCTGTGCTGGCCTTTTCTTATTTCCACCCTGCTGCGGGTAATGGTCGTCAATCTAACACGTCCCGCCCCATCTCACATCCAGCTGCGCCTTCCTCGCCACGCTCTCCAGCGAGCGATAATCGCTCAAATCAGGTGCCCGTAGAGACAGGAGCCCGCCATCCAAACGGTGCACCCTCCCCATCATTATCCTCAGGCCCTCACGCTTTCACGGAATTGTCCAGGTCGCCAGAGCAGGCTCGAGACGTTAACCCAGAATCTGGATCCAGGAGACCACTCCCATCTCCCACATTAGACCAAACAAACGGTGGCGGGCGACATCAACGCTACAACGTAAGATTCAACACCGTCTACACCTCGGAAAACATGCCGCCAAATCAGAGACCCCGGCCAGACCCCCTTCCGGCAGTCCCTGTGCCAGTGGAGACTCCGGAAGAACAGCCATCGCCTGAGCACACCATCGCACCCTCTGTGGAACAGGCCATCTTGGCTATCAGCTCTGCGCCCCCTCCTCCTGAGGATCTAGCCCAGCTTCAGCAGCAAAATACGCCCCAAGTGGAGCGATGCAAGAACTGCGGTGTCCGCTGGAAGCGGCCCTTACCCGGAGAGAACCAGTTCCGTCTGAATTCACCAGCACAGAATATACACGAACAGACAAGACTGACCCAGGACTACATCAAACGACTGGAGAACCACACCAAGTATGCTGATGAAGCCTACGCACATTGGGTACGCCAGCATCAAATGTGTCCAGCAGCCGTAACCAGCCCGCCTGACACGGAAGCCCCGCCCAAGTCACGAAGCAGAAGCATAGAAGACCCTTCGCCACCTAATGCTCCAGCCTATCCCGTTTCCGCCAAGCGAAAGTCCGAGATACCCCACGAGGCCTCCAAGTATCGGAAGGTGGTCACATTCGATCCTAATTCCAACTCGACGCCACCTGTCCGCCCGACCGCTCCAGCATAGGTCGTATTGTCTACACCATCTCGTTCACGATTACGCTTCAGCACACGAAAGTTCTCATTCGATTCACGTTCGCATTTGCATTGGGGTTGGTGTTCCATGACAGCAAAAGAAGAGCCTCCGCTATACCCACATCCGGTCCTCTTCTCGCTTTTGACTTAGGTGCTATCCTTGGTATTTGTTACTGTAAGATTTCACCGCCTGAAAGAGGTGGAAAGGAAAAGAATTGGCGTTATTGTTTTCGAGAGAGCCACTCCCTCTGGCGTTACGGCTGCCATGCCACCACGGCGCTCCATGATGAGCGGGATTTGTCATGTTGCTGCTCATATCTTCTGCGCGTCATGAAGCCATGTATCACACCGTGCATGGGACGCCTTCGCATCTACGTTTCACACCTCCTTCGCCGGCGCCCAATATGCGGCGTCGGCAGCATGTACCTATCACACCAGCTATTACTCGACGATGTTGCTCCTATACCCAATCTGATCTCTTCACAACTGTTGGACTATTGCACGAGTCGGGTCTCCACTAACGACCCTGTTACCAAAGCGCGAAACTCACAAACCTTATTCTCTCATTAGGGGCCCAGCATTCCGTGCCTCGACATGGATGCACGAGCCCCGCCCAAGCGAAGAGCGTCAAAGCGGTTCGGTACGAAACCCAAAGTATCAACCAATATGGATCCGCTGAAACAGAGTTCCGGTACCACGATCGATCCCTTCAGCCTTGCACACGGATGCGGTTTTTGTTGACATGCTCCTGTACAACGGCTGGCACATTCACATCTGGCAAAGCTCTACCGTATCGACATCATTCAACGCCTCATACTTGGCGAATCAACGAATCATAGCTGAGGGACTTGTTACAAGTCACGCTATCCGAATTACCTGCATGACTAGCCACACCCTTACATTGCTGTCGGCAGAAACGGTATAGAGTGACACGGCTGACGGCTGCCGAGCGGGGCTTCCCGAATCACCAACGCTGTTGAACTCGCTATCGCGGCTAATCATAATTCGTCGCTCAACTTCCCCATTCCGGTACAGCGGAGTCTTTCGGCGCCGCTCGAGTTTGGCCGAGTCCGGTATGCGCTCGAATATCGATTTTTGAGCTGGATCATCGTGGATCTGAGATGTGGCTGGAACGCATCTATGTACACAGACTGTCGGAAACTGGACTACCTCATGGTCAATTATTGTGCACACCTTGAGGGTGAGCAGCTGGTGCGCCTTTCGTTGTGCCGTAAAGTAAGCATGGTGTTCCTGGTTGGGAGAAACAAATGAAAAGCCAGAGTTCGACACCCACAGATCTAGCAATAGACAATGACCTCATCAAGCAGCGTCATCAGCCTCGCCAATCATCACCGTTTCGATACCGTTGTGATGGGCTTCGCCACGCATCTCACGCGACTGCCTGCTGATCTTTTCTTGTTAGCCTCACGATTTGACCATGCAAACCCAATCGGTCGCTTAGAATTCACCAAACTGAACGAAATGCACCCGCAACACATCCGAATCACCGGGTTCAAAGGCCTCGCACTGCCCTTGCAACGTTCTTGTATAAATAGTCGTCGTCGATCGCTCGGAGCACACAGCGCCTTCGGGAAACGCTGGGTGTCGATTGCAGATCTGGGCTCTAGCGCAGGCAAAACTCTCTCGGTGGGTGCTAACGGTTTGCGTCGTTGGCTGGGGCCGCGAGGCCGCAGGCGCGCTCATCAAGTCACAACGCCTGGACGGTTGTTTGAGAATGTGGGTATACAATCGGCCCGCGACGTGAATGCAAACCTGCTGTACCCGGTCTTGCATCCTGGCTGCACTGCCGAAGGCAATGCTTAAGTGCCGTTGGGTATACTTCGGCACCACACGGCATCAAGACGGCTGCGCGCCTACGTCATAGCATGTGCAAGGGGCTGTTTGAACAGCAAAACTTTCCCATTTACGCCGCATGGAAACTGTCCGCCCGACGATGCAGAGTCGCAATTGAAGCCACGTAGCCATCGGAAACTGACCCAGAATTACGGCTCCAGTTCTTAGCAGGTTTTCTGCACAAGTCAATCTTCTATGCATGAACCTGGACGCTCTAGACGCTTTATTGTACCCACGCGATCCATTCCTTCCTGATACAGTAGCAGCATACAGATGCCATTCATGTCCATTTCCGCTTCCCCAGCTTGGCGATACCTCATCGACCGCGGGAATGCACAGACAGTAATCGTAACCGTCCTCCCAGTTCCGTCAGTCCCAGCGAAACGCTAGCCGCAAGAGCGTAGCCTTGGGTGGAGTAGCCCCGACTGGCGCTGCAGACCAACAGAGCACAAGCCCCCCTTGGAGTTGAGTCGCGGGCTCTCCCTGAAGCTCGACCCATCCCACTGTTTGATTGGCGCATCAGCCACCACGGGCCAGAACCAAACACTCCAGTTCTTTCGCTTCGCGCGCAAACTCACATTAAGTCTGACTCGCCATCCGTTGCGGGATCACTGGGATGTCTTGTGCGCACCTCACCTCACGTAAGAAACTGCCGTTCAGGCGTGCCGGCGAATTTCCCCCGTTGCCTCCTGCGCGCGTAGCCGCTGACTCGTGGCGCAGCGAAACCGCCCCCTCACAGTCAGTAGTGGAGCGAATTGAGGGACCTGGAATTGAACCCCCTGCCGTGATCACAGGATAAGCCGCGTCTGCAAGACTACGCTTCTCATCACAACCGTGGCAATGACAGCTGTCAAAAGACAGGGCCTACTATGCAGCCAGGTCGGAACAGGCAAGAGACGGGTCGCGGTTGCATTGGGCCGAACGGCGGTCATTCTCGTAAAGTGGATCAAGCGCGGAAGGATCCTTCTTCGTTGTCATCACGATATATTGTCTATATGTGACACTCGGTATAGCTCCCAAGATTGCATCGCAGTACGTCGTCTGCAAGCGCGGTGCCTCGCTTGCGGCTGATAAAGGCAATATGCGCCGCCAACAAACCAAGTAGGGTCGAGAAATACTTGTCATTAACGGGGATACGAAGCCAATCGGAACTGGCGGCAGCGAAGCATTTCTTCGCAAGTCTGCAGATACTCCACACTCGAGCATGTGGGCAATTGAACTTGAAAGCACGTGCACCTGATATCGTGAGCTTGTGAGACAGCATACCAACAGCGAAAATGCTGCAATTATCTCATTTTGATGTGCAGGACGTAATTGGTCGGGTCGTACCTTCCAGCCATCCAATGCTCCACATCAACGGCCAGCCAGACGGCTGCGGAGATAAAGAAAGCTTAGGCCCGACGACAGTACCCACTCTCCAAACACATTCATCCATCCCGTGCACACATCCACATCGGCTGTGAAACCCATCATCTTCAGCCGCCATCATCCGCCATGCCATTCCAGCGACTGTGCCACAAAGGAGATGCGCTCACAGGACCCTCGTCAGACGGATGACCGCGCACACCACACAAGACGTAGGTTCGATCAAAATGCGGTAGTAGGACCCGAATCCAAGAGAAGATCCCATCATGATATAGGAACCTCGCAGACGATTATACACCCTAGATGCTCCCGCGCGTCCATTATGCAAGGGACCTTCTCCAAACAGCACATTCTGCGACGGACGGCAAAGATTTGATTTACCGACACCGATATAGCACTTGTAGGATGGGCGACTACAGTATAGGGTACCATCGGTACCACCCACCCACGATATACCGGTGTAGGAATAGGTAGCGCGCGCCGAACCAGCGGATCCCAACGCTCCCTCGCCCCCCGATGGTTCGGAGAGAGCAGCACAAACTAGGCAAAGTGCGAGGTTTGCTTCTTCGCTGTGAATGGCTGGACTACGAGGCCGAAAGATGACATTTGTATCACATTGCGCAACCACGCGGCGCCAGCTGCCAGGGCAAGGTAGCAGCAGAGGCAGATTCGAAGATCGATCCAGCCCCTGCGTTTCTCTTGTCTCGGTGTTGGTGTTGGCTCGAGACACCCTGCATGTTTACCCATACACATATCACACAGATCGTTGCACGATGCTCATCTTGGTCTTGCACCTTGCGGCGGACCCAAGCTGCAGGTTTGCTTTTTTCCTCGCTCTGACAATTATGCAGGTGCATGTCCGTTACCCGCTTTTGTGGTCCTTGCTTCTCATCCTTTTCTACTCACCTCCGACTGAAGTTACAGCTCGTACTTTCGCTCTCGACGGGAGAGGCGCGGTACTGGATTCCGTGGTGTCACACACACACATATACGCACACACGTATCAGGGAGAGGAGTATCGTACACAGACCAAGGGGAAGTCAAGTTGTAATAATGCATGGAAGTATAGATCCATGTATGCAACATACGCCGCACGCCGCGTTGTATGTATATCCAGTATCTTGTATCCGGCTCGGGCGGGAAAATCCCACAGCAGACAGATCGATCAGATGATCGGGAGGGTAACGAGATTGAGATCTCGTCTTTTTTTCCCTATCCTCGCAAATCACCTGGGATATCGTACCATAGGAGTACTCCGGAGTAAACACACCACCACCACCCACCAACACTAAAATCCTGACCCCCCTCTTTCCTTCGTTTTCGCCATCCACTACCACCGACTATCACCATCCACACACCCCCGCTTTCAGACCCCTCACGCTAGCCCTTCAGCCTCCAGCTCCTCCTCCTCCTTACCCCGGCCTTCACATGGCATAGAACAACGATGATGAGCATTAGCCTAAGAAAAGCTCAAAGTTAAAATTGCCATGTCATATCACTAGAATCCCTAGGCAAACAAACGCCACCTTACCTGGGTACATACGCCACGCAAAAACCCCCAGCCCGTCGCCTCGCGCCCTTTTACCGTGCATCACCAAACCCCAATCTCGACTAAATAATCCTGCATGCAGCCAGCCAGCTGGGGCGTTCCCAAATCCTGCATCTGCATCCATCCCCCAAATGCCTTGTTCTTTAGCTCCTAACGCCGAAACTCTAAATACGCGTCTTTTGATTACTATCGGGAAAGTGCAGGAATGCCATGTTTTTGTTTGCTCTTTTGCGCAGCGGCCTTCGCTATACCTCCCTCCCTTGCTTACTTTTTGCTTCTTTTCCATCCCCTCAATTTGAAGTTTAACGTTTTACTTGTCCCGTCCCGTTGGTGTGGGCCATACACGTATGGGAGGCTGCTCTCTTCGCTTAGCAGGGATGGCTGAGCGTTGAGAAAGCTGGCTTGTGTGTGTGTAGGAGTAGTGTGTAGGGTGGGTTTGTTGTATAATGACGTTGAATTAATAAACTCTATCACCAACCACCTTTCTCACTCACCTTACCACCATCATCATTATTGTTATTTTTGATGCTTGACGAAGCACGCGTAGCAAGGGATGAACAGCCAGCGCTGATACCACATCGCGGTACCGTGGACCAAGGACGTTGGTCCTCGTGCTTTCGGCACTTTTTGCCGCTGCCCGGATTGGCGGAATGACGTTCTCGGGGGGTGCAGGTGGCGATTCAGAGTCTGGCTTGGTTTTCGTGGATCGCCATGTTGTGTAAGGGTGTGCAATTTGAATTGCCCATCTCGCCTCGCCTCTCTCTCTCTCTCTCGCTTCTCGCTTATCTTAAGGTTTGACGTTCCTAACCTCCCTCCCTTCGTGGCTCAGACATGGCGGTTACGAGAGGCGTTGATGGACTTTTTGTGCGCTCTGCGACTCGCGCGCATGTGGGCGTGTGGGCGTGTCGTACGTGCGTAACGTTAAAGCCACAACATAGCCTCCTCCCCCCGTTTTTGTGTCTGGGACAAGTTGGCATAAAGTATCAATGCTGAAAGGTTATTATCATATCGCGTTGTCTCCTCCACATTCCGACTGATGATCACCCCTCCTGCCGAGGAGACTTGCGCTTGATTCATTGTTTCATACACCGCAAAACTGCGAGTCGACGATTAATGGCATATGCGAGACCGAGGCATGACGGAGGTAGAATGGTAGGTCCGATTAGGGAAGGAGGTGCGAACCAAGGAGGTGCGTTCGTTGCCTTTTTTTTCGCGTGACATTGTATGCAGGGTCGCTCTCGTTGTGAATCACGTGAAAATCCTGGCGGGAGGCATCCATCCACAAGGTACCTAGGTAGGCAGTCCAGATACATCTACTCAGTATCCAGTTCCATCACTTGCACGTACCCGTGCCTTCATCCCGCCACGCAGAATACTCCACATCACCCCCAATCCAACAAGAGCACAAAACCCGATGCGAAGACATGGACAGTCGTCATGAAAGCTCCGATCGGACGTGGTGTGATTTAAAGGGTACTCCGTGCGACACGAACCGAGCAGGGACGAGGCGAGGAGAAATAGTGGCGGCTCGCGTACGGGAAATGGGATGAATGGGTGAAGGGGGTTAAGCGGGTAAAAGAAAAGGATGAGCCGCTTTTACCGCGGAGGAGGTGCATTAGTATCATGGCGGTGAAAAGAACAAAGTGTTATGTTCAGCTGCTGGCGTATGAATGTGGTTTTCTTCTTTTGTGCATGGATTTGGTGGTGAGTGGTACGAGACACCACTTTACTGGGTCATCCAAGACTTTGTGGAATGTGACCAAGGCGCCGGTTATTCGTTGTTGATCATGAATAGTATGGGCCGGGGCTACAAGTCTCGATGTACTGCTTTGGGGTCTGTTGGGAGTGGTGTTGGTTACGTGTCTTTGGTGTTGCTGTTGAATGACTTATGGGATCTTATTTGTTTTACTTCTGTTTCTAAAAACTCAGCAATATGACTTAAGAAATCCAAATTATGCGTTGGTCGGTATTCTCGGATCATGGATAAGAGACAGCTGTAAGAGATGATCGTGGTGACATCTTCGAGGCACGGCGATGTGGTAGCGATGGTTCTTTTAGAGGTCTTGTCTGTTCGACTAGCAGGAAGTGACGAACGACAGGCATGAAGAAAAGTATTGAAAGCCACTTCTCGGGCTCCAGTCTAATCGCCATACTGATCGCGAACATCACGTCCAAACACGACATGCGTTGACCTCGAATGCTTTGACTCAACACAACTAGCAGTCTCTTCCGCTGTACTCTATTTCTAACATTATCACAATCTACCCCTTCCCTTCCTTTCACATCATTTCTTCCCCCTAAAATCCGCACCCATCTTCCTAAACAACGTCCCAAAACTGCCCCTCGTCTCCCAAATCGGCAACAAACAACTGATCGCGCTACTAGCAAACACCCAAATGAAGCTTACAACCACCCATGCCGTAAAGAAGCCTTTGGAAAAGATGTAGTGTGAGAAGAACATGGGCATCGGAAGAAGGAAGTCGAGGATGAAGGTTAGGAGGAAGGCGGAGATGCAGGCTAGTTTGAAAGCGCGGCGGAGTGTAGATGGGTCGTCTGGTTCCTCTTGTGTGGGGGCGAGATGGGGTGGGAGTTCTGCTGCCGTTGCGATTGCTTCGGGTTGTGTTGGAGCGTCCGTCGCGATTTTCTTCTCGCCAGAATCAGAGAGTTCGGGGGTCGAACTTTCTCTGGGGGTGTTGTCGTCGTTTACGCCATCCAGCTCGACGGCGTTGATGGCGCGCGTGATTTCCCAGTCGAAGTTGTCGGGTTTGATCAGGGTGATTGTTGTTGTTACGATGAGGCCGGTCATGATGGCTGCTAGGTTACCGGCGAGTGTGGGATACGACATGCCGGTCGTTTCTACCGTAATCTCGCCATAATAGCTCTTGGCTGTACTTAGCCATGCGGTAAGACCTGCGGCAAGGCCAGACAGACAACCTGATATAGCAGCGATCTTGGTTTGCTTTCGCCATAGTATAGAAAATGCGGTGGGGAAGACGGCGCCGCCGATTAGCAGACCCATGACACTGCGGATGATCAGTAATTAGCAATGCGAAGATGGTGGATGAGACTCACAGGAACAACCATCCCAGGTCGATCGAAGCCGCATTCCAAATACACGCAAACACAGACATGGTCAATCCGAAGACGCAAATCATGATGTGCGAAACAAACACCAGCTGCTTTGGTGTTGCCTTGGGCGATATATAGGCCTTGTAAACGTCGAAGGTCAGTAGCGAGGAGACAGCGATCAACTCTGCAGATGCGCAGGACGTGACTGCCATGAAGAGAACCACCAGTAGCGCAACAGCACCTCCTTGGCCCATCAATGTCTCCGCAGCGAATGCGGCAGCCAGACCAGACGATATCTGTCCTGAAGTAGGCACCTCGGGGTATGTCGGGAATCGAGGGTTATCAGTAAGTGCCACAGCTGCCAGACCAAGCGTCGTCGAAAAGCCAAACGGAATAGCGAACCAAGCGATCCCTCCCAGTAGATACGCGCGTACGGCAGTCGAAGGCTTCGAAGCGATCGCGCGCTGCCAGTAGGCCTGGTCGAGAAAGACAGTTCCGGATCCAGAGCACAACTGGATAACACCAAAGATCAACCCAAAGTTTGACTTCAGCGTCACATATGAACCGTCCTCGTTTCCTGCAACTGGGCGTTGAGCCCCAGCTTTCTTGAGCAACTCGTACATCTCACCGGGCGAACCGATCAGAGGACTGACAGCATACGCGTTGAACATGAAGTAAAGGATAATGATCATCAGGATCAAAGTGTGGCTGTAATCGCAGATGAAAGTCGCTCGCAGACCACCGAGGATAACGTAGGCACACACACCTGTTATTGTCAGTATCCCGCGACTCATCTCTCGCATCATACTTACCAACTGGAATCAAGAAGACAGCAGCATACACCGGCATACCCGTCAAGCTCGTGACAACCGCACTCCCACCCAGCAAAAGCTGACTGCCAACCAGAATATTCGTCACCATCGCAAACACCATGAACACCAAATGCGCAAATGTGCCATATCGGGCTTTGATAATCTCAAGATACGTGTGACACCTCGGTGCGTTCTGCTTGACTTTGCATGCCAGGATCGAGAACATGAGGATTTGCACCGTAGCACCGGCGGCATACCAGAACGGCCCTGCGACGCCATATTGATAGGCGACTGTGGAGGATTGAAGGAGCGTGGCTGCCCACGTCCAAGCTGAGACGATGCCGGAGGCGATCAGACCGGGTTTGACGGAGCGGGAAGCTGTGTTGAACTCCTCGGATGATTGTGTCGAGTAGCGTGTGTATCGGTTTTGGAGGTATGAGATTCCCATCATAAGGAAGGCGAAGAAGAAACCGATGCCGACGACGACGCCTAGATGAGTTAGCTACGAGGATTGATTAAGAGTGGAGGATAAACATACCATAACCGGCTCCCACTGGGAGAGGTACCTTCGCTGTCTCTGACATGGTGAGATCTAACAGACTCGTCAAAAGTTGAAAGTTCTCAGACCCATTCTTTGCGAGAAGGTCAGTCGGTTATATTAACATATGTTGTGAAGACTCCGACCACGGCTCCTACTCCAATTACCGAGCAGGGTAAGTCGAAATACTACTGTGATCCTCAAGGAGTAGTTCGCCGTCGCGGGCCCACGGCGTTTCCGCGGCGATTGCACGATGCGATACGGAGAATCCATTGGTGTGATAGGCAAAAGTCGTTATACGGGATGGTAAGTGCAGCGACGATCTGACGGTATGACATGGGCGCCTCGTGCGATAAGCTAGGGTTGATAAATCTCCACATGTACTGATGCATGATCGATGAGTTGCGCAAACGTCAACAGGGTAGCTGCGCCTAATCGAAGGGTACATGTGGTACTGTAGCTCTACCTTACCACTAGTATTCCTCGAGTTCAGATAAGAGATATACTAGTAGTAGGTCAGCCGCTGACAGAGGCTTGTTGCTAAGGCCGTGATGTCATGTTCAAGGTAAGGACGCAGCTGCCGAAAACGGCTCGTTGAACAGTTGATAAACCCCCTGCTCGGTTAGCAATCTACCCCGCGAACGACAATCAACCGGGGGTGAAGAGTTGGAGATAATCGACGGCTCCAATTGGAGTTGCGATAAGTGAAATTGGAGATCGCAGGGTGTCATGGTTGGTAAAGTTAAATGGGCTCGTTGATGTGGAAAGATAATCGTATCTGAGACCAAGTCCTAGGGGCTTTGACGAACCTAGCGGGAGCATACTATCTTACTATCGAGCCGTCTTATTAAACTTTCAGACCCCAAGTTATTGGGAGGACGCAGCCGGTGATATAGTGAACCAGTCGTCTGGGTACTGTAAGGAACGACGCGACCTAGTTCCGTTGTCCGTACTACTACGATCAGTAGACCGGTGTCCTCCGCGCACAGTGGGTAGAGATTTGCTGACGCAATATGCGTCTTTACCCTCCGAATAAAGACATGCAAGTTCTCTGTATATGTGCGACGACGACCATCTTTTCATTCCAGAAACGCCGCGCAATGCTGCTGAACATCGGATTATGTACCACCCTCCTCCTCTCAGGTCTTCGCCCCAGCAGTCCGGATCTGGAACGTAGCTCCAGGCAGTGCAGCGCTTTCCGCTGTGACGGTCGCTTGTATGCCCAAACTTGCAAGACATCCTCTTATCAGACCGGCTGGGAAGTATAGAAATGGCTGGACCCTTGCCTGGCTATTTGCGTCCCGTCCGAGCGCTACATCGCCTGTTTGTGCTACCAGCGCGGCTTGCATAGCGGCGTCGTATTTCTTTGTATCGAATGACATGCGGCCGAGAGGTTTGAATGTATTGTCTGTAAGGACGTAGATGCCGCGGTGGTTGGTTTTGAGGTTGTCGATCTGCTTTCTGAAGAGGAGTGTCCATAGGTCTTTGCATAGGAACTTTATGCAATCGAGAGGTGTGGTGGGTCGGGGCGCGTCTCGGGAGAATCTGTGTCAAATGTTAGCCATGGTCTTTGGGGTTCTACCATGCGTCGAGAGTAGACGTACCGTTCGACAACGCCCAGTCCAACTCTATACCCGAGATTCTCTAATCGATGGAATACGGCCTCTCGTGCTTCTTCCTCGTCGACCGTCGCAGTGCCTCCTCCGCCTACTGGCCCGCCTTCTGTCCCTCTTGCTGTACCCGCCGCTGTACTTGACGCGTCATTGCTTGCGCCCGACAGTCGCTTTGGCTTTGTGGCTGATGATCCGTGTATCCACTCCTCTTCCCGGGCGGCAAGATCGGCTGTGATGCGATATGCCATGGGTACGAGCTCTATGAGCAGGAGATCAAGACATGATGTGTTCACTAACGAGAATGTGGGGTCGACGTAGGATGTGGTGGGTTCGTTCGGTGCGGAGGGGTTGGCTTGCGCCATATTGGGCAAATGTTTAGGGTATCTGCGTCCTCAGCCGTGCTACAGGCGATGGTAGTGGTTGTGAGGTTGTGCGCGACAAAGATGCGCGCTCCGATGTGGTGTGAGGGTGTGCCGGCGGGTGTTTGCGTCTATGGTAGCTTGAATCTTGTCGTCGTCTGCTGCTCAGTACAGGGTCGGGTATTTACAGTGGTAGGTGTCGGTGTAGTGTGGTGTTCATTGCGGCGTGTTGGTGGTGGTGTTGATGTTCGAGTCCAGATGTGGGCTGCTGGAGCCGCGGCCGATCATTCTTCTGCAAGGGTCCACGATAGCTCGACTTCTGAACAACACTACAGCTGCTCCCGCGCCAGATCTATACCAATTCGGCAGCTGAAATATTGTTATGTCGGGTATATATAGACACGAAACATATTTCGAAGCAACTTAATACATGTGAAAACGACGATGGCAACGACGCAGGTCACTTGTGATGGGTCATTGTATTGTGTCGTGCGAACATTGATATTTTAGCTCAGATCAGCATAGATTCATGCATATCCCAAGGCACGTTCTCGTAGTATCATCTCTCATACTCATCATGGCGGCTCATAGTCTATCTACAGACAGGCGCATGTGAGTTTGTGTAGGAGCTGTACCGACATCTGGGTACACTCACTTAGCGGGAGGGTTGGCGACGAACTCGACGCCCTTGCTGATGTTGCCCTTCAGGCCGTCGTAGCAGGCCTGGAGAAGCTTCTTCTCTTGGTCGTTGGCGCTGCTGACAACGTCGATGGCCTTCTCGGCACCGTTGGGGCCAAGCTCGATGGGCACGGAGAAGAACTCAAGACCGGTGGCCTTGGAGATAGCATCTCCGCCCTCAACACCAGGTAGGTAGACGTAGCTGGGCTCTACGATGCCCTTCTCGCCCTTGGAGGCCTTAATGACCTTCTCGGCGAAGCTGTTCGCAGTTAGCTAGTGCACTTTGGTGGAAAGTATACAACATACCGGTATCCGGCGTAGGCCATGGAAAGAGTAGCGGATCCAGCGCCCTCCTTTGCCTGAACAACCTCGTCACCACCGAATTGGACGCGCTTGATAAGAGCCTCCATCTTGTCGGCCGGGATGTTTACGCTCGGCTTTGACTGGCTAAACAGAGGTACGATGGTCTCGCCAGAGTGGCCGCCAATGACGGGGATGTTCAGGTTGCCGGGGTTCTTCTCGCCGGTGATCTCAGCGACAAAGGTCTCAGCGCGGACGACATCAAGGGTGGTGACACCGAAGAGCCTCTTGGGGTCGAAGACGCCTGCCTTCTTGAGGACCTCGGCGGCGATGGGAACGGTCGAGTTGACGGGGTTGGAGATGACAAGTACAAACGCCTTGGGGCAGTACTTGGCAACACCCTCGATGAGGCCCTGAACGATACCGGCGTTGATCTTGAAGAGATCATCACGGGTCATACCCGGCTTGCCTGAGCATTTGTTAGGTTGTGGTACCACAACAACAGTATGAGTTTGACTTACGGGGAATACCAGCAGGGATGACAACGACATCAGCGCCGGTGAGGGCCTTTTGCATACCGTCCTCCTTTGGCAGGAAACCTGTGACAGCCTGTCCACCTTCAGTATCTTCATGCATATGCGGGGCTAGGGTTAGCTCATACTGCTGGGGTCGAGATGTGCGACAGATCGGCAGCGACACCTGGTGTGTTGACGACATCGTAGAGAGCGAGCTCAGTGACGTGTTGGCAGGACTTGAGGAGCAGAGAGAGGGGCTGTCGAGGTCATGTCAGTCAGTTCCGGATGCAACGTAGAGTGAAAGTCCCTGGGGTACTCTCGAGCTCGTACCTGTCCAATGCCTCCTGCGGCTCCGGCTACTACGGCTTTGACCATTGTGATGTGAGTTTATTGAAGGGAGACGCGTTGAAAAGTGGTAGTTGAGAAGAGAGATTGAGAGAGGAGTTGAAGAGTCGGTGAGAGAAAAGAAGACAGAAGGAGGTGGCTTGAAGTAAAGTAGGGTAGGAGCTGCACCACGCGCCCGTTCTGTTGGATCCAGGAAGGTGGGGTGGAGCACGGACCTGGCGGGGTACCGGCGGGAGTATGTCTGGGAAACGCTTCAAGCTAATGGCCGTCTAATGCCCCCAGCACAGTCTGGCTAGCTTTGTGACAATGTTAGTTTCGTGAGTGCTTGTTGAGAGTCTTGGTAGTGGACTCCAGGCTGTTCCATATACCAAGTGGATGGCTTGTATATTGGGCTTTAGAGAAAAGATGCATTCTCATGCTCTCGCTGTGTTAGCCAAGCATGTACAGCGAGCCTCGGTGCCATGAGCAGTCGGAGCAGGTCGGATGCCCACTAGTTGTGACGCAGGTACGGATCCATAGACTGGAGAAGATGTTTCTTAGCCCGCGTACGGTAACTAGTACTTCGGCCGCTGACGAAGTGTCTAAGGCACTCTTGTCAGTGATGAGGGATAATTGGCAAGGCTGTCTGATCGTCGACAGAAGTCCACCCAATAGGCTTCCTAGACCCCTGGATTGTCTCGGTACCACCTCTTTCTGTGAAGATCTCCAGGAATCGATGCGATGTGGACCTTGGACCCTGACTGATCTTCGTCATGTTCAGCCAGTTTAGTTGCCGGAGCGGATCGGGATGCTGCCAACGTCGTTTCCGTCTCCGCGCTCAAGCGGCCCAAGCACAACTCACTGCACTGTTGATGGGCAAACATTGTGGTGGTGCAAGCTGTTACTCTATCAATGGATATTTGCTCATAAGGCTGCCACAAGCTAACCGATCCGCATCCGCGGCCGTACCTAAGAAAGCCACAAACTCCCTCAACGCCTCGTAAATTCTGGGATCATACTCATTGCCTGCCTCCATCACCTCCCCTGTGCCTTGATAGAGCCATCCTATACAAGAAAAAACCCCGACAGGTCTGGAGACTACATCAACATGATAACATGCAGAGTGGGTGAGCTAACGTCGACGTAGGCTCCAGGACATAGGACGACGTGGGGTCAACAATCGCTCAAGCTCGAGCATCTGGCCGGTATATGATCGTTTCTAACTCTCAGCGTCGACCCTCTCGCCTTCGGCATCGTCGGGATCAGCCTCATAGCGACCGTAACCCTGAGGATCGGCGGAATTCGGGTCAGGCCCACGCTGACCCACTGCGTACATTTGCGGCTGCTGACCGCCCACCTGGTATTGGGTGTAGACGCTGGGGTCGAACATCGGCTGCTGTGCATAGGCGCGGGGGTCGCCTTGCATCGGACCCGGGTACATGGGCGGTTGCTGGTACTCCTGCTGCTGTCCCAGATGCTCCTGCAGGCCATAGTCGGGAGGTGGCATGGAATGTTGAGCATGTACTGGCTGAGGCATAGCCCCGGGAGGGACCACAGCTGCTGATGACTGTACAGCTGCGTTCTGGCCGGCACTTCTCTTGTGGGGATGAGCCTCCTCGCGGGGCACGATGTCGATGAGGAAGTCGAACATGTCCGACTTTGACAAAGCCGAGGCGATGTCGGAGCGCTGCAGAGTGCGACGCTTGTTCTCCTCGGCGTGGATCCAGGCGCGCATTGTAAGCTCGGTGATGAAGATGTCGCAACCCTTGGCGAAAAGGATGGGAGCTTCGGCTGAGATCATCTTGACCTCTGGGTCGGCCTTCATGACCTTCTTGATGCGGGCGAGCGGGAGCTGGTGCAGCTTGTAGTCATGTTCGTCGGTCTCGAGCTTCGTGACCTGCTGCTGCCAGTATGTGTTGAGGATGTCGCGGTAGTTGCCGGTGAGTCCTTGGTTGACCTGTAGGCGTTAGTTTGTGCGATCGTGGCTATGACAGATGCGAGCGCGTACGTTCTGCCACGAACCGGTGAACAGCTGTGGATCGGGCGCGTGGTTCTGTGCGGCAATCTGGACCAAATATCAGCGGCTGGAAGTTGGCATAGGCGCGGATGCGCCGATATAACGTACTGCTGCGGATGCGCCTGCGATATGGTGTTAGCACAGGATGTCATGGTGAATGCGACAGCCAGCGCCGCGTCGCGTGGCATGCAGCTGGGGCGGGAAGACGTACCATAGTGGCCACCGTTGGTGGGATCATAGAGGGGGTTGCCCTGCTGGCCATCGTACTTGCGTGGCGCAGCCTGCTGGGGCTGCTGGCGCATCTTCTGCTGGCCGTGGCCCTGGAGGTTGACTTGGTCCATGGCTTGGGCGTGGTTGCGCAAGTGTTACGCGGTGGACAGGGTCTGCGTCAGTCCGCGGCGTGTCTGGATGGCAATACTTGTTCCTCGGTCGCGGGACGGTGCAGAAAGGGACGCGCAACGTCCAATGGCTGCTCGGGGTCTCGCGGTGGGCGTGTTGTGAGAGGAGGGCGAGGTCGTGATTCCGTCGAAGATGCGGTCTGAGTGGTCGGGAGAGGTGGGCGGGGAAGGCGCAGGTACCTGTCTTTAGGCTCCCGCGGCGTTGCTGTGTGCGGCCTGCCATGGTAGATGAGCATTACTCTATTTCTCAATCGCACCAACGCTCGTGAGGTTGTATCAAATGCGCAACTGACCTATGCTCTGGTTCGACGAATCAAATGCCAGTACGAGAATATATTCGCGGAGTTTGATGCTTGGTTGGTGGGTTTCTAACGAGTCAACGAACCACAGCTAAGCAAGGGCCCCAACGTTACTCACGACGCGGACAATTATGTAGAACTGTGGGCGAAGACGGGCTGCAGTATAGGCGGATGCAGGATTCGCTCAATGTTCTGACGTAGTCATACTAGAGTCTCTTCAGAAGAAGATGCTGCGATCGTCGCTTCAGCCATGCTTATATGCGCGATATGCACGTCGCACCACATCTCTATACAAGGCCCGACAAGGTGACAGCACAGTAGCGACGCAATGTTCCTGCCGCCTCTATCACAATTCAATCTCCATCCGGCGCAAGACTCGAACCGGTCGCGGCCCATGGCAGCACACTTCACATCGAGGCACCACGCTAGAGAGACGAACTTGATCCCGCCCCAGCTGGAGTAGCATGCGGGATGTGAGCGCTATTGGTCAGGATGACGCCTTCTCATTGGCCCCGTAGACACCAGGGCTATGCCAGTGATGAGTTGTTCACCGTCCGATTCTCTCGAGCGCGCCAGAATATGCGAGCACGCGTCATAAGACAATATGACAAAGGCGACGGCCCAGGAGTGAAGCTGACTCTGGAGCTTCATCAGCGGGCTTGACGTGGCGGATCCCAACCATCGGGACTGATTTCGAGTGCACGAGAGACACGAAGGAAGCCTTGGAGCAGGGCAATCCTAGCGTAGCAGTAGAGGTGGATCA
Source organism: Alternaria arbusti (assembly GCF_024043155.1). Taxonomy (NCBI): domain Eukaryota; kingdom Fungi; phylum Ascomycota; class Dothideomycetes; order Pleosporales; family Pleosporaceae; genus Alternaria; species Alternaria arbusti. The sequence goes on from NW_026249962.1 coordinate 386,497, forward strand.
CTGTCAATCCAGCTGCCTTGGATTGGAAATGGTATTAGAGACTGCGAACGTAATGTCGCCGCGAGCGCATCGCGACCAGAACGGTTAGCGCTGCCGCACGGGCCGAACTGGCTAGCGCGCCGGAGCTTCTCAAAAAGTTCCTCAAATTTTCCAACACTTTCTTCCCGGACAACGCCAACATGGAGTTGCCAACGCACCAGCCGCTCCTCGCTGAGGACACCGATGAGGAACTCTCGGATGAGCAGATACGGGAGCTGCTTAATGAAGCTGCAGTCCGTATGCGCGCAAAGGCAGCCACAGCGCAGCCCGCGAACAAGTCGGATGCTCCATTCAGGCTACCGAAGCTGCAGCCCGGCCATATTGCCGATACTTACGAAAAGACTGACGGCAACATCACGCGCCTAGATCACTCGAAGCTCGTCGACAAAAAGCAGCAGGCTTTGGCTAACGGCATCAAGAAGATTGAGGATCCGCTTCAAATCAAGAAGCAGAAGCAAGAGGTACGTTCAAGCCACACTATTCGCATCCGCATGCCCGTGATGAAAATTATCCCAAACTTTTAGCTGAGCAGACTCGGGCGCCGTCTTGGTTGCCTTCCTGCACCACTGAGGCTCCATTAGTTCATAGTTACACTGAGGCATTACCACACTCAAGTTTTACTTTTGAAGTTGTCAGTCACGATGCTAACAGCTTGCCACAGGAGAAGAAAGCTACCGCTGGCGCACAGTGGTTCAACATGCCCAAGACCGACCTTACCCCAGAGCTGCGCCGAGATCTCCAGCTACTCAAGATGAGGAACGTCCTTGACCCCCACCGCCACTACAAGAAGGACAACAAGAAGGGCGATGTTCCTGCATTCTCCCAAGTCGGCACTATCATCGAAGGCGCTACTGAGTTCTATAGCAGCCGTTTGAAGAACAAGGAGCGCAAGCAGACCATGCTGGAGGAGATTGTCGCCCAGGAACAGGACAGCGGCCGTTTCAAGCGCAAGTACGAGGATATCCAGACGTCGAAGCAGAGCGGCAAGAAGGCGCACTACAAGGCAATGAAGGCGAAGCGAAACAAGGGCAAGGTCGTCAAGCCTTGAGACTTGCTTGGTCGCTTCTGGTCACATGCCAGGACGATTCGACATCGGGACTTTCTTTGTTCTGGACCGTGTGGATGGTATATTCTATTCTGGATTCAGGCCTCACTCTTGTGAAACTATGCCTGCCTGCGATGTGCATCTGAAAGGACACACTGGCGGTTGCCGCATTGGCCCGCCGTTACCACAGCCCTTGATCATTGGCCGTGAAGATCGGACAAGATCTGCTTGACCAGGGCTTGCATGTCCTTGGCTGCCTCCCGTCCGGCCTCCAGTACCTCCTCGTGGTTTGCCTTACCTTGGCTCAAATGCTCAGTCAATTCCGCCCTGTTCATGGTCTGGATCTCCGCATCGTTGCCACGGGCGCCTGCCTCGAGCACAGCCACGTTTGTGACTAGACTGAATGCAAGAATACGCATTCCAGCATGTCTGGCGACGATGATCTCCGGCACAGTGGACATACCCACCACATCAGCTCCTAGCGTGCTGAGCATTCGGCATTCGGCACGAGTCTCATAACTTGCACACAGTCAGCATTTGTTTAATGCCATAGCGAAGTAGAGGGGGAGGAAAAGGACTTGAATCACATACGTTGGTCCTGCCACAAACGCGTATACACCCTCGTGTAGCCGTCGTTCCTGTTTATCCAGTCCTAGTTTTGCCCAGGCCTTGTGCGTCCGCACCCTCAGGTCAAGGTCGTACGCATCTGACAGAGGTGGGAACCGCGTGCCGAACTCCTCGATATTGGGTCCACGCAGAGGATGGATGCCCACCAGTCCAGCCATATTGAGATGCTAAGCAGAGTTAGATTAAGCTCGACGTCTCCAAAAGGGTTGACATACGTCGTTCAAGCATACGATATCTCCTACGCGGTAAGTCTGGTTGAGACCACCGGCTGCGTTCGTGACTTCATCCACGGTTAGCCAGTTGACTTTGGTCATCTGCTCTCTTGACATACCGATCATAGTCTCGACACCAAGCAATTTGCACACTCGAGTAGCGAATGTGACAAGGTCCATCGAGTGTCCTTCATAGAAGCTGCATACATTAATACCATCATCTTTGCAACAGAGCCTCTGATTTCTCCGTGACTCACTGTGCCCGTCCAACGAGAAGCGCTACTGGCGTCTTCTGAGGTCCAATCTGACCGAACACAAACTTTCCAGCATGTCCCACAACTATACAGAGGTGTCAGTACCCCGCATCCTGTGCAATCCGCAAGATCAACTCTGCAGCGAAATGATGCTTCCATATCTGCACTTACCAGTACTCTTGGGAAAGTTTGGAATGGTGCCATAAGCCAGCTCAACTTTTGGTTCAGCCTCGATCGTGTCGGCCAGTCCACCCAGCCCAGAACCGCACACAATGGCCACCTTGGGGTATTGCAGAGCCTCTGGCAGCTGTTGGCGCACGTACATGGCCGTTTGCATAGCGCGGGCGTAGGCGTTCGGTGCAGCAGCCATATCTGAAACTGTTTCCATCTTGATTGTTAGGTGCTTCTTCAAGAACAGTTGGGAAACGAGGAATCGCAGAGGTTCGATCTTGTGTCAAGAGGAACAAGTTATCTTGTACATGTGACAATTTGAGACGGTACGACTAGGGTGCAGAGGGAAGGCGCGGCCAATTCCGATAACGCCAAGACTCTAGCTGGAACCGTGACTAGCGCCATCGGCTCTCTGGAAGAAGTTCGATGTTGGACGTGGGCGAGTGCGACGATATCAAGCATGGCAGCGCCACGATGTATGCGCTCCTTTTTGGGGCCGGCGAAGAGGGTAAAGGTGTTTCTACTCCAATTGAACTGCTTATGGGAGTCTATCAATTGCTAATGCGCAGTACAGATCACCCACGCCCCCCGACCACACACACAGACTTTCTCGCGGGCAAAGAGCTCAAGATCAGAGGAGAGCAATGAGAGGGACTCGAGAGAAGACAGAGATGCCAAGCTTATGGGTCGATTGAAGCTGGAGCTGGAGAACAGTACCATGCCACTCGACCAGCGGTTGGAGGATCTTGGTATCAGTCGGGAGGAATACAAGACGTACGATATGCCGAATATAAAGGAACAAAGGAAGAAGAAGTTGCTGACAACACATTAGTCTATACGCAAGTCAACAGAAAGTCAACCAACGTCAAGAAGAATGGGAGCCCAAGACACGCGAAGAGGCAGCGCAGAGGTGGAAAGAACTACAAAACACACCTGACCACTTGGGTCTCCTCAAGGTGTACAAACGCGCTGGTCTGGAACCCATCAAACTGGCAAAGTAAGCCTCCCCTTCGGACTTTCAATCCCAACCCGCAGTCCTCTAACAACAACACCAGGGAACACAACATCACCCTCCCCACCGACCAACCCCCCCTCGACGCCAAAACTGCCGAAGCCCTCGAAGCCCTCCGCACCCCCATCAATGTCCGAGCCGTACACATGCGGCCCCTGCGCCGCACGCCCGAACACGGCGTGCCCACCTGCGACCTCCAACTACGCACCTACAACATCCGCAACCTCCTCCTCTTCGCCGACTTCGCCGTCCGCGCAGCCTACTACATGGGTCTCTGCGCCCGGGGCCCCATCCCCCTCCCCCGCATAACCGAACGCTGGACCGTCCCACGCTCCAACTTCATTTTCAAGAAGTCACAAGAGAACTTCGAGCGCATTACCATGCGGCGGTTGATCCAGATCCAAGACGGACACCCGGATGTGGTGAAGGCTTGGTTGGCGTTCTTGCAGAAACATCAGTACCATGGTGTGGGTATGAAGGCGAATATTTGGGAATATGAGAGTTTGGAGGATGCGACGAGGGCTGGGTATGAGATGAAGGAGGGTGATTATAGTAGGAGGAGGGAGGGTAAGGTTATGGATAAGGTGGCGGAGATTCTGCAGAGGGATGGGTTTAAGGAGGCGATGAAGGGGCATAAGGGGAAGGTTGAGATGAGGCCGTAAGAAGCAGGGTGCGGTTTGGATGATGGTGGGTGGGATTACATGGAAGAGTCATGGATCTTGAAGGCTATGTATAGATATGTGTATACAAACATATTCCGCGTAACAGGAGGCATATAAGTCGTTCGTCTACTTTGTACAGCTACTGTAGTTGAAGTTGCGCCCCTCAACGACTCTGTTTCTGTTGCGGGGCGAAACTTTAACTACATTAGCTGCACAGAGTAGACGAACGACTATGCACGCTAAACTATGCTACCCATCTACCATCTCACCACCCATCCTTCTCTTCGCCAGCATACCGCTCATCCGCAAGCAACAACTCCAACATCGCATCCAACAACGCCTGGTTCATACCCCTCCCCTGCAGCGCCCTCACTTTATTCAACACTGGCTCCCCATTGTTGACGCAGTTCCAGTAATCCCACTTCTTATCCAGTTCGATCCATGCTTTATCGATGATATCCCAAAGCTTGGGGTTCGGGTCGATAACGTCGAGTTGCGGCCCCGAAGAGGAAGAACCCGCAGAATGAGATGAAGAAGAGAGCAATTCGATGTGGATGGTATGCGAAGTAGGCACCGCATCGAGCGTGATGAGCGTACCGTTGCTTTCCTGGGTGATCTTGTGTGAGAGCGTCTTTGCATGTTTCTTTGTGCTGGGTGAGGTAGCGACGCAGCGTATTTCAGCGCCCTTCTTGAGCGTATGAGCCAGGAGGCGGATCTTCCAAGACCGGTTCTTGGGGATGGCGGGGTTTTCAGGCGTTGTAGGACCGATCTTGATGACGCCGGTCGATTGCTTGTACGTGATGGGTGTGTGTGCGAAGCGCACGGTGTCGTCGGCGGATTCCTCGTGGCCCTCGTCTGAGATGATTGAGAAACCGCCGTCGTCGACGAGGTGGCCGGTGCCATCGTCTTCGATCAGTGTGAAGGAGCCGTCTGCGCCTACGGCAAGCAAGATCTCCAGACCCTCTGGGTTTGGAGAACCGGATTTGGGACGGTATGCTGCGTCAAGCGGGATTATGGATCCTTCTTTTGCGAAGACAGGGACGAAGTTTAGAGGGCGGTGGACGGTGAGCTCGCCGGCGCGGTTGTATACGATGCCGGTGAAGATGTCGACGTAGCGGCCTTCTGGGAGCCAAAGCTTCTCTGCGCCGAGGTGTGTAGTCCCGTCGCGAGGCTGGGTGATGGGCGCCACGATCATTTCTGAGCCGAAGCGGAACTGGTTGGGCACGTTGTATGCTTCGTCAGACTCTGGGTAGTCCCAGTACATGGGCTGAACGAGCGGCTCGTCGTCGGAGGCACTTCTCGCGTTCATGGTGTACAAGTATGGGATGAGACGGTGGCGGAAACGCAATGTATCTTCGACGATCGTGCACGCCTCTTCGTTGAACCGCCAGGGCTCGCGCGTGTTGAAAGGGTTGTTGTCTGAATGAAGACGCAGAATGGGCGACCAGCAGCCAAGTTGTACCCAACGTGTGTAGAGCTCGTCGTTCTTGTAGCCATGCGTGTGACCACCAATGTCGTTGCTCCACCAGCCGTACCCGATGTTCGATGCAGTAGCTGTGAACTCAGGCTGGAAGTGCAGGCTGTCCCAGGTGATGATAGCGTCGCCAGAAAAGCCGATCTGGTAGCGCTGTGCTCCGGGGCCACCGAATCGAGAGAGAATCAAGGGACGCTGGGACCCACGGCCATTGTCGAGGAAGTGGAAGTGGTTGAGCACCCAGAGCGGGTCTACCCCAGGGATCTTGGATGTGTTGCCCTGCTGCCAGTCCACCCACCAGAAGTCTACGCCTCGCTCTTCGTGCTCGTGGTGTACGATGTCGAAGTATGCGTCCATGAACTTCTTGTCTGTGCAATCAAACGGAATCGTCTGTTTAGACTGCGGGTCGATACCAAGGTATTTGGCGACTTCAGGGTACTGCTCTTCGTGAGGCCTGAATCCGTCCGCTGGATGCAGATTAAGCGTCAGCCTCATGCCACGATCATGCAGCTTCTTCATGAAAGCGTCTGGATCAGGGAACAGTTTCTTGTTCCATGTGTATCCGGTCCAGCCATTGACACCGCCAGGCAGATCCCATACCAGATGCCAGTCCATATCCACAACCGCCACGTTCATGGGCACATCGTCGCGGTCGAAATGATCGTGCAAATTGAGATATTCCTTCTCGTCGTATGCGTGGTATCGACTCCACCAGTTGCCCATGGCGTATCGTGGAAGGAGAGGCTGGCTTCCTGAGACAGCGTAGTATGCACGCATGGCTTCCCGATAGTCGCGACCATACATGAAGATGTACTGATCGGTCCTGTCGCCACCCCTGCGTCCAGCAATCCACCCATTGTCTTCGAAGAGCATGGACTTGGTGTCATCCAAAGGAGCCATGCCCTCTCTCGACAGCACACCAGGGCCTAGGTTGGCCCTGCCGTTCACACCGTCTAGTGTACGGGTTGTTCCGCCCAAGTTGGAGACTTGTTGTCCGTATGTCCATGTGCCCGTCACGTCGCCCTTGAGGTGGATCTTGAAGCCATCGGCGCTAAACTTCTTCTTGTCGTACACAACGTGGAAGCGCTTCGTTACGATCTCGATGCCGTGGCCGCGGTCCCAGACATAGAAGTCGGGCACAGCTAGCTTGCGGTTGATGGCAAAGGTACTCGCGCGGTCTTCGAATCGTCCATCCTCGGCCCACTCAAAGCGGAGTAAGCCATCTGTAAGGATGGTGAAGCGGTACTTGTCGCCTGCGACAATAGCGTCCGGGTGCGCGACCGGGCGCGTCTTGAAGTCGTAGCGAGCTTTCGTCATAGCTTGAGTGTTGAAACAAGACGAGATCAGGTAATTCCTCTCGTGTATGCCCTCGAGGGATGTCGTGGCATTGCCCGGCGCGGTCAGACACGGACGGCGTCATTCATCTTAAGCACGTCCGGGGAAAGGAAGCTCGGACGGTGTGCCTGACTAGCATCATGATCGATGCGCGTGACCTCGGTTGAGAGGGAGCGCGGCCTGTCAAACCTAAACCACATGCAAGGTAAGTCAGGCGACGGCTCCAAATCGGCCCTGCTGCCTCTAGACAGCATACCAAGGTCATGGCGAACGACTGGGGAAGAAGAAATCAATAGATGGTGTTGCAAGATCGAAGGCAGGAGTGGACACGCGACGGCGTCATTTGAGCTCACAAGGACAAAGAGTCCCTGCAGAATCGCTGCAAGTAACCACAACGTAGCTGCAACAACATCGCACCGCATACGAGCATGCATGTCTTGAATACGAGCTTGTCGGATGACTTCCGCTCAACCTCAAGAACACAGCATCACACCCTATCGCAACCTGGGGTTTCTCTCAGCGTCGCATTATTCTATTGATGCCATACAATCAGATGTACTACATTCATCGCTTCAAACGTCCTGTGCGTATGTTCACGTAAGACTGACGATCCCAGCAAGATTTCGGCATCCCAGCGTACCGGCTATGCTCTCTGTTATTTCCTTGACTGCAACCACGAGGAAGGCTTCCTAGATCCTCTCGCAATTCCCATTCGTATTTGAACAAGAGATCTTGATGACATCCAGCCTTGGTCAAACACACACTTCTGTACTCTTCATGCCTCCGTCACACTTGTCGTCTCTTCCCAATCACTCCTCCATCGCTCAGCATCTGGCTTGTCTGCGAGATGCACATGCACCCTCTCGTTCACCCTCAACAAACGCCCAAGATCCTGCGATACATGCCAACTGGTATAATGTGTTTCGGTTGCTAGCTCCTTGCGTAGGAGAGTAATTTCCAAGTGGTTTCGCGTTGCGAACATGTTGCTGTAACATAACAAGCGTGCGAGTTGTGCGAGACTTGGCGCGTCTTTGTCGGTCACCATCATCTCAACATGGCGGCAGCTACTCGCTAGGCGACGGGTTTTAACACAGCGGTTGATGAAAGCTTTAGCTGCCTCGCTCAATGCTGGGGAGTCATAGGGCTGAGCATTGTGTCCGAAACAGCGCGAGAGCGAACGACGCAAGACGAATAGAGATTTACTAACTTTCGCTGTGACAAAGAAGCGCATCGGTTGCGCCTTCAGTTGCAGCATTCTGGGCCGGAAAATTTTCATGGCTTCGGTATTGACCAACTTGGATGTCGCCAGTATCTGAACGGGTAACGTTTTGCAGACGAGTGTGATTGTGGAGGGTTGGTCCGGCGCGTCGTCGAGCGTGTAATGCTTCGTCGTCATTTCGAGCTGCTCGTAGACCATGCATCGCAACTCTGGTGGAAGGTCCAGAAATCGGAAAGAGGGTTCAGACATCTCGGTGGACGTAGTTTTTGTTGACAGATTGAGGGACATCGAGGCGTAACATTCATGGATAGTAAGAGCTGAAAGTTAAATCTTATATGTGCTAAATTATATATTCGCTGTCGACCTTGGCTTCAGTTATCTCTCTACCATGGTTTGCAGGAGAACTCCGAACATGGGGACGGCTATTGGCTGAGGTAACATCCCGATGGACTTACCATCACCTCACTTTCATTCGTTGACACGAGATGCCCAGGCCATGAGCTCCACTCACTGGGCAGGTTCAACTCTCATTTTAGGTTACTGTCGCAGAGACACCGATTGAAGCACGTGGAATTAGAACAAATTCGGCACGACTGACAGAGACAAGAACAGACGAAGAGAAAACATCTAAACCAGAAGTGACCCAAGGGAACACTACTCACGCACTCGAACGCCTCATTGTGATCTCGACTCTCTTCACTTACGACCAGGATAATTTCAATCACCGTGCAAACTCTCCGAGCACACACACTAAGAGCGTCCATACGTGCGAAGGTAGTGACCTAATATGTTCGGCGCTGTAAGATGTTGAAAAGAGCACACAGTCAACAGCCGTAGCATGTGTCTTGTAAACGCTTACTAGAAAACGATTAATTGCAAATGTCGCCCTTGCGCCCTTTGCAAACCATGGTACTACAGAACTAGCTTACGACTCATCACCAAGCACCTGATGAGAGCTAAACACCCCACGATCGACTTTCCCAAAGAAAATTTCCTTTTCACCTTGCCATAGTCGCTCTTCTTACAGACACTCACAACTCAAATCCATCCTCATACTACCTAGGTACACAATGGGAAAGCGCAAACCCCACCCCGCCGGCCGTCCACCAAAGAAACCCGCACCCACCGAAGAAGAGAAAGAGAAAGGAACAATCTACTTCTACATGCCCAACGAAAAGCCCTACGGTGTATTCTGCCAATGGCACCCCAGCCCCTTCAACATCCCCATTGCATCACTGCAGTGGCTCGTCGACCTCGCTCCACCACCACCCCCTTCCACCCCATCCACAACAACCACCTCAGCATCCTCCATCCTCTCAACCCACGCCACCACCACCCCCTCCAACCCAACCCCCTTCCTCCCCTTCACCTGCGCCGAACAATCCTACATGTACTGCAAATCCCTCTTCTTCTCCGACTCCGCCACCTGCACGCTCATCCTCTCAACCCCCGACACAAAAGCCCAAAAGAAACACGGTCAGCGCATCGTCAACTTCTCATTCACCGCCTGGACTACCGTGAAAAGCCGGGTTGCGCGCGTGGGGAACTGGTATAAATTCACGGGCGGGAATGAATGTGGTGGGAAAGGAGGAGGGAATGGGAATAAGCATATGAGGAGTGTGTTGATGGGAACGGGGGAGAGGGAGTTGGCGGAGGCGGGGAGGAGGGATAGGGTGTGGGGGATTGGGTATAGGGTGTTTGAGGCGGAGGGGTATAGGGAGTGGTGGGGGGAGAATTTGTTGG